>NW_028225179.1:174286395-174338980 GCF_052327205.1 Somniosus microcephalus
CAAGATGGCGGCGACTCACCTCGGTTCAGAACGATAAGGCCCGCCCACACATGCACCGATTGGTGGACCGTCACGTCACCGAAGCGTAGGATTGGTCAATCGTCCATCACTCGACCATAGGAGGGCCCGGCCGCATGCGCCAGGAAGCCGCCGTATGATTGGTCGACCTCGACGTCACTTGATGCTAATGAGCGGATAATGAGCGGAATGTTGAACGTTTTTTGGATACCGCGGGCGCAATTTTTGTCCGGCCGAAACGTAAATATGCTTAGGACAGTTCTGGAATCGTCAGCTCTCTTTCGACGTAACACACGTGTAGGTACGCTCTATAACTTTCGAGTTAATTCAATACAGGCAGACGGCATGACAGACAGACAGAAGAACCGCATTATATATATAGACTAGCTGGAGTGCCCGGTGGTGCCGAGGCTTTTTCGAGGGCATGTTGTTGTTGGAAGAGAGAGAGAGAGCGACTGGGGGGAAGAGAGAGAGCGACTGGGGGGGAAGAGAGAGAGCGACTGGGGGGAAGAGAGAGCGCGGCTGGGGGGGAAGAGAGAGAGCGACTGGGGGGGAAGAGAGAGAGCGACTGGGGGGGAAGAGAGAGAGCGACTGGGGGGAAGAGAGAGAGCGACCGGGGGGGAAGAGAGAGAGCGACTGGGGGGGAAGAGACAGAGCGACTGGGGGGAAGAGAGAGAGCGACCGGGGGGGAAGAGAGAGAGCGACTGGGGGGGAAGAGAGAGCGCGACTGGGGGGGAAGAGAGAGAGCGACTGGGGGGGAAGAGTGAGAGCGACTGGGGGGGAAGAGAGAGAGCGACTGGGGGGGAAGAGAGAGAGCGACTGGGGGGGAAGAGTGAGAGCGACTGGGGGGGAAGAGAGAGAGCGACTGGGGGGGAAGAGAGAGAGCGACTGGGGGGGAAGAGAGAGAGCGACTGGGGGGGAAGAGAGAGAGCGACTGGGGGGAAGAGAGAGAGCGACTGGGGGGGAAGAGAGAGAGCGACTGGGGGGAAGAGAGAGTGCGACTGGGGGGGAAGAGAGAGAGCGACTGGGGGGAAGAGAGAGAGCGACTGGAGGGGAAGAGAGAGAGCGACTGGGGGGAAGAGAGAGAGCGACTGGGGGGAAGAGAGAGAGCGACTGGGGGGAAGAGACAGAGCGACTTCTGGGGAAGAGAGAGAGCGACTTCTGGGGAAGAGAGAGAGCGACTGGGGGGGAAGAGAGAGAGCGAATGGGGGGAAGAGAGAGAGCGACTGGGGGGAAGAGAGAGAGCGACTGGGGGGGAAGAGAGAGAGTGACTGGGGGGAAGAGAGAGAGGGACGGGGGGAAGAGAGAGAGCGACTGGGTGGGAAGAGAGAGAACGACTGGGGGGGAAGAGAGAGAGCGACTTGGGGGAAGAGAGAGAGCGACTTGGGGGGAAGAGAGAGAGCGACTGGGGGGGAAGAGAGAGAGCGACGGGGGGAAGAGAGAGAGCGACTGGGGGGGAAGAGAGAGAACGACTGGGGGGGAAGAGAGAGAGTGACTGGGGGGGAAGAGAGAGAGTGACTGGGGGGAAGAGAGAGAGGGACGGGGGGAAGAGAGAGAGCGACTGGGTGGGAAGAGAGAGAACGACTGGGTGGGAAGAGAGAGAGCGACTTGGGGGAAGAGAGAGAGCGACTGGGGGGGAAGAGAGAGAGCGACGGGGGGAAGAGAGAGAGCGACTGGGGGGAAGAGAGAGAGCGACTGGAGGGGAAGAGAGAGAGCGACTGGGGGGAAGAGAGAGCGACTGGGGGGAAAGAGGGAGCGACTGGGGGGAAAGAGAGAGCGACTGGGGGGAAGAGAGAGCGACTGGGGGGAAGAGAGAGAGCGACTGGGGGGGAAGAGAGAGAGCGACTGGCGGGGAAGAGAGAGAGCGACTGGGGGGAAGAGAGAGAGCGACTGGGGGGAAGAGAGAGAGCGACTGGGGGGAAGAGAGAGAGCGACTGGGGGGAAGAGAGAGAACGACTGGGGGGAAGAGAGAGAGCGACTGGGGGGAAGAGAGAGAGCGACTGGGGGGGAAGAGAGAGAGCGACTGGGGGGGAAGAGAGAGAGCGACTGGGGGGGAAGAGAGAGAGCGACTGGGGGGGAAGAGAGAGAGCGACTGGGGGGGAAGAGAGAGAGCGACTGGGGGGGAAGAGAGAGAGTGACTGGGGGGAAGAGAGAGAGTGACTGGGGGGAAGAGAGAGAGTGACTGGGGAGGAAGAGAGAGAGCGATGGGGGGAAGAGAGAGAGCGACGGGGGGGAAGAGAGAGAGCGACGGGGGGGAAGAGAGAGAGCGACGGGGGGAAGAGAGAGAGCGACGGGGGGAAGAGAGAGAGCGACTGGGGGGAAGAGTGAGCGCGACTCGGGGGAAGAGAGAGAGCGACTGGGGGGGCAGAGAGAGAGCGACTGGGGGGGAAGAGAGAGAGCGACTGGGGGGAAGAGAGAGAGCGACTGGGGGGGAAGAGAGAGAACGACTGGTGGGGAAGAGACAGAGCGACTGGGGGGAAGAGAGAGAGCGACTGGGGGGGAAGAGAGAGAGCGACTGGGGGGGAAGAGAGAGAGCGACTGGGGGGGAAGAGAGAGAGCGACTGGGGGGGAAGAGAGAGAGCGACTGGGGGGAAGAGAGAGAGCGACTGGGGGGGAAGAGAGAGAGGGACTGGGAGGGAAGAGAGAGAGCGACTGGGGGTGAAGAGAGAGAGCGACTGGGGGGAAGAGAGAGAATGACTGGGGGGGAAGAGAGAGAGCGACTGGGGGGAAGAGACAGAGCGACTTCTGGGGAAGAGAGAGAGCGACTGGGGGGGAAGAGAGAGAGCGAATGGGGGGAAGAGAGAGAGCGACTGGGGGGGAAGAGAGAGAGCGACTGGGGGGGAAGAGAGAGAGTGACTGGGGGAAGAGAGAGAGGGACGGGGGAAGAGAGAGAGCGACTGGGTGGGAAGAGAGAGAACGACTGGGGGGGAAGAGAGAGAGCGACTTGGGGGGAAGAGAGAGAGCGACTGGGGGGGGAAGAGAGAGAGCGAAGGGGGAAGAGAGAGAGCGACTGGGGGGGAAGAGAGAGAACGACTGGGGGGGAAGAGAGAGAGTGACTGGGGGGAAGAGAGAGAGGGACGGGGGGAAGAGAGAGAGCGACTGGGTGGGAAGAGAGAGAACGACTGGGGGGGAAGAGAGAGAGCGACTTGGGGGGAAGAGAGAGAGCGACTGGGGGGAAGAGAGAGATCGACGGGGGGAAGAGAGAGAGCGACTGGGGGGGAAGAGAGAGAGCGACTGGAGGGGAAGAGAGAGAGCGACTGGGGGGAAGAGAGAGCAACTGGGGGGAAGAGAGAGCGACTGGGGGGAAGAGAGAGCGTCTGGGGGGGAAGAGAGAGAGCGACTGGGGGGGAAGAGAGAGAGCGACTGGGGGGAAGAGAGAGCGACTGGGGGGAAAGAGGGAGCGACTGGGGGGAAAGAGAGAGCGACTGGGGGGAAGAGAGAGCGACTGGGGGGGAAGAGAGAGAGCGACTGGGGGGGAAGAGAGAGAGCAACTGGCGGGGAAGAGAGAGAGCGACTGGGGGGAAGAGAGAGAGCGACTGGGGGGAAGAGAGAGAGCGACTGGGGGGAAGAGAGAGACGACTGGGGGGAAGAGAGAGAACGACTGGGGGGAAGAGAGAGAGCGACTGGGGGGAAGAGAGAGAGCGACGGGGGGAAGAGAGAGAGCGACGGGGGGAAGAGAGAGAGCGACTGGGGGGAAGAGAGAGAGCGACTGGGGGGGAAGAGAGAGAGCGACTGGGGGGGAAGAGAGAGAGCGACTGGGGGGGAAGAGAGAGAGCGACTGGGGGGGAAGAGAGAGAGTGACTGGGGGGAAGAGAGAGAGTGACTGGGGGGAAGAGAGAGAGTGACTGGGGAGGAAGAGAGAGAGCGATGGGGGGAAGAGAGAGAGCGACGGGGGGGAAGAGAGAGAGCGACGGGGGGAAGAGAGAGAGCGACGGGGGGGAAGAGAGAGAGCGACTGGGGGAAGAGTGAGCGCGACTCGGGGGGAAGAGAGAGAGCGACTGGGGGGGCAGAGAGAGAGCGACTGGGGGGGAAGAGAGAGAGCGACTGGGGGGAAGAGAGAGAGCGACTGGGGGGGAAGAGAGAGAGCGACTGGGGGGAAGAGACAGAGCGACTGGGGGGAAGAGAGAGAGCGACTGGGGGGGAAGAGAGAGAGCGACTGGGGGGGAAGAGAGAGAGCGACTGGGGGGGAAGAGAGAGAGCAACTGGGGGGGAAGAGAGAGAGCGACTGGGGGGGATGAGAGAGAGGGACTGGGAGGGAAGAGAGAGAGCGACTGGGGGTGAAGAGAGAGAGCGACTGGGGGAAGAGAGAGAATGACTGGGGGGGAAGAGAGAGAGCGACTGGGGGGAAGAGACAGAGCGACTTCTGGGGAAGAGAGAGAGCGACTGGGGGGGAAGAGAGAGAGCGAATGGGGGGAAGAGAGAGAGCGACTGGGGGGAAGAGAGAGAGCGACTGGGGGGGAAGAGAGAGAGTGACTGGGGGGAAGAGAGAGAGGGACGGGGGGAAGAGAGAGAGCGACTGGGTGGGAAGAGAGAGAACGACTGGGGGGGAAGAGAGAGAGCGACTTGGGGGGAAGAGAGAGAGCGACTGGGGGGGGAAGAGAGAGAGCGACTGGGGGGGAAGAGAGAGAACGACTGGGGGAAGAGAGAGAGTGACTGGGGGGAAGAGAGAGAGGGACGGGGGTAAGAGAGAGAGCGACTGGGTGGGAAGAGAGGGAACGACTGGGGGGGAAGAGAGAGAGCGACTTGGGGGGAAGAGAGAGAGCGACTGGGGGGAAGAGAGAGAGCGACGGGGGGAAGAGAGAGAGCGACTGGGGGGGAAGAGAGAGAGCGACTGGAGGGGAAGAGAGAGAGCGACTGGGGGGAAGAGAGAGCAACTGGGGGGAAGAGAGAGCGACTGGGGGGGAAGAGAGAGCGACTGGGGGGGAAGAGAGAGAGCGACTGGGGGGGAAGATAGAGAGGCGACTGGCGGGGAAGAGCGAGAGCGACTGGGGGGAAGAGAGAGAGCGACTGGGGGGAAGAGAGAGAGCGACTGGGGGGAAGAGAGAGAGCGACTGGGGGGAAGAGAGAGAGCGACTGGGGGGGAAGAGAGAGAGCGACTGGGGGGGAAGAGAGAGAGCGACTGGGGGGGAAGAGAGAGAGCGACTGGGGGGGAAGAGAGAGAGCGACTGGGGGGGAAGAGAGAGAGCGACTGGGGGGGAAGAGAGAGAGCGACTGCGGGGGAAGAGAGAGAGCGACTGCGGGGGGAAGAGAGTGTGCGACGGGGGGGAAGAGAGAGAGTAACTGGGGGGAAGAGAGAGAGTGACTGGGGAGGAAGAGAGAGAGCGACGGGGGGAAGAGAGAGAGCGACGGGGGGGAAGAGAGAGAGCGACGGGGGAAGAGAGAGAGCGACGGGAGGGAAGAGAGAGAGCGACGGGGGGAAGAGAGAGAGCGACGGGGGGGAAGAGAGAGCGAGAAAGAGGAGTGGAGTGGGGGGAGGAGGGAAGGGGGAGGGGGCGGTGGGAGGAGGGGGAGGAGGTAGAGGGGGAGGGGGGGAGGGAGGAGGGGGAGGGAGAGGAGGAGGGGGGAGGGAGATGGGGAGAGGGAGGGGGAGGGAGAGGGGGGCCGAAACGTAAATACGCTTAGGACGGTTCTGGAATCATCAGCTTTCTTTCGACGTAACACACGTGTAGGTACGCTCTATAACTTTCGAGTTAATTCAATACAGACAGACAGACGGCATGACAGACAGACAGAAGAACCGCTTTATATATATAGATATATATATTTATGGATTTTATGATGTGCATATATTTCATATGAGAGAGTATAACTCTCTAAGCTGGACATGTATGAATGAAGATTAGATGCAGTGTATGTTGAGGAGAACTAAGCATTTACACACAGGCCCTGAATTTCCATGGAGTGCTCTTAATCTCCTGCTCTAACTTTATTAACGGGAGAAATTTCCCTGAGAGGTTCCACTGATCTCCTGCTAGAGAACACCCCCGCCTCTTCCCCGCCTCAGTGCAAATTCCAGTTGACTGCGTTTAATCTTTATTAATGGCCCAAAATTTGCGGTCGGTAACAAAGTGACGGCGATTGCCACTGACCTCGAAGAAATCTGCCCAAAAAGATCTTGCATTCTCTGTGGCTTTCTTCACGTTAATTTAATTGTAGCACTACCAAAAGGGGAACCCTAGCATACAGTAGCAGTGATGTCATCAAGCTGTCTAAGTAACCAATTTCATTGAAGAATTCCTTCAGACAGCAAACCAGGAAATAAAAAGCACTGATTATCATTACAGAGAGCGAAATACAGATTGGGGCATACACATAGGGTTAAGAAATAAAGATTGGGACATACACATGGGGTTAAGGTAGAAGCGGAAATATCATAAACAAACTTAAAAAAAAATTAAATAAATATTTTTTATTATTTTAAAAATCTAGTTATTTTTATCTTACTGGAGAAATTTGACAGTCCACAAATATAAAATTAGTTTTTCAGGGCCAAAACAGTTGTTCAGCAGTCAATACACAGTTGAAACTCATTACACCTATTCCAACAAGGCTTAACTTTTTATGGGGCGTTTAACCACAATATTAGATCAGAAAAGCTTAAGTTTTCATCAGTTCAACTGATTCCACTGATTGCCGGCTATGACTTTTGATTCGATGCTGCTAAAACAGGGCATTGTCTTGCTTCAAAAAAATTATAAGAGGGTATACTTACTAAATCCTAGTTTAATCTTCACTATATCCCTCACTAATAGCAAGAGCCAGCAGCACTTTATGACTAGATTCAAGGAACAAAACCACCTCGTAATGTGTTCCCTGTCGTTAGAGGCAAGTAAGCCCCCAGAATTATCAGAAACTAACAAGAGGTTTAACTTGGCTACTGACTATCTAACGTGTTTGAAAACAAACCCAATCTGTTACAATTTAAATCTAAAGTTATCTATAATTACCTAAGCAGCAAGTGGCACTATTTAAAACAGATTGGGGGAGAAATTCAGTATCGCCCTGTTTGGGGCGCCGTTATCGGCCGTGCACAAAATTTAGCGCCTGGCGCTAATTATCGCTTCCAACAGCAAACATGGCTTTTATCGCCCCTGGAGGTGATTGAAGCGCTAAATCAGACGCAACACACCTCTCTTAAGGCGCTAAGGCCGAGGAGCGAGGCGCTACCTCAGAGCGTGGGCGCAGCGCAGGTGCTGTCAGTTACCGATTGAACACAGACACACTGGCACCCGGTCAGTTCTTAAAGGGGAGGGTCGATCTTGCTCTCCAGCCACACCTTGCTCATTGGAGCCTTGAATCTCGGCCTAGACAGACCTGTGGCTAAATCTTGCAGGCAAGGACTATGGAGAGGACCAGGGAGCGAGCACATCACTTCAGCGAGCGGGCCTTGGAGGCTCTAGTTGGCGCGGTGGAGCGCAGAAGATCTATACTGTACCCAGAGAGTGGCAGGAGGCCTTTGCCATGCGAGTACAGAAGAGTGTGGAGGGAGGTGGCTCAGAGAGTCACCTCAAGCAGCATGGTGCCCAGGACCCATATTCAATGTAGGAAAAGGTTCAACGACCTCACTCGGGTCGTCAGGGTGAGTGGCTTCTTTTCAAAACCTCTCGATCCCTCCATCTCAACCTCACTCTATGGCCAGAGGGTCTTAAAAGCCCCAATGCCCAACACTCATCCAACACCTATGGCCCTTTCATCAAACACACACGCACATTCCACACTTTGCATACAGTAAGGGCTATTCAACTATGGATGCACATCAGGCAAGACCATGGCTGCATACAGCAAGTGATGCGCTATCAATTACTCATAAAAGACTGAAAGTTAGAAGAGTAACCAAAGGCTTTTATTAACAACAGAATGGAGGTCTGCCTCGAGTGGTCGACCGGTCCAGGATACAAGGGCTGGGGAGCAGTCACCTTTATACTAGGACCTGTGGGAGGAGTCAGCCGAGGCATGTCCAGGCATGTACACAGTGGAATACAAACAGGACAAACAGGAATACAAACAGTGGTTTACCACATTCACCCCTTGTTTAAAATTGAGTCCGGCGGGGTGAAGTGTATTAAAAGTTAGTGTATTGGAGTCTCTCCGGAGGTCTTGTCTGCCGCTGTGATCTGCGTGGCGACGGCAGGGGTAGTGAAGTTTCTGGCGTCGAGTCCAGCGTAGGCTGTGGCACAGGCGTGTCGTCCTCGTAGATGTCGAGCGGGTCGCGGGGCCCAGGCCTGCCGTCTGCTGGGGCTGGATATCGGATCGTGGGGGGGGGTGGTAGTGGGTAGTGGGTTACTGCGGCCCCCGAGGGTGCAAGGTCTCTTATGGAGACTGTGTCCTCCCGCCCGTCCGGGTATGCGATGTAAGCATACTGGGGGTTGGCGTGGAGGAGGTCGACCCTCTCGACCAGGGGGTCCGTTTTATGGGTCCTCACGTGTCTTCTCAGTAGGACCGGCCCTGGGGACGTCAGCCATGGCGGTAGCGATGTCCCCGATGTGGACTTCCTTGGGAAGACAAACATTTTCTCATGAGGGGTGGCGTTAGTGGCAGTGCAGAGCAGTGACCGAATAGAGTGGAGCGCATCGGGGAGCACATCCTGCCAGCGGGAGGTTGGAAGGCCCCTAGACTTTAAGGCTAGCAGGACGGCCTTCCAAACTGTCGCATTTTCTCTTTCCACCTGTCCGTTCCCCCGGGGGTTGTAACTGGTGGTCCTGCTTGTGGCAATACCCCTAGTTAGCAGGTACTGACGGAGTTCGTCGCTCATAAACGATGAGCCCCGGTCGCTATGGATATAGCTGGGGAAGCCGAACAGGGTGAAGAGGTTGTTCAGACATTTAATGACCGTGCCACTGGTCATGTCCGGGCAGGGGAAGGCGAACGGGAAACGGGAGTACTCATCAATAATATTGAGGAAGTACACATTGCGGTCGGAGGAGGGGAGAGGCCCTTTAAAATCGACGCTCAGGCGCTCGAAGGGGCGAGTGGCTTTTATCAGGTGGGCCCTGTCTGGTCTATAAAAGTGCGGTTTGCACTCAGCGCAGACTTGGCAGTTCCTGGTCATGGTCCTGACCTCCTCAATAGAGTAAGGCAGGTTGCGGGCCTTGATGAAGTGGAAGAACCTGGTGACCCCCGGGTGGCAGAGGTCATTGTGGAGGGCCCGCAGTCTATCGATCTGCGCGCTGGCGCAGGTGCCACGCGATAGCGCATCCGGGGGTTCATTTAGCTTCCCGGGCCGGTACAAGATCTCGTAGTTGTAGGTGGAAAGTTCGATTCTCCACCTCAAGATCTTGTCATTTTTGATTTTGCCCCTCTGCTTGTTGTTAAACATAAAAGCAACTGAACGCTGGTCAGTGAGCAGGGTAAATCGTTTTCCGGCCAGGTAGTGCCTCCAATGACGCACAGCCTCCACAATCGCCTGGGCCTCCTTCTCAACAGCGGAGTGTCTGGTCTCCGGGCCTTGGAGGGTTCGTGAAAAGAAGGCCACGGGTCTCCCCGCCTGATTGAGGGTAGCGGCCAGGGCAAAGTCAGACGCGTCGCTTTCCACCTGGAAGGGGATGGATTCGTCCACTGCGTGCATGGTGGCTTTGGCAATGTCCTCCTTGATACGGTGGAAGGCTAAGCGGGCCTCTGCCGTCAAGGGAAAAGAGGTGGACTTGATCAGCGGACGGGCCTTGTCCGCATAGTAGGGGACCCACTGGGCGTAATAGGAGAAAAACCCTAGGCACCTCTTCAGGGCCTTGAGGCAGTGGGGCAGTGGAAGTTCCATAAGGTGACGCATCCGGTCGGGGTCGGGGCCGATGACTCCGTGTTCCACAACACAGCCAAGGATGGCGAGGCGGTTTGTGCGGAATATGCACTTCTCCTTGTTATATGTCAGGTTTAGGAGTTGGGCGGTGCGGAGGAATTTTTCGAGGTTTGCGTCATGGTCCTGCAAGTCACGGCCGCAGATGGTCACATTGTCCAGATATGGGAAAGTGGCCTGCAACGCATTTTGATCTACCATCCGGTCCATCTCCCTTTGGAAGACGGAGACCCCGTTGGTGACGCCAAAGGGAACCCTAAGGAAGTGATAGAGGCGGCCGTTTGCCTCAAAGGCAGTGTACTGGCGGTCCTCAGGGCGGATGGGGAGCTGGTGATACGCTGATTTCAGGTCAATGGTCGAGAAGACGCGGTACTGCGCGATCTGGTTGACCATATCAGCTATATGGGGGAGTGGGTAGGCGTCCAGCAGGGTGTAGCGATTTATTGTCTGGCTGTAGTCGATGACCAGGCGCTGCTTCTCGCCGGTCTTAATGACCACAACCTGGGCTCGCCAGGGGCTGGTGCTGCCCTCAATAATCCCTTCTTTCAGGAGCCGCTCCACTTCGGTTTTAATGAAAACCCTGTCCCCGGCACTGTATCGCCTGCTCTTTGTGGCGATGGGCTTACAGTCGGGGGTGAGGTTAGCAAACAGTTGGGGGGGGGTGACTCTGAGTGTGGAGAGGTTGCACCTGGTGCGCGGCGGGCAGTTTGGAAGCTGCTGGCTGCGGACTGTGAGTGGGGGTAGGGGTCCACCGTACGCCATCGTAACACTTTTAAGGTGGCACTGAAAATCTAACCCCAGCAGGACGGCAGCGCAGAGGTCAGGCAGGACCAGAAGTTTAAAATGATCGTACACGGTCCCGTCTACTACGAGTGTCACCACACAGTAGCCGCCGATGTCCGCCGACTGGGACTCGGAGGCCATAGAAATCCGCTGTTGCACAGGCAGGACTGGGAGAGAGCAACGCCGCACCGTGTCGGGGTGGATGAAGCTCTCCGTGCTCCCAGAGTCAAAAAGGCAGATTGTATCGTGACCATTTCCCTTAATGTCCATTGTGGAACTGGCCAGTTGGTGCGGTCTCGCTTGGTCCAGTGTAACGGATGCCAGCGTAGGGGTCGGTGTGTCGCTGCGGGTATCAGATGAGGCGGTGTCGGGGGCCCGCTGCATCCCGGCTGTCGTCCAAGATGGCGGCGTCCATGATCCCCATGTGGCTGGAGGCGTCCAAAATGGCTGCTGTACCGGTGATTCGCACATGGCCGGGGAGGTCCAAGATGGCGGCCCGCATGGCCCACATGCGGCGCTGCTGGGGTTCGGGGTGGCTTTGGCCCTGCAGACGCTAGCGTAGTGTCCCTTCTTCCCGCAGCCCGAGCAGATTGCGTTTTTCGCCGGGCAGCGCGCTCTGGGGTGTTTTGCCTGGCCACAGAAGTAGCATTTCTGGCCTTGGGGCACTGCTGTCTGGCCTTGGGACACTGCTGCGGTAGTTGGGCCGTTGTTGGGGTGTGGCTGGGGTGGCACGGCGCTATGAGGCGGTCCTACCGTGTCCCAGGCTGTCATTCCCCGCGGCGTCCACGGTGCAGAGGAGTAGGCATCCATGCCCTGGTAGGCTGCATCCAACGATAGTGCGAGTTCAGAGGCCTTGTTGAGGTCGAGGTTACTCTGCTCCAACAGTCGCTGTCGGGTGTAATTGGATCTGTGGCCCGCTACAAAAGCGTCCCGGATAAGTTCCTCTGTGTACACGGCGGCCTTTACATCCTTACAACCACAGGCCCGGCCAAGCACAGACAGTGCCTGAAGGTATTCCATGGTCGATTCCCCAGGTTGTTGTTTACGACTCCCCAGGAGGTGCCTGGCGTACACTTCGTTCACTGGGCGCGTGTACTGGTCCTTGAGGAGCTTGATAGCGTCCGCGTACGAGGTCGCGTCTTGGATGACCGAGTACACTCGGTGGTTCACTTTGGAGGTCAGGACATCCAGTTTGTCCTCGTCCGATTTGATTGCTTCGGAGGCGGTCAGGAATTTTTCGAAACACTTAAGCCAGTGAGTAAACTTGGTGGATGAGTCCGCCTCCCGATGATCTAAGTCCAGGCATGCTGGTGTGAGGATCTTCTCCATTATAAAAATGTTGTTAATAAAATTGATGCGCTATCAATTACTCATAAAAGACTGAGAGTTAGAAGAGTAACCAAAGGCTTTTATTAACAACAGAATGGAGGTCTGCCTCGAGTGGTCGACCGGTCCAGGATACAAGGGCTGGGGAGCAGTCACCTTTATACTAGGACCTGTGGGAGGAGTCAGCCGAGGCATGTCCAGGCATGTACACAGTGGAATACAAACAGGACAAACAGGAATACAAACAGTGGTTTACCACAGTAAGTGCTATTCAACTATGGGAGGCACATCAGGCAAGACCAGGGCTGTATATTTACTCAGACGCCGTCCTTTTTCTTGCAGGCCAAGCTATCTCATAATAGGAGACAGCAGCAACAGACGGGCGGAGGGCGGTGTCAGCTGCAACCCCTCAGCGATCTTGAGGTGCGCGTCCAGAGGATTGTGGCAAGCTGGGTGATCGGTCCAGTCGCCACTGGAGACGCCGACCCCGTTCTGGACAGCAATGGTAAGGTCATCACCTTTTTGTCCTCTCTCCTTCCACTTGTTCCTCACAACACCAACCTTTGACACTTTCAATCCAACTTACTAAATCGCTGCACTCATTCCTCCCTTGCTGCCACTCTGTCCTCACATTAAAGCCACTCTTGTACCTCCCTGCTTTCAGATGGTGATTCACCAGTTGAGGAGATGGGCCCTCAAGCTGCCAGTGGGAGTGAAGCTGCAGGCGAGGAGGAAGAGGAAGCTGGAGCATCAGCGCCACCCTCTCCCGAGGAAGCCCATGCCCACACTGGGAACACGCCTTCCCTGGAGGGGAGCAGGGGGGGAGCGTCTGATGAGGGTGAAGCTCCAGGACCCAGCGGGCTGCAGCAATGCGATGGGTGTAGGGAAGCTCGGGGGCCTTCTCCCCAGAGGGAGAGTATGCCAGCGAGTCCTACTGCACTGGACGCAGAGGAGGAGCGGCTCCTCGCTGAAATGAACACCCAGGCGGTGCACAGGCACACTGAGCTCATGGGTGCAGTGGGAAGGGTGCCCGAATGCATTGAATCACTGGCAAGGAGTGCGGAGCACTTCGCAGTAGTACAGGCAGATACCACGCAAATGCTTAGTGCTGCAATTCAGTCACTGGCTGCCATGAGCCCATCTCTGACTGTTCTCATGCAGACTCAGATTGAGGCCACACAAGCACTGACTGCTGCCATCCTCGCTGGTTTGGACACATTTCCCCGGGGCTCTCACCGCGCCGCAGCAGGCCAGCAAACTGTGCTCCAGCAGATCGCTCCGGATGCTGAAGTGCTGCCCTGTGGGAGTGCCAGTGTGTCGGTCGAGCAGGGAGTTGCTGTCCTCTCTCAAGATGACAGCATTCCTGCTGCAACCACTGTCATTTCTCCACTGCACTTGCCACTGCCTGTAGGACAGACTGCTGCCGCCCATGCAGAGTTGGTGCAGTCTGCAGCCGGGCCCTCCATGCCCAGAGCTGGTCAAGGCCGTCCTTCAAGGGCATCTGCAGTCTCAGGTTGTGACAATCAGCAGCCTTCCACCAACCTTGCTGCAGCCACTGGGGTCCCATTACGGAGGAGCTGCAGGGTGGGAAGGGAGGAAGTGCGCAAGGGAAGGAGATCACCCTCGAAGGGCAAAAAGTAGGAGGTGTGACAAAATGTTGTTCATTTTTTTATTAAAGGCCGAGGCTCGTGGTCAAATTTTTTTTAGTACTTTGGACATTATCTCCAGGTTGTGAGAGCCAGTTATGTTAATGACTGTTTTTTTTGTGTTTCTTTCTATTAGTTTGTCATGTGGAAATGACACACACAGAGTTTGTAAAATAAAAAAGTTTTTGTATTCAAAATGTACATGTTTGGCCTTTGCAATCATTGTTGCCTTGGCCGGCTTAGGGGTTGTGGGTTGGTTTCATTCATGTTGTTCTCAATGGCAGTAGCCATTTCCTCAGCAGAGGCCTAGAAGCGGCTTGTTATCAGCCGTTGACGGCCAGACCTTCCAGTTTTGACATTGTGTGCCTCCCTCCCGCCTTGGTGCTGCTGATCATCATCCTCCTCCTCTTCCTCCTCCTCCTCTGGTGGTGCTCCAAGGCCTGGTGGCATTGACTGGGTCCTGAGGATTGCCAGGTTATACAGCATGCAGCTCAGGCGAGTACTGCAGGGCTCCTCCAGAATGGTCCAGACAGCGGAACCGTTGCTTGAGCACGCCGATTGTGTGCTCAACGATGTTCCTCGCAGCGTGATGGCTCTCGTTGTACCGCAGCTCAGGAGGGGTGTTGGGTGTACGGAGTGGTGTCATCAGCCAGGTGCACAGAGGATATCCCTTGTCCCCGAGAAGCCAACCACCTGGGTGATGCGGTGCCTGGAAAAGTTCTGTCACAGTAGTCTGAACGTCTAAGGAATGGAAGCCCTTTCGGTTGCGGAAATCCTCGGCATTCCCATGCGGAGCACGCAAAGCCACATGCGTGCAGTCAATGGCACCCTGCACCATGGGGAAGCCCGCTATCCTAGCAAAGCCCATTGCGCATTCTTGCTGCTTGTCCGGGGTCATGGGGAAAGAGATGTACACTCGTCTCCTTTTATAGAGGGCATTTGTGACCTGATGGATGCAGCAATGCACCGCGAACTGGGAGATATTGGCGATGTCCCCAGTAGCTGACTGAAATGAGCTGGTGGCATAAAAGTTCAGAGCCACTGTTATCTTCACTGCCACCAGCAGAGACGTCCTGCTCCTCAGTTGAGGCTGCAGATTTGGCTGCAGCAGGTGGCAGAGCTCAGTGACCACCTCCTTGCTGAAGCGCAGCCTTCGCAAAACACTGCTCCTCAAACATATTAGGAGAATTGTTGGCGAAATACCTGTGGTAAACCACTGTATTGTATATTGCCACCTCTGGGTGGCGCTGTGTATGGAGGCATGCCTCAGCTGACTCCACCCACCACTGTGTGGGTTTCGTTCAGACTTGTTCAGTCACTCACGAAGAAGCATGGTCTCTTCTTAGCTAATAAAAGCCTTATTCATCTCTTCTTTCGACTCATCATCTCTTCTTCGACTCATCACCTTTTATGAAGTAATTGATAAGCGTATCAATTTTATTAGCTAAAAGTTAAATGGCGACACCTGAGGAGCAACAACAGCAACGGATACAGCAGACATTGCTGAGAGCCCTCAGACCACCACGCCTGGACCTCGACCCTCAAGATGTGGGTGCATCAGCCAAGTTTGAACACTGGCTGAGCTGCTTTGAATCCTTCCTCGCAATCTCACAGGTTACAGAGGAGGATCACAAACTGAAAATTTTGACCGCCCAGGTGAGCCATCAAGTATATATGCTAATCCGGGACTCTAATACGTACGTGGCGGCCCTCGAGCTACTAAAAGGGCAATATACGCGCCCAGTGAACACAATTTACGCCCGACACCTCTTGGGATCCCGCAGGCAGCAACCGGGAGAATCGGTAGGGGCATTTGCACGGGCGCTACTGGCACTCTGCAGAGACTGCGATTGTAAAGCGGTAACGGCTGTGGAGCACGCGCAGGGACTCGCCTGTGATGCCTTCATCAGGGGCCTCCAGTCAGACCACACCCGGCAGAGACTGCTAGAAAACAAGGAACCCGACCTGAAGACGGCCATTGCCCTTGCGCTCTCGTTAGAGGAGGCCCACCGAAACCTCGAGGCATACCCCCGTAACGGCGCCGAGACATGGCAATCGAAACCGTGGGACACGGGACCGCCGCCCCCGGCACCAACCGCTGCAGCGACCCAACCGAGACAGCAGCCTCCGGTAAGAACTGCTTCGATGCCCAGTAACCAGGCCCAAAAATGCTATTTCTGTGGCCAGTTAAAACATCCCAGAGCGCACTGCCCAGCTAAGACAGCTACCTGCTCGGGCTGCGGGAAGAAAGGCCATTACGCTAACGCCTGCAAGGGGAAGCCAGCCAGCAGCGCAGCGTGCGGGCCGTGGGAGCAGCCATCTTATCCGCCATTTTGTGTACCCCCGGCCGCATGGCATCCGCCGCCATCGTATCCAACGCACTCAACCGCCATTTCGTCACCGGAACCGACCACCGTCTCGGCGGATGACTATAGTGACTCACTAAGCCACATACTGGCCTCCGTGACGCTGGATCAAGGCCACCCTCACCATCTATCCAGCTCCATGATGGATATCGCGGTAAACGGCCGCGCCACCAGTTGCCTGATCGACAGCGGGAGCACAGAGAGTTTCGTCCACCCCGACACGGTACGTAGCCACTCCCTCACGATTCTGCCAACGCACCATCGCATTTCTATGGCGTCCAAGTCCCAGTCAATGGACATCAGCGGCTACTGTGTGGTGACCCTGTCAGTAGGGGGCACTGAATATCAAAAATTTAAACTGCTAGTCCTGCCCCGTCTTTGCGCTGCCGTCCTGCTAGGGTTGGATTTTCAGTGCCACCTTAAGAGTGTCACACTAGCATACGGTGGACCCCTCCCCCCACTCACAGTCTGCAACCAACAACTTTTAAATCGCCCGCTGCAAACCACCTGCAGCCTTTCCACATTAAAAGTCCCCCCCCCTCCCCTGTTCGCTAACCTCACCCGCGACTGTAAACCCATCGCTACCAAAAGCAGGCGGTACAGTGCCGGGGACAGAGCTTTTATCAGCTCTGAGGTGGAGCGGCTCTTGAAGGAGGGCATTATCGAAGGTAGCACTAGCCCCTGGCGAGCCCAGGTTGTAGTCGTTAAAACCACTGCAAAACGCCGCATGGTAATCGACTACAGCCAAACCATAAACCGGTACACCCAGCTGGACGCGTACCCCCTCCCTCGCATATCTGATATGGTCAATCAGATTGCGCAATACAAAGTATTCTCCACCATCGACCTTAAGTCAGCTTACCACCAGCTGCCCATCCGCCATGAGGACCGCCAGTATACTGCCTTCGAGGCAAACGGCCGCCTCTACCACTTCCTTAGGGTCCCCTTCGGCGTCACCAACGGGGTTTCGGTCTTCCAAAGGGAGATGGACCGAATGGTTGACCAGAACGCGCTGCGGGCAACCTTCCCCTATTTGGATAACGTCACCATCTGCGGCCACGACCAGCAGGACCACGACGTTAATCTAGCAAATTTCCTCCGTACGGCCCAACGGCTGAACCTAACGTACAATAAGGAAAAATGTATGTTTCACACCAAGCGCCTGGCCATCCTCGGCTGCGTGGTGGAGAACGGAGTCATCGGGCCCGACCCCGACAGAATGCGCCCCCTAATGGAGCTACCTCTTCCCCACTGCCAAAAAGCACTGAAGAGATGCCTGGGGTTTTTCTCCTACTACGCCCAGTGGGTGCCCCTCTATGCAGACAAAGCCAGGCCCCTCATCAAAGCCACCTCCTTCCCCCTGACACCAGAGGCGTGTGCAGCCTTCACTCTTATCAAGAACGATATCGCGAAGGCCGCAATGCACGCGGTGGATGAGTCCATCCCCTTCCAAGTGGAGAGCGATGCCTCCGACTTCGCCCTAGCCGCGACCCTTAACCAGGCGGGCAGACCCGTGGCCTTTTTCTCAAGGACCCTCCAGGGCCCCGAGACGAGACACTCCTCCGTCGAAAAGGAGGCCCAGGCTATTGTAGAAGTGGTGCGTCACTGGAGGCATTACCTGGCCGGGAAACGATTTACCCTGCTCACTGACCAACGTTCAGTAGCTTTTATGTTTAATAATAAGCAGAGGGGTAAAATCAAGAACGACAAGATCTTGAGGTGGAGAATCGAACTCTCCACCTACAATTATGATATCTTGTATCGGCCAGGGAAACTCAATGAGCCCCCAGATGCCCTATCACGTGGTACATGCGCCAACGCGCAGAGTGATAGGCTGCAGTCCCTCCACAATGACCTCTGCCACCCGGGGGTCACCAGGTTTTTCCATTTTATCAAATCCCGTAACCTGCCCTACTCCATCGAGGAGGTCAGGACCATGACCAAGAGCTGCCAAATCTGCGCCGAGTGCAAACCGCACTTCTATAGGCCGGACAGAGCAAGCCTGATCAAGGCCACCCGCCCCTTCGAACGCCTGAGCGTCGATTTTAAAGGGCCCCTCCCCTCCGCTGACCGCAATGTGTACTTCCTCAACATAGTTGATGAGTACTCCCGTTTCCCCTTTGCCATCCCTTGCCCAGACATGACCAGTACCACGGTCATCAAGTGTCTGAATGACATCTTCGCTCTGTTCGGGTTCCCCAGCTATATACATAGCGACAGGGGCTCATCGTTCATGAGCGACGAACTTCGGCAGTACCTGCTAACAAGAGGTATCGCCACGAGCAGGACCACCAGTTACAACCCCCGGGGGAACGGCCAGGTGGAAAGGGAGAACGCGACGGTTTGGAAGGCAGTCCTCTTAGCACTAAAATCTAAGGGCCTTCCGACCTCCCGCTGGCAGGAGGTCCTCCCTGCAGCGCTTCACTCCATTCGGTCACTGCTTTGTACTGCCACTAATGCGACCCCTCATGAGAAAATGTTCGTTTTCCCCCGGAAGTCTACATCGGGAACCTCGCTACCGGCATGGTTGACTTCTCCTGGGCCCGTCCTACTGCGGAGGCACGTGAGGACGCATAAAACGGACCCCCTGGTCGAGCGGGTGCACCTCCTACACGCCAACCCCCAGTATGCCTGGGTGACATACCCAGACGGGCGGGAGGACACGGTCTCCATACGAGATCTCGCACCCTCGGGTACCCCTGAATTACCACTGTTATCCCCCTTACCACCGTTATCCCCCTTACCACTGTTATCCCCCACCACCCCTCCCAAACCAACCCCTGCAGACGGCATGCCAAAGCCCCAGGAATCTTCGCCAACCACCCAGACACCAGACCCGACGTCGGATGCTGCAACACCACCGCCGCCACCACGACGATCAGGACGTCAGACAAGGCCTCCTGATAGACTTAACTTGTAGTACCCTTCACCCCGCCGGACTTCACATTAAACAAGGGGTGAATGTGGTAAACCACTGTATTGTATATTGCCACCTCTGGGTGGCGCTGTGTATGGAGGCATGCCTCAGCTGACTCCACCCACCACTGTGTGGGTTTCGTTCAGACTTGTTCAGTCACTCACGAAGAAGCATGGTCTCTTCTTAGCTAATAAAAGCCTTATTCATCTCTTCTTTCGACTCATCATCTCTTCTTCGACTCATCACCTTTTATGAAGTAATTGATAAGCGTATCAATACCCTGGGAGGGAAAGGTCTCCTGTACAGAGGCCTGTTGGCCCTCCTCCGTCTGGCCATGTTTGCCACTCTCTCTCTGCATCTCTGTGCCCTCCGAATCTGATGGTGCAGGACGACGCCCCCATTCATTGCAGCCCCCATAGTATCTTGGCAATCAAAGTAATGAAGGTCAAAAACCAAAGTACCTGCAAAGTTATGGTCAGAAGCCAAAACTATTTCAGACAGTGTTGACTCAATGCAGAAGTCTCTCTTTCTCTCTTTCTCAAAATCTCTCTCTCTCTCTCTCTCTCTCAGAACGAGTGGTGCAAAAATGTCTATCACAGAAATAGCCAGGAAGAGGCCCCCTTTAAATAACACCCCCCCAGCCCCACAGCGACTGGGTAGCGTTTGCAGTCTACCTGTTGTTGGTAGCGCCAGGCGGAAAGGAGGGGGGCGCCACTCAATTTCCGTTCCGGGGTGCCCCAAGGACGTTGCACGCTCGAATGACATCAAGATCTGCGTGCGCAGGAGATCGGGCAGTATTGTTTAGCGCCGCCGCAAAATGTCCGGTCAATTCCATGAGAGGCGTAGTTATCGCCTCGCCCGGGCGCCAGTTGCTTTGCGCCCCATTCGCGCCCTCTTAAGGCACTAACGGGAGGCACAAACCAAGTGAATTTTTCCCCCTTTGAATGTCATCTATTGGTCAGTTGTAGAGCAGCTTTAGCAGAAGGCTGGGAACAGTTTGCCTAACTGCTCTCCTAGTCATTAAGGGGCTGAGTGGGGTGCATGGGCTTCACTGTCAGAGCCTTGATAAATCTCATATAATGGCCCCAGAAATTCGGGTCTCCACGGGTGAGTACGCACGGGGTACTCACCCGTAAGCCCAATGGAAGTGCCGGTTTCCTGCATGCACTGCGCATGCGCGGGTAACCGGCACTTCCGTTCTCCTGAACGAAGAGGTTCAGAGGTCGAACGCGTGCGCAGGAGAGGCTGCGCGTGCGTATCGAACTTCGTTTTTTTTTTACAGGTTTTCCCAGGAGGGTAAGTCTCCAGAAGTTAGACATGTAAAAAGCAGGTGTAAGGCCTGCTTTTTACAAGGTAAGTGGTGAATTAATTAAAATTAAAACAATTTTCCCCACAGGTTTATTATTTTTAAATACTTTAAAGCAAGGTAAATTTATTTTTAGCCCCATTAGAAAATAAAATTATTTTTTTCAAAAATTTAAATTATTGTTTAAAATAGTTATTTCATGTAATTTATAGTTTATTTTAAAAATGTGATTTTTAAAAAATGTATTTGAAGATTTAGTGCTGTTTTGGGGCCGTAGTATGTACAACTTTTGACAGGTCTTCCTGTCAATCTTATAAATGGAGCATTCCCTGCTCCGATTGGCTCCCCATGGCCCATGTGATCCCAGGGGACGCATCGAAATAACTGCGTCCCTGGGATACGCAAGCACTGCGCGCCGGCAGCTGGACCAGGCCCCGGATCGGAATTCCACGGGGGCCCACAGCTCAACGGCCGGCGCGCAAGGTAAGTGCAGGTCGGGGGCTTACACCCGCGGGAAGCCCCCGACCCGAATTTCTGGGCCATTATAACTGTAGGCTGCGTAAGGTTGATCCAAGCACTGTCTCTCCCGCTGACTTCTATGATATCATAAATTCCTATTGAAGGAAAGTTCAAAATACTTTCCCAATCTCGACATAAAAAATATAATTAGAAAAATATTCCTTACTGTTGTTTTAAAAAACTTTAATTTAAACTTTCCACCCCAAGAGAGCCGCCATTTTATCTCTCCTTCACTCCAGGCTGTTCCATTTACAACACTAACGGGGAGGGCTGGTAATGTTGCAGAGCATCTCCATTCATTTTATAACCAGACCACATGTACCCCAAGCATTTATATTACTTGCACTTACACATTCGTGCCACACAAGTGCCAGGCAATGACTATCTCCAACAAGAGAGAGTCTAACCACTGCCCCTTGACATTCAACGGCATTACCATAGTGGAATCCCCCACCATCAACATCCTGGGGGTCACCATTGACCAGAAACATAACTGGGCCAGCCACATAAATATTGTGGCAACAAGAGCAGGTCAGAGGCTAGGTATTCTGTGGCAAGTGTCTCTCCTCCTGACTCCCCAAAGCCTTTCCACCATCTACAAGGCACAAGACAAGAGTGTGATGGAATACTCTCCACTTGCCTGGATGAGTGCAGCTCCAACAATACTCAAGAAGCTCGACACCAGCCAGGACAAAGCAGCCTGCTTGATTGGCACCCCATCCACCACCTTATACATTCACTCCTTCCACTACCGGTGCACCATGGCTGCAGTGTGTACCATCTACAAGATGCACTGCAGCAACTCGCCAAGGCTTCTTCGACAGCACCTCCTAAACCCACGACCTCTACCACCTAGAAGGACAAGGGCAGCAGTCGCATGGGTACACCACCACCTCCAAGTTTCCCTCTAAGTCACACACCATTCTGATTTGGAAATATATCGCTGTTCCTTCATCGTCGTTGGGTCAAAATCCTAGAACTCCCTCCGTAACAGCAAAATGGGCGTACCTTCACCACATGGACTGCAGCGGTTCAAGAAGGTGGCTCATCACCTTCTCAAGGGCAACTAGTGATGGGCAACAAATGCTGGCCTTGCCAGTGACGCCCACATCCCATGAACAACAACAACTTGTATTTATGTAGTGTCTTCAACATAGTAAAACGTCCCAAGGTGCTTCACAGGAGTATTAAAAGACAAAAGAATCTGACACCAAGCCACTTAAGGAGAAATTAGGGCAGGTGACCAAAAGCTTGGTGAAAGAGGTAGGTTTTAAGGAGCAGCTTAAAGGAGGAAAGAGAGGTGGCGAGGCGGAGAGGGTTAGGCAGGGAATTCCAGAGCTTAGGGCCTAGGCAACAGAAGGCACGGCCACCAATGGTTGAGCGATTATAATCAGGGATGCTCAAGAGGGCAGAATTAGAGGAGTGCAGATATCTCGGGGAGATGTGGGGCTGAAGGAGATTACAGAGATAGGGAGGGGCGAGACCATGGAGGGATTTGAAAACAAGGATGAGAATTTTGAAATCAAGGCGTTGTTTAATGGGGAGCCAATGTAGATGAGCGAGCACAGGTGTGATGGGCGTACGGGGCTTGGTGCGAGTTAGGACACGGGCAGCCGAGTTTTGGATGAACTCAAGTTTACGTAGGGTAGAATGTGGGAGGCCAGCCAGAAGTGCGTTGGAATAGTCAAGTCTAGAGGTAACAAAGGCATGGATGAGGGTTTCAGCAGTGGATGAGCTGAGGCAAGGGCAGAGATGGGCGATGTTACGGAGGTGGAAATAGGCGGTTTAATTATGCTGCGGGTAGGAAACCCGCTGTCAACCTGCTTCCACGCGAGCCTCCCAGGTGTCAGGTCTGTCAGCGGAGAGCTGACCCAACACCAAGCAGCGGGGGAGACAATTGAGATAATGGCCCAGAAATTCGTGTCGGGGGCTTCCCACGGGTGCAAGCCCCCAACCTACACTTACCTAGCGCGCCGGCAGTTGAGGCCTGGGCCTGCGTGGATTTCCTGTCTGTGGCCCGGTCCAGCTCCCGGTGCGCTGTGCTTGCATGACCCAGCGGCGTACTTAGTGCGATGCGTCCGCTGGGATCACGTGAGCCACGGGCAACTAATCGGAGGAGGGAAAGGTCCATTCATGAGATTGACAGAAACAACTGTCAAACTCATGAAAACTCCGGGTGCCCAAAACAGTACTTAACCTTAAAATAAATTTGAAAAAAACATCACACTATTTAAATCAACTATAAATAACATTAAATAACTATTTTAAAGAATAATTTAAATTTTAGAAAAAAATAATTTTATAAAAAATCGGGGCTAAAAATACACTTACCTTACTTTAAAGTATTAAAAAATAATAAACCTGTGGAAAAAATGTTCTAATTTTAATTAATTGACCACTTACCTTTTAAAATGAAGTCCTTACACCTGGTTTTTAATGTGCAAAAAGTAGAGGCCTTCACACACGGGCAAACCTGTAAAAAGAAAGGAAGTTCAACACGCACACGCAGACTCCTGCGCGCACGCATTCGACCTCTGAACCCCTTGGTTCAGAGGATCGGAAATGCCGGTTTCCCGCGCATGCGTAGTGCATGCAAGAAACCGGCACTTCCATCGGGTCCACGCGTGAGTACTCCGTCCGTACTCACGCGTTGGGACCCAAATTTCTGGGCCCATTAAATGGCTTGTTAAGAGCCAACTTAATGGTATTTTGAGGCTTCCTTCCAATTTTACGTGCTTCCCCCAGGGTTACCTGCTGCTCAGGGAACACGCCAGCTCACCCTGACATGAGTTGAGTCTGCTCTGATTTATTTGATAAGCTGACAGCTGCAGAAGTGGTGTAAAGGATGCCATGTTGCAGACAGTCAGTTTCAGAGTGCAGAAACTGTTGGTTACTGCAATTCGGTATCGCCCCATTTGGGGCGCAATTATCGGCCGGGCGCAAAGATTAGCGCCTGGTGCTAATTATCGCCTCCGACAGCAAACTTGGCTTTTATCGCCCCTGGAGGTGATTGAAGCGCTAAATCAGGCGCTACACAACTCTCTTAAGGCGCTAAGGCCGAGGAGCGAGGCGCTACCTCAGAGGGCGGGCGCAGCGCAGGTGCTGTCAGTTAGCGATTGAACACAGACACACTGTCGCCGGTCAGTTCTTAAAGGGGAGGGTCGATCTTGCTCTGCAGCCACACCCTGCTTAGTGGAGCCTTGAATCTCGGCCTGGGCAGACCTGTGGCTAAATCTAGCAGCCAGACACTATGGAAAGGGCCAGGGAACGAGCACAGCGCTTCTGCGAGTGGGCTTTAGAGGCTCTGGTTCGCAGGGTGGAGTGCAGAAGATCCATTCTGTACCCAGAGAGTGGCAGGAGGCCTTTGCCAAGTGAGTACAGGAAAGTGTGGAGGGAGGTTGCTCAGAGTGTCCTCAAGCAGCATGGTGCCTAGGACCCATGTGCAATGTAGGAAAAAGTTCAACGACCTCACTCGGGTCGTCAGGGTGAGTACCTTTTTTTCAAAACCTCTTCATCCCTCCATCTCCACCTCACTTTATGGCCAGAGGGTCTTGAAAGCCCCAATGCCCAACACTCATCCAACACCTATGGCCCCTTCATCAAACACACATGCACATTCCACACTTTGCATACAGTAAGGGCTATTCAACCATGGGAGCCATTTCAAGCAAGATCACGGCTGCATATTTACTCAGACGCTGTCCTTTTTCTTGCAGGCCAAGCTGTCTCATTATAGGAGACAGCAGCAACAGACCGGTGGAGGGCAGCCTCACCTTCAAGCCCTCAGCGATCTTGAGCAGCGCGTCCACAGGATTGTGGCAAGCCGGGTGATTGGTCCCGTCGCCACTGGAGACGCCAACCCTGTTCTGGACAGCAATGGTAAGGTCATCACCTTTTTGTCCTCTCTCCTTCCACTTGTTCCTCACAACACCAGCCTTTGACACTTTCAATCCAAATCACTAAATCACTGCACTCATGCCTCCCTTGCTGCCACCCTGTCCTCACACTAAAGCCACTCTTGTACCTCCCTGCTTTCAGATGGTGATTCACCAGGTGAGGAGATGGGCCCTCAAGCTGCCAGTGAGAGTGAAGCTGAAGTCGAGGAGGAAGAGGAAGCCGGACCATCAGCGCCACCCTCTACCGAGGCAGCCCATGCCCATACTGGGGACACGCCTTCACTGGAGGGGAGCAAGGGGGAATGGTCTGATGAGGGTGAAGCTCCAGGACCCAGCGGGCTGCAGCAACGTGAGGGGGTTAGGAAAGCTCGGGGGCCTTCTCCCCGGATGGAGAGTATTGCCTCGAGTCCTGCTGCACTGGACGCAGATGAGGAGCGGGTCCTCGCTGAAATGAGCGCCCAGGCGGAGCAAGGGCACATGGCTGCAGTGGCAAGGATGCCCGAATCCATTGAATCACTGGCAAGGAGTGTGGAGCACTTCGCTGTAGCACAGGCGGCTGCCACGCAAATGCTAAGTGCTGCAATGCAGTCAGTGGCTGGTCTCATGCAGATGCAGATTGAGGCCACGTGAACACTGACTGCTGCCACCCTCGCTGGATCGGGCAGATTTCCCCGGGGCTCTCACCACGCTGCAGCAGGCCAGCAATCTGTGCTCCATCAGTTGCTCCGGATGCTGAAGTGCTGCCCCGTGGGAGTGCCAGTGTGTCAGTCAAGCAGGGAGTTGCTGTCATCTCTCAAGATGACAGCATTCCTGCTGCCACCACTGGCACTTCTCCACTGCAGTTGCCACCACCTGTAGGAGAAACTGCTGCCGCCCATGCAGATTTGGAGCAGTCAGCAGCCGGGCCCTCCAGGCCCAGAGCTGGCCCAGGCCATCCCTCAAGGGCATCTGCAGTCTCAGTTTCTGACACTCAGCAGCCTTCCCCCGGCCTTGCTCCAGCCACTGGGGTCCCATTACGGAGGAGCTGCAGGGTGGGAAGGGGGCAATTTCGCAAGGGAAGCAGATCACCCTCGAAGGGCAAAAAGTAGGAGGTGTGGCAAAATGTCTTTCATTGTTTTATTGAAGGCCAAGGTTCGTGGTCGAATTTTTGTTACTGTTTTGGACATTGTCTCCAGGTTGTGAGAGCCAGTTATGTGAATGACTGTTTTTTTTTGTGTTTCATTCTATTGCTTTGTCATGTGGAAATGAGACACAGCTTGTGAAATAAAGAAGTGTCTGTATTCAAAATGTGCATGTTTGATCTTTGCACTCATTGTTGCCTTGACCGGCTTAGGGGTTGCGGGATGGTTTCATTCAGGTTGTTTGAATGGCAGAAGCCATTCCCTCAGAGGGGGCCAAGAAGCGACTTGCTATGAGCCTTTGACGGACGGCCCTTCCACTTTGTGCCTCCCTCCTGCCTTGGTGCTGCTGATGATCATCCTCCTCATCTTCCTCCTCCTACTCCTCCTCCTCCTCCACTGGTGCTCCAATGTCTGCTGGCATTGGCTGGATCCTGAGGATTGCCAGGTTATGCAGCATGCAGCACACAACAACAAAGTGGGAGACTTGCTCAGGCGAGTACTGCAGGGCTCCTCCAGAATGGTCCAGACAGCGGAACCGTTGCTTGAGCACGCCGATTGTGTGCTCAACAATGTTCCTGGTAGCTTGGTGGCTCTCGTTGTGTTGTAGCTCAGCAGGGGTGCTGAACGAACGGAGCGATGTCATCAGCCAGGTGCACAGAGGATATCCCTTGTCCCCGAGAAGCCAACCACCTGGGTGATGCGGTGCCTGGAAAAGATCTGCCACAGAAGTCTGGCGCAGAATGAAGGCATCGTGGCTGCTGCCAGGAAAGTGGGCATTGACAGCGAGTATCAGCTGTCTGTGGTCACAGACCAACTGAACGTTCAACAAATGGAACCCCTTTCGGTTGCGGAAATCCTCGGCATTCTCATGCGGCCCCCGCAAAGCTACATGTGTGCAGTCAATGGCGCCCTGCACCATGGGGAAGCCCGCTATCCTAGCAAAGCCCGTTGCGCGTTCTTGCTGCTTGTCCGGGGTCATGGGGAAAGAGATGTACTCTCATCTCCTTTTAAAGAGGGCATTTGTTACCTGATGGATGCAGCAATGCACTGTGAACTGGTAGATATTGGCGATGTCCCCAGTAGCTGATTGAAATGAGCCGGTGACATAAAAGTTGAGAGTCACTGCTATCTTCACTGCCACTGACAGAGACGTCCTGCTCCTCAGTTGAGGCTGCAGATCTGGCTGAAGCAGGTGGCAGAGCTCAGTGACCACCTCCTTGCTGAATTGCGGCCTTCGCAAACACTGCTCCTCAGACATATTAACGTAGGAGAACTGTTGACGAAAAACCCTGGGAGGGTAAGGTCTCCTGTACTGAGGCCTGTTGGCCCTCCTCCGTCTGGCCATGATTGCCACTCTCTCTCTGCATCTCTGTGCCCTCCGAATGTGATGGAGAAGGACAATGTTCCCATTCATTGCAGCCCCCATAGTATCTGGCCAATCAAAGTTATGAAGGTCAAAAAGCAAAGTACCTGCAAAGTTATGGTCAGAAGCCAAAACTACCTCAGACAGCGTTGACTCAATGCAGAAGTCTCTCTTTCTCTCTTTTGTCTCTCTGCAAATCTCTCTCTCTCTCTCAGAACGAGTGGTGCAAAAATGGCTACCACACAAAAGCCAGGAAGAGGCCCCCTTTAAATAGTGCCCCCCCAGCCCCACAGCGACTGGGAAGCGTTCCAGTCAACCTGTCATTGGTAGTGCCAGGCGGAAAGGAGGGGAACGCCACTGAATTTCCGGTCTGGGGCGCCACAAGGGCATTGCACTCTCGAATGACGTCAAGATCTGCGTGCGCAGGAGATCGGGCGGTATTGTTTAGCGCCGCTGCAAAATGTCCGGTCAATTTTGCGAGAGGCACAGATATCGCCACGCCCGGGCGCTAGTTGGTTTGCGCCCCACTTAGCGCCCTCTTAAGGCGCTAACGGGTGGCGCTACCAACTGAATTTTTCCCCCATAGAGATTTCTTTAGTTTTCAAGTGTTTAAAGGCAACTGCATGTCCAGTGCCAACTCATTGTAACAACCTCTCTCACCATTGACAGATCGCTTCTGTCATCTCACCTGCAGCAACATCAGTGCCCTAGAAACGATCTCACCTTGCTCCTCTGATTCCTTTCACGCTCAGCCCCAACACCAACATCACCAGGCACACCAGCAGCACGAACAACACCAACCTTCTCCGCCATCACCTGATGCTGCACAGGACACAGGGCACCAGCCCCTGACAACATTGCTGCCTGGGAGGCCAATGATGGCATCACCATGGCCAGATTTACTTCACTTGATGTTGTAAACCCTGGCTGCCACATGATGCGCTAGGTTGAAGCCATCCCACACCAACACCATAAAGCATCCCTTTAATGTCCAAGCCATTCCATGCACACTCATCACTATAGCAGGGGGGAGGAGAGGTGCGGGGAGGGGAGGGTGGAAGTAATGTGTGCTGGAACTCAGTAAGACACTTCTCAAGGTGCGCACAGATTTGTCCAATAAGGGGCAGTGTTGAAAATATAGATTTCACTGTATGACAACACATCACCAGAAACTTCACATGTTTCAAGTGCCTACCCTTGTGTGTGGTTAATGAGATGGGGAAGTGATAATGTAGATAGAGAGGGATGGGTGGAGGTGCAAGGTAAGTTGGTGTAAGGATGTGCAGGAGAAGGGTATGGAAGGCAGAGTGATGGGCATGTGTTGAGTGGCACAGCAGTGTGAGTTGGAGTGTGACTTTGCAGTAACGTTTCTTGATCCACTGAGATCATTGAACGGTTGGCGCCACTGCAGCCAGGGACCCCTGATGACATCCCTGCTTTTGCTCTCCTGTGCAATATGCAACCAGGCTGTGTTGGTGGCTTGGGTAGGTCTCTTCTGCCCTTGGAAGGGAAGAGAACCTCTCTGTGTGCTGTGACTCCCTCCATAAGCATATGGAGGGAGTCATTGGAGAGCCTGGGTGAAAGCGTCCACCTTTGTGCAGTGCTTGTCAGTGTTTGCAGCACCTCAATGCTGTCAAACACTGACAGAACAATTGTCAAACTCAATGTGGCCATCGTCCCTTTAAGGAAACCGGCTGATGTCACAACATCAAATGACATCATCAGACCCACTTCCTGTTAATCAGCCAGGAAGCCCGCAGGGTGGGCTTAACAAGGCCAATCAAAGGAAAATCCCTTTGACAGAGCGGCTGCAGCTGGGAGCAGGACCAAAACCTGGAAACTAGCTCCCCCACCACATATCCCGACACTGCTGAAAAAATCGTGGCCTTAGAGTTCGCCAACAGCTTCCCCACAGCTCAGGGATCACGTCAGGTAAGGAGGTCGGGTGTTGTGTCAGCATTAGATGAATTACTAATTTGAGAGCTGCAAATGGTCTATAAAAGCTCCCATTTCATAAGTGTTCGCTTTCAAGGTTAGAAGCTGTTGCTTACTGCATTTGGAAGACAGATTGAGCTTTATGCAGCTTGCAAGTGTTTGGAGCAAACTCTCTATCCAGTATCACCTCATTCGAACAACCTCTCTCACCATTGACAGATCGCTTCTGTCATCTCAACCTCACCTGCCATCCATTCCATCAGCATTGATGCCCTTGAAAAAAATCTCACCTTGGTCCTCAGAATTCCATCACAATCAGCCCCAACATCAGCAGCACCAGGCACACCAGCAGCTCCAACAACAACACAAACCTTCTCTGCATTCAGCTGGTGCTGCACAGGACACAGGGCATCAGTACCCGAACACATTGTTGCCTGGGATGCCCGCACCAAGGCCTCATTTACTTCCACTTGATGCTGTATGCCCTGGCTGCCACATGATGCGACAGGTTGGCACCACCCCATACCAACACCATAAAGCATCCCTACAATGTCCAAGCCATTCCTTTCACACTCATCACCATTGTAGGAGGTACCGTTATGTCTCACTATTCACTGCAACTCACTAAGCCACTTCCAAATGTGCACACAAATCTGTCCAAGAACGCAAAGTGTTGAAAATAAAGATTTCAATGTTTGACAGCACAGTAACAGAAACTTCACATGAACATTGGCTAAAACACACAAGTGTCTACCCTTGTGTGCTGTTAGTTGATATGATTGGACTAGGATGAGGGTGAGTGTGAGGGGTGGCTAGTGAGATAGAGAAGTGATAATGTAGATAGAGAGGGATGGGTGGAGGTGCAAGGTAAGTTGGTGCGAGTAAGGATGTGCAGGAGTAGGGTAGGGAAGGCAGAGTGATGGGGATGTGATGGGTGGCACAACAGGATGAGGTTGAGTGTGGCTTTGCAGTAACATTTCATGTTCTACTGAGATCATTGAAAGGTTTGTGCCACTGCAGCCTGGTCGTCCTGACGACATCCCTGCTTGTGTCCTCCTGTGCAATGTGCAACCAGGCTGCATTGATCTCCTGGGGATGTCTCTTCTGCCCATGGGAATGGAAGAGAAGCTCCCTGCATGCTGTGACTCCCTCCATAAGCATATGGAGGGAGACATGGGAGAGCCTGGGTGCAGCTTTGCACCTCTGTGCAGTGCCTGCCAGTGTTTGCAGCACCTCAATGCTGTAGAACATTGACAGCAAAACTGTCAAACTAAATTTGGGCATGGTCCCTTTAAGGAAACAGGCTGATGACGCGTCATCAAGTGACGTCATCAGACCCGCTTCCTTCAATTGGCCAGGAAATGCGCTGGGCGGGCTTAACAAACCCAATCTACGTTAAAAAATATTCACAGAGTGGACTGGCGCCAGCAGTAGGGTCGCACCCCGGCCACCCTGGACCTGCTTCGGTAGACAAAATCGTGGCCCATATTTCCAAAATTTTAAATCAATTATGGTTTTGGATATGCTGTCTCTGTGTCCAGATTTCAGTGATGGAAGACTGCATGTTCTCTTTTGAAAATAAAACTTACGTGAGCTTTTGTTGCTCTTTTTTTCATTTTACCATATCTGAATTACCTGTCTTCAGTAATTCTTCCATCACGTGAAAAGGAATGCTAATGTGAACTGGTAATGCTACTGTGAACTGTTATGTGATTTCTTCATGAGGTTGGTTACAGTCTCCACTGACTTTTCCATGAGTCCATTCAAATGTGGGCATATTTTGGAAACCTACCTGAACTCAGCATTTGCAAACTGTGGCACATTGTCACAAAAAAATCCTCGTCAGGGAGTGTACGTCTGAAGAAAACAGCTTTCATGCAATTGATCACCATTATTACTGGTGTTGTGTGTGTGCACACCTTTGCAAACATTGAATAGTAGTAAGGATGATTTTGCCTTGCACCGTCATCCCTTTTGTCTTTTAATCTCTCCTGCCTTCCATCCTATCAAAGACCTCCCCTTTTGTTCTTTCCTCCCCTCCTCCCTTTCCCTGCCCCTACACTTGCTTAAAAATCTATTAGGTCTCTAACTTTTTCCAGTTCTGACGAAGGGTCATCGACCTGAAACATTAACTCTCTCCACAGATGCTGCCTGACCTGCTGAGTATTTCCAGCATTTCTGTTTCTATTTCAGATTTCCAGCATCTGCAGTATTTTGCTTTTGTACCACATAATCCTTGCCCTGCCACAAGGATTTCCATGGATTGACATTGAGTGTAGTGAGATTGGGGGAAGGTAGGTGATGTGGGTGGTAGGGAGACAAGGAAGTGGTCAAACAATGCCTCATTATTAAGTGAGGGCAGAGAAGTTAGACCAGAGGGGACTAGGGAAGTTTAGGTATAGGCTGAAATCCAGAACGTACTTTGCTGCTGGCTCTGGGTGCCAAAAATTTTCCATTGGACAACACTGATGAGTTTGACAAGTGCAAAATTTAAGCATGTATACTCAATACTATTTTGGCTCTTAGTTTTGTCAATAATGTGTGCTATTCTTGTGTTGCACTCTTGTTAGGCTTCCTAACAATCCAGAATTGAATGATAAAGAGTAACAGCCAAATTTACTGTGGTTCGAAAGAACTTTGCATACAGTATCATTCATTCATGATGGCTTACAAACACCATCTTGCAGACAGACGGACTTCCCAGTGGAAAGCGATGCTTGCAGGAAGTGCATAACAGGATATCGCAGGTGCATAGCCCAGGATCCACTCCCTGTGAGTGCCATTCAACACTTGGTAGTACAGGATTAGACCTCACGTCTCGATGTGATCATAATCTGTTGTATCTATGCTTTAATACGTTCAATCAAGCATGTAGATACGTCGAATTAAATCAGAGTCAGGCAGACAGGCTTCTAACTGTGATCTTTACTTTATTGGTAAAATGGCTGACTGCAGCTTTCCCGGGTAATTCCCATAATGCAATGCACATTACATTACCGTATTTACTGGTGTCAAACTCGCAATCAATACACGACGTCCCCCTTTTCCTTGGAAACAAACTTGCAGTTTACAAACAGTTGCTTACAATAACACTGCATAACTTATTTGGTTTATAAACTTTTTACAAACTTGTGTCTTACCACACAACTAAATAATTCCCAGGTTTAAACATTTAACATCACCCATGCAGTTCTCGCACAGTTTATGTTGTGACATAATCAGACAGTCTTTGGAGTTTTTTTTTAACCCTTTGTGGTCTGGCTGTATTGGGTATGTCTGACATGTTGGTGTCAGTGGGTATTGCCTGTGTCACAGTGGTAGGTGTGTCAGGGTCTACTATACTGTCCTCAGTCCCTTGTGTTTCCTCCTGCTCATGGAGTGTCTCCTTTGGTCCATTGGTTCTGTATTTCTTCACAAACGTAGTGTTTCTTGAGTAGCGTGCTCCTTCTGGAGATTCTACTACTACTTGACTCCCTGTTTTACTCAAAACTTTGTGCGGTGTGGCATTAAAAAAAGTGGTGAACTTGTCCACTTTGTCCTGCCGTACCAGCACCGCGTCGCCAACTTCCACCTCTGAGTATTGTGTTCTCCGTTGTTCATCTGCACACAGTTTGGACTTGCCTTTTTGTTCTGCGTCCCGGTCACGTACTTCCATGTCTGCGTGCGACTCTGTGATGTCTGGCAGCTTTCCTCTCATTTTCCGTTTAAAGAGCAGCTCTGCCGGGCTCTTTCCTGTTGTGGCATGGTCAATGCTGCTGTACACAGTCACATATTTTCTAAGTTCACGTTTCCAATCTAGTCCTTCTGACTGAGCAATTCTGATTCTCTTCATCAGCGATGCATTCTGGCGCTCGACTTCTCCGTTAGCCTGAGCCCATTTTGCTGTCATTTTCAGGTGTTTGATCCTGTTGTTTTCACAGTATTCTTTGAATAATTCAGATCTGAATTGGGGACCATTATCAGATTTGCAGGTGATTGGCAAACCATGACGGCTGAAGATTGACTCTAAACTATCAATAACCTTCTCTGTTGTTGAGGAGGTCATGATGTCGTATTCATAGTAGTGACTATAATAATCAACTACCACAAGAATGGAGTGGTTGGATGGCAAGGGTCCCAGTAAGTCTATAGCGACATCCTGCCAGGGGCCCTCCGGTAATGGTGTTGGTCTCAACGGTTCAGGTGGGTCGGGTCTGGCTACTATCTGACAGCCGTGGCATGCTTTACAGTGTTTTTCAGCTGCCTTGTCCATGCCAGGCCACCAAACCTTGGTTCTGAGATGTTGCTTTGTTCCAACTATTCCCAAGTGTCCTTCATGTGCTAACACCAGGGCTCGTGCGTGTAACAGTGTGGGTAGCACGATGCGTGTTCCCCGAAGAACTAGGTACCCCACTACGCACAGCTCGTTTGCAATTGCTGCATAAGCTTTACAGTTCTCAAAATGTTCGTTTGTGATTGCCTTCCGTACCTCAATCAGCTCTGGGTTGGTAGCAGAGGCTTCCTCCACCTCTTTAGTAGTGAGTGCTTTTGGTGTCGCACTCACAGCTACAAATCTCACGTATTCATCTGAGCCATGAGAATGTCTCTCCTGTTTTGCTGTCTCCCCCAGCAATCGTGACAGTGGGTCTGCAATGTTTTGCTTGCCTGGAATGTGTATCACCTTAAAATCGTACGGCTGTAATCTAAGTACCCATCTCTCTATACGGGCACAGGGTTGAGAGTGTGGGCCGTATATCACTTGTAATGGCTTATGGTCAGTTACCAAGTTAAATTTTCGGCCATACACATATGGATGCAGCCTCTCACAAGCCCATACAAGAGCTAAGGCCTCTCTCTCTGTTTGAGAGTATTTCCTCTCACAGTCTGTTAAACTACGACTTACATAGCATATTGGCACCTCTTGTCCCTGTTGGTTCTGAACTAGTATTGCCCCTAAACCTACAGGACTGGCATCTGCTATCACCTTGGTTGGTGCGTCCTTATCAAAATAATCTGGTCATGACAGTGTGTAGGCGTCTGTCGTGCATTTCCTGGTCGTGTGCATGCACGATAATGTCGTCTGAGATGTTTTCAACACCCTCTATTCCAGCTAAGGCATTAGCTATCTTGTGCTGATATTGCTCACTTGCTGAAGATACACCAAATATCAGCCTCTTGTACCTGTATACTCCGTTATGTACTGCAAACGTTGTGATTTCTCGTGACTCAGGGGTCAGTTCTAGCTGGTGATAACCCTATTTCAGGTCTAGCTTACTAAACACCGTCGAGCTGTTCATACCTTGGAGTATCTCATCAATGGTGGGGATTGGATATCGTTCCCTCACTATTGCCTGGTTTGCTCGTCTCATGTCTAGGCATAACCTTATATCCTTATCCGCTTTTGGTACAATAACCACAGGATTTACCCATGGGGTGGGACCAGTTACAGGTTTGATAATGTCCAAGTCCCTCAATTGTTTTATTTTGGCCTCTACTGCCCCCCTTAAGTTGAATGGTATACGCCTGAGTGGCTGGGCCACAGGCTTCACTTGTGGGTCGATATACAAACTGATCTGTTTTGTGTTCAGCCTTCCTACTCCCTGAAACACCTTTGGATACCGCTGTTCTAGTAGATGTCTTACATCTACCACAGCTGAGACATCTGCGCCTATTTTCAAAACTCCCAGTTTCATGGCTATCTCCCTTCTTAGCAACAGCTCTCCATGGCCTTTAACCACAATGAACTCCGCCTGCTCAGTTCTCTTACCTATTGTAATCCCACATGTGAATACACCTTTAACTGACAGTGGTCGGCTAGAAGCATAAGAGAATAACTTTCTCTCTGTCTTAGGGACATGTGACTGAAACTTAATGTGTTCTGACTTTAACCCTTACCATGTATTCTCATCTATCACATTATTAGTTGCACCCGAATCAATTAACATTCTCAGGTTTACCCCCCCCACACAAAAGGTAAGTCTCTCTGTCACGTTATTTCCAGTAACAGCAAATGCACAGTTATTTTGTTCCTCTACATTGTTCACACTGTGTTTCTTTGTACCCTTTGTGCGGCATACTTTGGAGAAATGATCCTTTCCCTTGCACGTATGACACGTTTGTCTGCGTGCTGGGCATTTCGGATCTCTGCCCATGTGGTCTGTGTGTCCAAATCTGTAACATTTCTTTTCGTCCCTATCGCCATTTCCCTTTGGTTTCTCTGTAGAGCTTTTCACATAATACCCTCTTTTCTGTGTAACACGATGAACAGTATCTGTCTCCGCCTTCTCTGTACATGACATGGCTGACATCTGCTCTTTGACGTTTTCACATTGTGAGGCCAATTGTAACGTGCAGGCGAGCGTTAGACCATGCCCTTCCTCTAGCAATTTCCTCCGCACATAGGCTGACGTGCACCTACTCAGAATAGCGTCTCTTATTTGATTATCCGCATCCCCCCCAAAAGCACAGTCTTTAGCAGCCTGCCGCAAGCGAGTAGCAAATTGTTGCACAGTCTCACCTGCCTTCTGGGACAACTTATGAAAAGTCTGTCTAGCAAATGCTGCGTTGACCTGGGGCACGAAGTAGTGATTCAAAGCACTAACCGCCGCCGTGTAGTCTGCTGGCTCTCCTGTGTCCGGTAGAGTCAAAAAGATATCCTGGCCATCTGGTCCTGCTAGGTGTAGAAGTAGAGTTCTTCTCCTCTGCTTTGTGGCATTTGTAAAGGTATCGTCGATAATGAGTCCTTTGCCATCGTCATAAAGCTCAAAAGATGTTAACCACCTCGTCCATCTTGGACCCAACGTGGCTGGCTCGGTGAAGCAAGCAAAATTTTGAATGCCGGTCTTCTCCATCCTAGCTAACTAAAACTTGGGCAACTACCTATTTAAAATGATTCCTTTCGTTATCCTCGTCGCCAATGTTGTATCTATGCTTTAATACGTTCAATCAAGCATGTAGATACGTCAAATTAAATCAGAGTCAGGCAGACAGGCTCCTAACTGTGATCTTTACTTTATTGGTAAAATGGCTGACTGCAGCTTTCCCGGGTAATTCCCATAAAGTAATGCACATTACATTACCATATTGACTGGTGTCAAACTCGCAATCAATACACAACATAATCAAACTGATAAAGTGAGCCTGAATTTACTGGAAAAGGTTGTACAGCATTATTTTGGGTGCAGAAATCCCAGGTAATTATGGCATGAGTGGCCGATAAAGTTGAACAGCTAATTATCATAGCTCCGCCCTGATGAAAATCAATGGCGAGATCTGGTTTGCTGAATTAACGCCACTGTGATCACCGCAGCTACTTAGGCATTTACAGAATGGTCCTGGAGAGCTCAGCAAAGTATTCAACTGCTCAGCAAGTTGCCTGAGGGTAACATTCTACTGAATTTATTCTAGGAACTTCATTGATGTCTTAAACCTCAACTAATTAACAAAATAAGTGTTTTGACAGCCAGACATGTTCTAATTTATCATTGGTTAAGGAGATAGACTGTTTGTCCCATTGTTCACCAAAGTCCCAGATGCCCTGTTGCCCTCGCTGCATCGTTATCAGCTCGCACTTCCAGCAACTTTATGGGCAAAAGATATAAAAACCTAAACGTGCAATTGTATGTCTAACTAATGGGGCGTGCTGCGAGATGCCACGCTTTAGCAAAATCTGACATGTTCCATTCTGTGTCGGGCGCCGGTACCTTGGATGTATCTCAGACATTTGCCGCACTGCTCCCAATCCATCGCTGTGCTCACTGTGGCATATTCTAATTATATTTCTAGCAAATTGTGGCATGAATTAACCGCTGGAGGATCAGGGAGCACAGCTTTGTAACTTAAGGCGTTCATCGCCAATATCGCCAATGCGATCTTTACAGGAACTATAAGAGTACTGTATTTGTTACCAGTTTGCAGTTTCCTCTATGTATTTGAGATCAGTGATGATTTAGACTGTCGCTATAATTATCAATTCAGACCTTAATGGGGTAAATGAGCCAGCCGTGTAATTGTGCTTGACAATTACCAATGATAAATATTGGCTTTCAAACCAAATGGAAAGTAATTTAGGAAGTGCCAGGGAATTTTTAACGTGTTCACAGAAAAACATTCCACTTACTGAATTGGAAAATTTAACATCATGGAAAAAATGTATTGTACCCAAGAGTAAAAACAAACCTAATTTTTTATAATGTTAAAGTTTATGTGATGTAAGTGATAGTTTATTCTAATAATAACATACAACACAGTTCAACATTAAAAGCTCCTGGTGCTGAAACTCTTCTTAATTCCATTCAATGATGTGAAATGTCAGTCTATTAGATGTTATAAGCCTTAGTCCAGACATAGACGCAAGGACTGAATGGCAGAGGAGAAGTCACAGAATCCACCCGCGCATCGACCGCCCATTGTAGATCCCACCAGATTTTTATTCCACTGAAATCAATGGAACGAAAATCGTGTGGATTCCGCAATGAGCGGACAACATGCTCCGCCAGATTACCATCCAGGTGGCAAGGTAGAAAATTACCCCCAGCCTCCTGAGTTCTGCCCTGCAACCTGAAGAGCACTTAAGCTCCGATTAACCTTATCTTGCACAATTTGCTCATAAAATTGTCCAGAGACTCTGTTTACTTCACAACAATTAGACTTTGTGGCCTTAAAGGAGAACAGCTAAAACTTACATGGCAGAATAGTACATTACATATCACACGGTGTAGCACTCCTGTCCTTATAAGAGAGTATAGCAATTTACCATGAGCAATGCCACATGAGATCGGCTGGTGCTAATTTCTTTAAAAAAAATCTGCAATGACAGTACTGCTGTTCTTTGTGTCTGTCTTTCAGAAGTTAGGGCAGGAATCCCTGGGAGTGTGTCAATATTTGTGGGGTTCCCATAAATGTACAGAAAAGCTTGGAAACTACTATTTTAAATAACAGTGGCCGCGATTTTGCCGACCGAGGCAGGTCCGGGGCGGCCAGGGTCAGTGTCACGGTCCCAGCCCGCTCCATACTGCAGCCCGCACTCTCCAAGCAATTTTTTGTTGATTCGGCTTGTTAAGCCCACCCTGTGCAGTTCCTGGCCAATTAATAGGAAGCGGGTCTGATGACATCATTTGATGATGTGTCATTAGCCGATTTCCTTAAAGGGGCCATGTCCAAATTGATCTTGACAGTTCTGCTGTCAGTGTGCTACAGCATTGCAGTGCTGCAAATACTGACAAGCACTGCACAAATGTACAAGGCTGCACTGAGGCTCTCCCATTACTCCCTCCATGCTTATGCACGCAGGGAGGTTCCCTTCCCTTCCCATGGGCGGAAGAGACCTCCCCAGGAGATCAATGCAGCCTGGCTGCACATTGCACAGGAGGGCAGAAGCAGGGATGTCGTCAGGAGGACCAGACTGCAGTGGCGCAAGCCTTTCAATGATCTGAGCAGATCTCAAAATGTTACTGCCAAGCCACACGCAACCTCATCTGCTGTGCCACTCATCACATCCACATCACTCTCCCTTCCCTACTCAACTCCTGCACATCATTACTCACACCAACTTACCTGGCACCTCCACCCAACCCTCTCTATCTACATTATCATTTCCCCATCTCACTAGCCACCCCTCACACTTACCCTCAACCTACTGCAAGCATACCAACTAATAACACACAAGGGTAGGCACTTGGGTGGTTTAGCCAATGTTCATGTGAAGTTTCTGGTAATGTGCTGTCAAACATTAAGTCCTTTACTTTCAGCACTTTGCGTCCTTGGACAGATTTGTGCGCCCTTTGGAAGTGGCTTAGTGAGTTGCAGTGAATGGTGAGACATAACTCCGCCCCCCCCGCCGCAAGTGTGAGTGTGAAAGGAATGGCTTGGGCATGGTAGGGATGCTTTATGGTGATGGTTTGGGGTGGTGCCAACCTGGCACATCGTGTGGCAGCCAGGGTGTACAGTGTTAAGTGAACTAAATCTGGCCATGGTGAGGCCATCCCGGGCAGCAATGTGGTTGGGCGCTGATGCCCTGTGTCCTGTGCAGCATCAGGTGATTGCGGAGAAGGTTGGTGTTGTTGTTGGTGTGCTTGGTGATGTTGGTGTTGGGGCTGATTGTGGAGGGATTCAGAGGAACAATGTGAGATTTTTTTCAAGGGCACCAATGCTGCTGGAATAGATGGCAGCTCAAGTTGAGATGACAGAAGCGATCTGTCAATGGTGAGAGAGCTTGCTCGAAGGAGGTGACAGTGGATAGAGAGTTTACTCCAAACACTTCCAAACTGCATAAAGCTCAAAAGTGTCTTCCAAGTCCTGAAGGCTCAAGCTTCTGACATTGGAAAGTGACCAGCGACCAGCTGTGAAATGGCAGTTTTCATAACACTTTTGCAGCTGTCAGCTATTGACAGCAATGGGGAGACATAGGGACAGAAATTTGGGTCCCCACGGGTGAGTACGCACTGGGTACTCACGCGTAGGCCCAACGAAAGCGCCGGTTTCGTGCATGCACTGTGCATGCGTGGGAAACCGGAACTTCCATTCCCTTAAAGGAAAGGGTTCACAGGTCAAACGCATGCGCTGGAGACGCAGCGCGTACGCCTGGAACTTCCATTTTTTTACGGGTTTCTCCGGGAGGGTAAGCCTCCAGCAGCTACGCTTTTAAAAAGCAGTCGCAAGGCCTGCTTTTAACAAGGTAAGTGGTGAATTAAGTAAAATTAAAACATTTTTTCCACAGGTTTATTATTTTAAAATACTTTAAAGAAAGGTAAGTTTATTTTTAGCCCCGTTAGAAACTGTAATTAATTTTTTCAAAACTTTAAATTATTGTTTAAAATAGTTATTTTATGTAATTTATAGTTATTTTAAAAATGTGATTTAAAAAAAAAAATTATTTGAAGTTTTAGTTATGTATTGGGGCTGAATTGTATTCATAGATTTGACAGGTCTTCCTGTCAAATCTATGAATACAGATTCCCTGCTACCATTGGCTCTCCATGGCCCACGTGATCCCAGGGGACGCTTCGAACTAACTGCGCCCCTGGGATACGCAAGCACTGCGCACCGGCAGTTGGAGCAGGTTCAGGATCGGAATCTCACGCGGGCCCACAGCACAATGGCCGGCGCGCTAGGTAAGTGCAGGTCGGAGGCTTGCCCCCGCGGGAAGCCTCCGACCCGAATTTCTGGGCCATAGAGAAACCGACCTACTTAAGTGACGTGATCTCCGAATGTTGAAAAAGTGGCAAAATAGAAATAGGCTGGCAAAATAGTAGTTAACAAGCATTTAACTATCATAAATGCCTCCCCTGCCGCTTGGTGTCGGGTCTGTTCTGAAATCGCTGACCCTTCCTTACCATTTCCCAATGTTCCCAGCTGTCAGAAATACAATTAAAATCATTTGTAAAAGTCCTAGGGATAATTGCAGAGTCTTTATGCTCATTACCTGGTGTGACAATGTTATTGCTTACCAAAAGTGGAGACTCACTTCCAAAGGGCCTTTTTCCATTCACTAAAAGGAAACTCTAGTCCGTGCTTTTTTTCTCTAGCTATCTCTATCTGTATACCTTTAAGAACTCATATTAGCATAACAAACTGGTATGTTTAGTCCTCAAGGCTGTTTGCATTCAACTGGTGATAGTGTGTACAGCAGTGTGGCAGGAAATCTGTCCAGGAAATCCGAACAATGCAGAGATTTGTATACTTGATTTCTACATGAAGCTATAGGTAATTTATCTAAATGATAACATTTGTGGTATTCCAAAAGTGCTTTGAGACATTTTGACATAACATTTACAAATTTCGTAGGATTTTAAGAAATTAATTATAAATCTTTACAGGCCTGCACAAAACCTTGGGATATTTAGTACAAGGCTGTACCAATCTACAGCCATGTACAGAAGTCATGTCACACCCATAGAAAGATAACTAACAAGCAAAAACAACTTTTAAATAGTTAACTGTTGTTAAACATATACGAATGCTTGTCAAGAAATGTTATGCTTAGAACAGAAATTCTCCAGACAATTTACAAAGAATCTTGTACCTCAGCTTATTTAATCATTCAAGCAACTTAATATTTTAAAATAACTTAAGGCACTTTACAAATATGCCATTTTACAAGATGTCATCAGTGTTCTAGAGGTGACTGGTGTGATACATTTACAATATTCAATGTACTGAGGCATGAAATGTGAATAATTACAGAGAATGTTATGGTTTATTCAAAATAATACATTTAACCATTTTGTCTAGAGCAGGAATTCAGTAGAAGAGGGAATGGGAAGTAATTTAGTGGCTTGGAATTTTTGTATTTGTATCAGGAAAATGTTTACCTGAAGTTAACTACTGGTACAGGTTTTGTAAGATATAGCACCAGGGTGACTCTTAGTCTGTACAGCTCAATAAATATTGTTCAGAAAATGATGTTCTTCAATGTTATGATATTATCTCAGGCTGGAGTTATACCGCACTGAGTGCAAACTTGAGCAGGAGGCCTCATACTTCATGAGCTAAGCGTACTCAGTACTCTCCTGCCACTATTGCACTGATGTGCACCCAAAACTGTTTCATAGTGGTGGAAAAGTGACCGCATAAAACTGCCAGCTTAGAGATGAAGGTGTCAGTCGTGGCACTCTTGCCTCTGAGTCAGAAGGTCGCAGGTTAAAGCCCCTATCTCAAAATGTAAGCACATAATCTAGGCTGACACTCCAATGCAATACTGAGGGAGTGCTGCACTGTCAGAGGTGTCCTCTTTCAGATGACACATTAAACCAAGGCCCCAGCTCCCTCTTAGGTGGATATGAAAGATCCCGTGGCATTATTTGAAAGAGAGCATGGGAGTTTTCCTAGTATCCTGGCCAGCATTTATCCCTGAACCAAAATCACTAAAACAGATTATCTGGTCATTATCACATTGCTGTATGTGGGACCTTGCTGTGCACAAATTGGCTGCTGCCTTTCCTACATTACAACAGTAACTACATTTCAAAAGTACTTCATTGACTGTAAAGAGCTTTAGGACGTCCCGAGGACCTGAACGATGACAAATAATTAGTTTCTTTATTATTTATCAAGACTACAGATTTATTATGGGCCAGAAATTCGGGTCGGAGGCTTCCCGCGGGCGCAAGTTGTGCTGTGGGCCCACATGGGATTCCGATCCTGGGCCTCCTCCAGCTGCCGGTGTGCAGTGCTCGCGTATCCCAGGGGCGAAGTTAGTTCGCAGCGTACCCTGGGATCACGTGGGCCATGGCGAGCCAATCGGAGCAGGGAATCTCCATTCATAGATTTGACAGGAAGACCTGTCAAATCTATGAATAGAGATCGGTCCCAAAACCTAAGTAAAACTTCAAATAATTTTTTTTTTTAAACCATCACATTTTTAAAAGAACTATAAATTACTTAAATTGACTATTTTAAACAAAAATTTAAATTTTTGAAAAAATTAATTAAAGATTTTAACGAGGCTAAAAATAAACTTACCTTTCTTTAAAGTATTTAAAAATGATAAACCGGTGGAAAAATGTTTTAATTTTACTTAATTAACCTCTTACCTTGTTAAAAGCAGGCCTTGCGCCTGCTTTGCTTACCCGCACAGAGAAACCTGTAAAAAAAATCAGAAGTTCCAGGTCTATGCGCTGCCTCTCCGGAGCACGCGTTTGACCTCCGAACTCCATCCTTCAAGGGAACGGAAGTTCCGGTTTCCAGCGCATGCGCGAAACCGGCACTTCCATTGGCCTTACAGGTGAGCACACAGCGCGTACTCACCCGTGAGGACCTGAATTTCTAGCCCGTTGGACGTTTTTAAACAGAAAAAAATGGACACAATTGTGGAATGTCATCCTTTCAAAAGTCACAAAATAATAAAAGTGAAATGTAACTTATGTAGATACAGGTTTTCCCCTCTTTTCAAGTATAGGAAAGTTACTATTGAATGAACAAGAAGGGTGAATGATTACTGCGGTCAAGCTCACCGAAGACGTTATTGATGAATCCGTACCAGACGCAGCCTGTGTCCCCGATGAGCCAGCGCCCCTGGGTGCTGGCGGTGAAGCTGAAGTGGGTGCCCAGGGTGCAGACGAGCAGGTCTGCTGAGCGAAATGTTGATGAGCAACAGGTTGATGGGCGAGCGCAGCGCTTTGAAGCGGCAGAAGAGCAGCAGCACCAGGAAATTGTTGGTGAAGCCCAGCAGCCCGATGATGCCCAAGCACACAGCTGTGACCAGGTGGCCGGTGGGGCTGAGGGTGAAATGCTGGGTCGCCTCCTGCTGATAATAAGCCCCATCCTCGCCGCACAGACCCTGAGCTGCGGCCACCGCGCTGCAATTGACGCTCAGGTTCTGGGAAAGCATCTCTCGCCCTGCGCGTCAAACACCAGCTGAGCGGAGAAGAAAGTTTGAAGCTCGCAGGTTTAAAGTGAAACAATTGCTTTAATTGAAAGGCTGAATGCTTGAGCACTGCGCCGGAATGTTCTGTTCTGCGGGCTTGCTGATGCCGCTCTTTTTATTTAATTCCTCTTGGAGTGCAGATGACGTGCGGATGGGAGAGTGAGGTTGTCCTCCCCCTCCCTCTTTTGAGATGAGCAAACTGCAGGAATCAGCGGGCACACGACATCCCAGTGACTCCACCAACTCCTTGTTGTAAAGTCCGCGCCTCACTCATACACGGACTTCGGGAGAACAGTTTAACGGGTACTTTACTGAACAAGAGGCAGCTTGAAACTGAAACTACAGAAGCCTGCTAGGGCCTTTTATACAGTGGTGGTCACTGCCGGTACTGCAGCCTAAGACCAGTTATTCCCTTAAAGGTACATACACAACAATTCCTCCCCTTTTAGATAAACAGCACATAACATTCATTTAACAACTAAATAATAACTAATTACAATTACAATTTTCTCAGTAATATATACATCAACTGAAATAGTCATTTATAAGTTCAGTCTTTGAGGAGGCTTCCTGATCCTGACTGGATAGCGCCTTTCTCGAGTATCCTGTTCTGGCGGTGGAGTCAATTCTGGCTCATTGTCATTGGTTGGTTCATCAGCTTCCAATACCCCTGCTTCTGAGGTAGACGCAATCTGTACTTCGGGCTCATTACCAGGTGCACATGCTTGTGGTACAGGTTTGGCTTGTTCCTGTGACTCTAGAATCTGGTCAGCATGGCGTCTCACGATGCTCTCTCCAACGTCCACTGTGTACATTAGTGGTCCCTGCTGTGTGCATATCGTGCCTGGCTGCCATTTTTCTGTTCGGTAGTCGCGGGCCAAGACTGGTTGCCCTATCTTGAAGCTCCTGGTTGGCTTCTCATTTATGTGCTGGAACTGCTTATCCTCAACATCTCGTCTTATGTTTGGTTTGAGCAAATCCAAGCGACATCTTAGTCTCTGGTTGAAAAACAGTACGGCTGGAGTTTTGTTGGTTACTGTATGTGTCGCATTCCGGTAAGCAAACAGGAAGTTATCCGCCTTGTGTTGCAATGGTATGTCGTCATTATACATTGCCTTTATGGCCTTTTTAAAGGTCTGAACAAACCTCTCAGCCAATCCATTTGTGGCTGGATGATATGGGGCAGATGTGTAATGTTTCACCCCATTATTCTTCAGGAACCTCCGGAAATCCTCAGACACAAACTGTGGGCCATTATCGGAACAGATCTGTTCTGGCAACCCATTCCTGGCGAAGATGGTCTTTAGGACTGCAATAGTTTTCTCCGTGGTCGTGGAGGACATTTTAATGACCTCTGGCCATTTCGAATGGGCGTCCACAGCGATTAGAAGCATTGAGTCCATAAATGGACCAGCAAAATCAATGTGTACCCATTGCCATGGAGATGGGGGCCACTCCCATGGATGTAGCGGGGCCTGTGGTGGAGCGTTTTAGACCTTCTGGCATCCTGTGCATCTCTTGGTCATATCCTCGATTTCTTTATCGATTCCCGGCCACCACACAAACGCCCTGGCTAGGCTCTTCATTTTTACCCCTCCCAGATGACCCTCGTGAAGCTCATTGAGTACTCTATCTCTCAACTTGGGTGGAATTACCACTCGGGATCCACACATCAAGGTTCCCCGGCACACTGACAGCTGTTCCCTCCTTGGCGAGAATGCTGGCAACAGTGAGTCGCCATATGCTGGCCATCCCTTCACCGTCAAATCATAGACCCGAGAGAGTGTCGGGTCATTTCGGGTTTCCTTCTCAATACTTGCGTTTGTAACAGGCAAACATTCGGCTATGGTCGCATGGAATATCTCCACCGGGTCCACTGCAGGTGCTTCTTCCGCCGTAGGCAACGGTAGGCGCGACAGCCCATCAGCGTTTCCATGTTGTTTCGTACCTTTGTACTCTATGTCACACTGATGTGCCCCTAGAAAAAGTGACCATCTTTGCAGCCGTTGCGCCGTCATCACCGGAACGCCCTTCTTTGGGTTAAAAATTGAGACCAGGGGTTGATGATCAGTCAGTAGGGTGAATTTCTGCCCGTGCAGATAGTGATTGAACTTCTTCACCCCCCATCCCAGGCTGAGGGCCTCCGTGTCAATCTAGGCGTAGTTACGCTCGGCTGAGGTTAGCGAGCGCGATGCAAAGGCTATTGCTCTCTCTGAACCGTCATGGAATTTGTGTGACAGCACCGCTCCAATGCTGTAAGGTGACGCATCACATGCCAACCGAATTGGTAGTGTTGGGTTGTAGTGGGCCAATACTTCTTTTGAAGTGATTTGGCATTTACATTCCTGAAAGGCACGCTTACACTCATCACTCCATTTCCATGTTACACCAGTTTGAAGGAGGGCGTTCAGTGGGTGCAGAATTGTAGATAAATTTGGCAAGAACTTATGGTAGTAGTTCACCAACCCGAGGAACGACCTCAGTTGCGACACATTTCCTGGTGCTGGAGCCTTGACTACAGCCTCAATCTTGTCCGGCGACTTATGCAACCCTTCCTCATCAATCATGTGGCCACAATACGAGATTTGTCTCCTGAAGAACTCGCATTTGGGACGGTTGGCTCATAGCCCATATTCCTGCAATCTCGTGAGCACCTGTTCCAGGTTGGCAAGGTGTTCATTGTCATTTTCGCCCGTAACCAGGATGCCGTCCAAATAACATTGGGTCCCCGGGATCCCTTGCAGGACTTGTTCCATTGCCCTCTGCCACATAGCCGGGGCCGATGCTACTCCAAATACCAGTCGATTGTACTGGTAAAGGCCTATGTGAGTGTTTATCGTGAGGTATTTCCTAGATGCTTCTTCCACCTCCATTTGTAGATACGCTTGAGCCAGATCAATCTTTGTAAAACGTTTCCCTCCAGATAGTGAGGCGAAAATATCTTCTATCCGCGGAAGCGGATACTGTACTGTGTGCAGGACTGGGTTCACAGTCACATTGAAGTCCCCACAGATGTGAACCTTCCTTGGCTCCCCAGACGTGCTGCTCAATGCTTTCTTCATTACAGGAACGATGGGTGTGGCCCACTCGCTCCAGTCCACCTTAGACAGCACCCCCGAACGCTCCAGACTCTCCAGTTCAGCTTCCACAGCTGGGCGTATCACGTATGGCACCGGTCTGGCCTTGAAAAATTTTGGGGTTGCGTTATCCTCAATCTTTATGGTTGCCTTTACTCCTTTTAGAGTCCCAAGTCCTTGTTGGAACACCTCTTCCGCGTCAGATGGAATTTGTGACAGACGTCCAGGTGCGACATCATCATCTTTTTTGTCAGTCACAGTTAGTGCCAGAATGGAATGCCAATCCAATTGTAGTCTTCGGATCCATTCACGTCCCAATAATGGTGGTCCTCCATCTCGTAGTATATACATGTATAGTTTCTGTTTCCTTTCCGTTATATTCAACTGGCACCCTTATTTTTCCTCTGGGGTAGACCTTTTGCCCTGTGTATGTCTTCAATACAATGGACGTGTCCTTTAAGGGTATGTGTGAGAATAGCCACTCATAGTCTCGTCGATTCATGACAGTTAGGGCTGATCCTGTGTCCAATTCCATCTTCACTGGGGACCCTGCTATCATGAGGGTGACCCAAATGGTTCAGTGATCTTCTTTTGCGATCACGTTGTGTAACTTTAAACAACTTAGTCGCCTGCTCCCGGAGTCCTTATCACTCTCCTGATCTTCTGAACTACGATCTGTCAGTTTCTTTACTTTCCTGTACTGTTCCTTAGTAGTTCTTGTCGTGTTGGTCTTCTTTCCCGACCTGCAGACTCTTGGTATATGTCCCATTTTCCCGCATTGCCTGCATATTTTGTCTTTAAACCAGCAGTCCTTCTGCTCATGGGCTGTTCTGCCGCAGTGATAGCAATTTTCGGCTCCATACGCCATTTCGTTAGCGCTGTATTCTTGTGGTTTCTGTTGTATTTCCGCAGCTCCCCATGCTGCTGCTTCATAGGATACTGCCACGTTGAAAGCCTGTTCTAGCGTCAGGTCCTTTTTTGAAAGTAGTCGTTTCTGGGTTCCTTCACTCTGGAGCCCGCAGACAAACTTATCCCGTAAGGTGTCTGCCAGTCCTGCTCCGAACTGGCAGTGCTTTGATAACTTGCGTAGTTCCGTAAGATAGTCAGCATTGCTCTCATCTTTGTGCTTGTTTCTTTTATGGAACTTGAATCTTTCTGCTATCAGCAGTGGTGTAGGGCTTAGATGTTCCTGTAAGATATGAACAATCTCCTCAAAACTTTTCTCCATTGGTTTAGCTGGGGTAATTAAATTCCGCAATAGGCCGTACATACTCGCACCCATCAGATTTAATAATACCGACGCCCTCTTTCCATCAGCCACCTCATTTGCCTTGCAGTACACTTCAATTCTTTCCACATACGTGGTCCAGTCTTCTACCTCGTTGTCGAAAGCAGTGATACTGCCACTTTTTGGCATCTTGGGCGATTTAAAATGGCGCCTCCCGCGCTTTTGCTTCTTCCCCAATGAAATAAAATGGCGCCTCCCGCGCTTTTGCTTCTTCCCCAACGGGATAAAATGGCGCCTCCCGCGCTTTTGCTTCTTCCCCTTACTGCCACGCTGCTCCTAGCGTTCTACGGGGTAATGGCGGCGACCCGCAGCTTCGGCGTGTCTCGCTTTCCTTCCCCCCCGTTTAGTTTCTCTCCGCTGTCCTGTTCTCGAGCACCGACCGCGCCCTGTGCGCTCCACCCTCTCTCACTTGTTTTCTTTTCCCGGCGACGCTGCGCGGCCCGATTTGTAGAGCCGCTCGATCGAGCTTGAGCCCGCCGCAGTCCGGAAGGGTCAGCGCGCTACCTGCTACCAGCACGATTCGCTGGAACCACAGTCTCTCCCGCAATTCTCCAAACACCGTTGGATTCTTTGGGCGGTTACCCTCGGTCGACGCCCGTTGCTCAGACTACGACCTTCCAGGACCTTCCTTTCAGGCGAGATCCCCGTGAGATGATGCCACACTGCAGGTGAGTTCGAACTTACTCGTCGCCACTGTAAAGTCCGCGCCTCACTCATACACGGACTTCGGGAGAACAGTTTAACAGGTACTTTACTGAACAAGAGGCAGCTTGAAACTGAAACTACAGAAGCCTGCTAGGGCCTTTTATACAGGGGTGGTCACTGCCGGTACTGCAGTCTAAGACCAGTTATTCCTTTAAAGGTACATACACAACACTTGTGAAACAGTCCGCGGTGGTTACCAGATACACAGCGGGAGTGCAGAACCCTGCCCTACACCGACTCCTGAACTTAATCCAGGTAGTGTGGGGGAGTGGGAGCTGACACCTTGCTGTTTCAGCACAAGACACGGCCCTGTTTGAAATTAGCGCTGAGACCGGCAGAATGGCAGCGTTTTGGTTTCCAGTCGGAGGCTCCCCCTTGTCACAACATCGTCAACCTTCGACATTGAAGGCAGCGTGGGGGGCGGGGGGGTCTACGCTTCAACTCTTTCAGGTGCTTCATTGTGGTACTAGTAACTTGAAAGCTACGTTTTTATTCGAAAGGATATCATCTGCCATATCAATTCAAATCAATCATCACGACGCCCGTTTATCAGGATTCACACGGGGGGGGGGGGGGAACACGCCTTGTAGGCGCCGTGTTGTTTTGATCTGTCAACTTTACCAGATGTGCAGTCTTAACTGGTGAGAAAGTCATGAAGAATTCACTTCCAGCAAAAACCACACACGCAGCCGAGTCAGGAACGCAACCGCCCCTCCAATAGAGTTGAGTTGCCTTTGGAGACTGTTTCAAGGGCAAAAGGGGAAGTGTTTTTGTTGGGGGGCGGGGAGATGGATGTCATATCCCTTCTGTTATCCAAAGACTGGCAGATGAGCTGCGAGTTAATGAACGCAGTCTCTGAATATTTGTCACTTTCAGATCAGTTTCATTTGCTACATTCAAGCCCATGTGGATGTGGACGACCTCTGGTAATGTGGGCATCTGCCTCAAACAGTTGGCTCCACCCGTCTAGTCCATAGGAGACATTCTCACAGGGAACTTCAAAAGCATGAACTGGCTTAATAAGCAATGATATAGACTGTGCAATTCACGAGTTTAATATATCGACCTGTAACAGTATATATTTTGCTGGGTTACTTATCTATATATATAAAACGGTATATCTCTCTGTCAGTCTCTCTGTCTGTCTCTCTGTCTGTCTCTCTGTCCGGTTATACAATCAAAAGTTATAGAGCGTACCTACACATATGTTATATCAAAAGAAAGCTCATCATTAGGGGACTCTTGTAGGTGTATTTACTTTTTGCTCGGACAAAAATTGTGCCGACGGTATCCAAAAAACGTTCCAAATTCTGCTCATTATCCGCTTATTTGCATCGAGTGGGGGCGGGTTCATTGTGTGTGCGGGCGGGCCATCCTACAGTTGAGTGATGTGATGATTGACCAATCCTACAGTTCAGTGACCTGACGGTTGACCAATCGGTGCGTGTGTGGGCGGGCCTTATCATTCTGAACCGAGGTGAGTGGCCGCCATCTTGATTCCAAACTGTTCATTTCTTTTTCCCACTTTCTGCGTGTTTCTTTTCAAATCTACATTTCCAGCAAAAAAAAAGTTGCTTTTAAAACACAAATTGTTTTTAAAAAAAGTTAATTAATTTGTAAATCTTTTCTCTAACATCTAGAATTTTCCTACCTTTCACCGTTTTTCCAGGCCTGTAAGCCTGGGCCTTTGTTGGCCAGCCACGCCCGAGCTAGGCACCTCCCGTCGCACTCAACAAGCGGCTCGCGATCGCCGCCATCTTTGTGAAGGCTCGAGGGGGCGGGCCTGAGCCAAGCGTCGCCACCGCCGCCATCTTAGTAAAGGCGGGTGGGGCAGGAGTCAGCGCACATGACTTGAGTCCAGCCGGGCCTCGCGGTAGGTTGCGCGGCGGCGTCTCTCTCTCTGCTCTTGAAGCCGGCTCGTGCGGGGGGCAGGGCTCGGGAGATCGGGGTTCGGCAGATCGGGGCTCGAGGGGGGGGGCGGGCTCGGGAGATCAGGCCTCGGGAGATCGGGGGGGGCCAGCCTCGGGAGATCGGGGGGGCGGGGCTCGGGAGATCGGGGGGCGGGGCTCTGGAGATCGGGCCTCGGGAGATCGGGGCTCAGTGGGGCGGGGCTCAGGAGATCGGGCCTCGGGGGATCGGGGCGCGGGGGGCGGGGCTCGGGAGATCGGGGGGCGGGTCTCGGGAGATCGGGGTGGGGCTCGGGAGATCGGGCCTCGGGAGGGGGGGCTCGGGAGATCGGGGCTCAGGAGATCGGGGGCGGGGCTCGGGAGATCAGGGCAGGGCTTGGGGAGGCAGGGGGCGGGGCTCGGGGGGTTGGGAGGCAGGGCTCGGGCTGATGGGGCGCTCCCCCCTCCCCCACTCTCCCCCCCTCCCCCCCTCTCCCCATCCTTCCCTCCTTCCCCCCTCCCCCTTCTTCCCCCTCCCCCTTCTTCCCCTCTCCCCCTCCCCCTTCTTTCCTCCTCCCCCTCTTCCCCCTCCCCCCTCCCTCTTCTTCCCCCTCTCCCCTCCCCCCTCCCCCTTCTACCCCCTCCCCCTTCTTCCCCCTCCCCCTCCCCCTTCTTCCCCCCTCCCCCTCCTCCTTCTTCCGCCCTCCCCCTTCTTCCCCCCTCCCCCTCCCCTTCTTCCCCCGTCCCCTCCCCCTTCTTCCCCCTCCCCTTCTTCACCCCTCCCCCCTCCCCCTTCTTCCTGCTTCCCCCTCCCCCTTCTTCCCCCTCCCCCTCCCCCTTCTTCCCCCTCCCCCTTCTTCCCCCTCCCCCTTCTTCCCCCTCCACTTCTTTGCCCCTCCCCCTCTTCCCCCTCCCCCCTCTTCCCCCTCCCCCTTCCCCCCTTCCCTTCTTCCCCCTCCCCCTTCTTCACCCTCCCCCTCCTTCCCCCCTTCTCCCCTCCCCTTCTCCCCCTCCCCCTTCTTCCCCCTCCCCCTCCCCCTCCCCCCTCTTCCCCCCTCCCCCTTCTTCCCCCTCCCCCTCCTCCCCCTTCTCCCCCTCCTCCTTCTTCCCCCTCCCCCTCCTCCCCTCCCCCTCCTCCCCCTTCTTCCCTCCTCCCCTTCTTCCTCCCTCCCCCTTCTTCCCCCTCCCCCTTCTTCCCCCTCCCCTCTCCCCTCCCCCTTCTTCCCCCCTCCCCCTTCTTCCCCCTCCCCTTCTAACCCCTCCCCCTTCTTCCCCCCCTTCTTCCCCCTCCCCCTCCCCCTTCTTCCCCCCCTCTTCCCCCTCCCCTCTCCCCCTCCCCCTTCTTCCCCCCTCCCCCTTCTTCCCCCTCCCCTTCTAACCTCTCCCCCTTCTTCCCCCCCTCTTCCCCCTCCCCCTTCTTCCCCCTCCCCCTTCTTCACCCCTCCCCCTTCATCCCCCCTCCCCTTCTTCCCCCTCCCCCTTCTTCCCCCTCCCCCTCCCCCTTCTTCCCCCTCCCCATCCCCCTTCTTCCCCCTCCCCCTTCTACCCCCTCCCCCTTCTTCCCCCCCTCCCCCTCCCCTCCCCCTTCTTCCCCCTCCCCCTTCTTCCCCCTCCCCCTTCTTCCCCCCTCCCCCTTCTTCCCCGCCTCCCCTTCCTCCCCCTCCCCCTTTCCTCCCCCTCCCGCTTTCCTCCCCCCTCCCCCTTTCCTCCCCCTCCCCCTTTCCTCCCCCTCCCCCTTTCCTCCCCCCACCCCTTTCCTCCCCCTCCCCTTTCCCCCCTCCCCCTTTCCTCCCCCTCCCCCTTTCCTCCCCCTCCCCCTTTCCTCCCCCTTTCCTCCCCCGCCCTCCCCTTCCCCCCAGTCGTTCTCTCTCTTCCCCCAGTCGCTCTCTCTCTTCCCCCCGGTCGCTCTCTCTCTTCCCCGCAGTCGCTCTCTCTCTTCCCCCCAGTCGCTCTCTCTCTTCCCCCCAGTCGCTCTCTCTCTCTTCCCCCCAGTCGCTCTCTCTCTCTTCCCCCCAGTCGCTCTCTCTCTTCCCCACAGTCGCTCTCTCTCTTCCCCCCAGTCGCTCTCTCTCTTCCCCCCAGTCGATCTCTCTCTTCCCCCCAGTCGCTCTCTCTCTTCCCCCCAGTCTCTCGCTCTCTCTCTTCCCTCCCAGTCTCTCGCTCTCTCTCTTCCCCCCAGTCGCTCTCTCTCTTCCCCCCTGTCACTCTCTCACAATTCACAATTCACAATTCAAATCGCTTTATTGGCATGATAAGGTACATCTTATGTTGCCAAAGCATCAAAATACATTTATGGTTG
>NW_028225179.1:174339480-174620691 GCF_052327205.1 Somniosus microcephalus
CACCCTACTCCTGAACATCCTTACTCTCACCAACTTACCTTGCACCTCCACCCATCTCTCTCTATATTATCACATCCCCATCACTCTGCCTTCCCCACCCTACTCCTGAACATCCTTACTCTCACCAACTTACCCTGCACCTCCACCCATCTCTCTCTATATTATCACATCCCCATCTCACGAGCCACCCCTCACACTCACCCTAGTCCAATCATACCAACTAACAACACACAAGGATAGGCAATTGTGTGTTTTAGCCAATGTTCATGTGAAGTTTCTGTTAATGTGGTGTCAAACATTGAAATCTTTATTTTCAACACTTTCCGTTCTTCGACAGATTTGTGTACATGTTTGGAAGTGGCTTAGTGAGTTGCAGTGAATGGTGAGACATAACGGAACTCCTCGCAATGTTGATGAGTGTGACAGGAATGGTTTGGGCATTGCAGGGATGCTTTGTGTTGTTGGTGTGGGCTGGTGTTAACCTGGCGCATCATGTGTCATCCAGGGCATGCAGTGCCAAGTGAAGAAATTCTGGCCATGGTGAGGCCATCTCTGGTGACCCGGTCAGCAATGTGGCCGGGTGTTGATGCCCTCTGTGCGGTGCAGCATCAGGACTTGTGGAGAAGGTTGGTGTTGTTGTTGGTGCTGCTGGTGTGCCTGGTGCTGCTGGTGTTGGGGCTGATCGTGGTGAGACTCTGAGGCCCAAGGTGAGACAGTATAAACCAGACCCATGCTGGTGTAATAGATGGCAGGTGAACTTGAGATATCAGAAGCTATCTGTTAATGGTGAGAGAGGTTGTTCCAATGAGGTGACACTGGATAGAGAGTTTGCTCCAAACACTTGCAACCTGCATAAAGCTCAATCTGTCTTCCAAATGCAGTAAGCAACAGCTTCTGAGCTTGGAAAGTGAACAACTGTGAGATGGGAGCTTTTATAGCACATTTCCAGCTGTCAAGTAATGAAATGATTCCATGGCCTTTCAAATCCCGCCCTGGTTACCTGACGTGATCCCCGAGCAGCGTGGACCACAGGAACATAGGGTCTGATGAAAGGGAGGAACTGAAAGAAATCAGTATTTGTCGGGAAATGGTGTTAGGGAAATTGATGGGATTGAAGGCCGATAAATCCCCAGGGCCTGATAATCTACATCCTAGGGTACTTAAGGAAGTGGCCCTAGAAATAGTAGATGCATTGCTGATCATCTGCCAACATTTGATGGAATCTGGAACAGTACCCATGGATTGGAGGGTAGCTAATGTTACCCCACTGTTCAAAAAAGGTGGTAGAGAGAAAACAGGGAATTACACCGGTAAGCCTGACATCGGTAGTGAGGAAAATGCTAGAGTCCATTATAAAAGATGCAATAGCAGAGCACTTGGAAAACAGTGACAGGATCGGACAAAGTCAACATGGATTTACAAAAGGTAAATCGTGCTTGAATAATCTACTGGAATTTTTTGAGGATGTAACTAGTAAAATAGATAAGGGAGAACCAGTGGATGTGGTGTATTTGGACTTTCAGAAAGCTTTCGATAAGGTCCCACATGAGAGATTAGCGTGTAAAGTTAAGGCACATGGGATTGGGGGCAAGGTGTTGACTTGGATAGAGAACTGGTTGGCAGATAGAAAGCAAAAAGAGTTGGAATAAACGGGTCTTTTTCTGAGAGGCAGGCAGTGACTAGTGGGGTACCGCAGGGATCGGTCCTTGGACCCCAGCTATTCACAATATATATTAATGATCTAGACAAGGGAACTAGATGTAATATCTCCAAATTTGCAGATGACACAAAGCTGGGTGGGCGTGTGTGTTGTGAGGAGGATGCCGAGGAACTACAGGATGATTTGGACAGGTTGGGTGATTGTATTGCATCTGCCATGCTTCTGCCCAATGTGGATGAATGTGAGGTTATCCACTTTGGTGTCAAAAACAGGAAGGCAGATTATTATCTGAATGGCAATAGATTGGGAGAAGGGGAAGTGCAATGAGACCTGGGTGTCCTTGTGCACCAGTCGCTGAAGGTAAGCATGCAGGTACAGCAGGCGGTTAAGAAGGCAAATGGTATGTTGGCCTTCATAGTGAGAGGGTTTGAGTACAGGAACAAGGATGTCTTGCTGCAGTTGTACAGGGCCTTGGTGAGACCACACCTTGAGTACTGTGTGCAGTTTTGGTCACCTCATCTGAGGAAGGATATTCTTGCCATGGAAGGAGTTCAGCGAAGATTCACCAGACTGATACCTGGGATGGCAGGAATGACGTATGAAGAGAAATTGGGTCGATTGGGCTTGTACTCGCTGGAGTTTAGAAGAATGAGAGGGGATCTCATTGAAATTTATAAAATTCTAACAGGACTAGACAGACTAGATGCAGGAAGGATGTTCCCGATGGCGGGGGAGTCCATAACCAGGGGTCACAGTCTAAGGATAAGGGGTAGACCTTTTAGGACAGAAATGAGGAGGAATTTCTTCACCCAGAGAGTGGTGAACCTGTGGAATTCTCTACCACAGAAGGCAGCAGAGGCCAATTCATTAAATATATTCAAGAAGGAGTTGGATATATTTCTTAAGGCTAAAGGGATCAAGGGGTATGGGGAGAAGGCAGGGACAGGGTACTGAATTTGGATGATCAGCCATGATCGCATTGAATGGCGGAGCAGGCTCGAGGGGCCGATTGGCCTACTCCTGCTCCTATCTTCTATGTTTCTATGTAAACTCTGAAGGCGAGCTGAAAATAGTTGTTACTGTAATCCTCTGTTAACAAGGTTATAATGACCTGAATTGCCTCCCCCGCCGCTACGTGTCGGGTCTGCTCTGCTCTGACAGACCCGACATTTGGGAAAGGCACGTGGTGGCGGGTTGACATCGGGGTCCCGACCCGCTGAGGAAAAATCCATTTTCCCACCCGACCCGCCACTGATCGCGCCCGCTGACCCCTGCGAAATTCCCCCCTCACTGGGAATGTATCTCACTCTGTCCAACTGCCCATATATTCAGGGACTGTCCGTTAATGTATTTATTAAATAAAGTGCTGTCTGTGTGGAGCCTTTAAATGTCCCTCAGTCCGGTCTCATTCCCTGATGATCAGAATTACCCTCCTGGAGCTCAGTGACCGGCCTCGTCATGTTTGGAGAAACTTGTCTCAGTTCTGCTGCTCCTTAAATCCCGGATTTTATGGGAATCGGTCGATTTTTTCAGAATTAAATGATAAAGCGGTGATTCCCTGTGCTTTCTACTCTGTGCATTACATTAATCTGTATAATAACTCGGGGTGAGTTATATTGTGAAACGCTCACTGCTGCTGTAAAATCCGCCCCCCAGGATTTTATATAACAAGGAGAATTAATTCTGAAATAAAAACAGGAAATGCTGGAAATACCCGGCAGGTCAGGCAGCATCTACAGAGAGAGAAACAGAGTTAATGTTTCAGGACAAGGACCCCTCGTCAGAACTGGAACAAGTTACAGATGTAACAGATGTTTAAGCAAGTGTCGGGGCCGGGAAAGGTGGGGGGAGCGGAGGACAGAACAAAAGGGAAGGTCTGTGATAGGGTGGAAGACAGGAGAGATTAAATGTGGAGGCTGGTGGGGTGAAAGGTGAAGACAAGGGGAACCTATCGTGGTTCTGGGAGGGAGGGGCAGGGGTGAGAGCAGAAGTGCGGGAAACAGAACAGACACGGTCAAGAGCCGCGTCAACCACGGTAGAGGGGAATCCTCGGTTGAGGGAAAAGGAAGACACGTCGGAAGCACTGGATGGAACGTGGCATCATCAGAAAAACTGGGAGAATGGGCCAGCGTCCTTACAGGAAGCGAGGTGGGAGGAAGTGTATTCCAGGTAGCTGTGGGAGTCAGAGGGCTTATAGTGAATGTTTGTCAATAGCAGCAAGAGAGTTTATTCTGTCCCGTTACAAGTTTTAAATGTCCCTGTGCTCCTAGTTTATAGGGGAGGGGAATCTCTCACTTTATTCCCATTATTAAACTGGCTCTACATTTATTTCAGGGGTAACTGGCCCGACAGTTTTTGGGGAATTTTCGGAAGTTCCCTCCCCGAGCGGAGCCTCACACACAGGGGGTGGATTATGGGGAATTCTCGGGTTCACTGCCCCCGGTTTACCCAGGAGCCGCCCGCTGTGTGCGAGGCCCCACCGCTGGCCGGTGTGTGTCTGTACTCCGGTTAGATTGGAACCTTTTCACCGGCAGGTTTAAGATCCTGAATATCAATCTTTACTCAATGTTCAGGACTGTGAATAATTGTAAACATTTACAGCTGAAAGAATTCCCAATTCCCCAATATTCCCAATCCAGGAAACTAACCCCTCGACAGGACACACCCTGCACGGTATTGGAGTAAATATCGAACTGTTAGTGATTTAAACTCGGGTTTCTCTCCTCTTTCTAGTTGAAATGGTGGATGTGGAAAATATTTTAAATTAATTTTATCTTTACTGCCGGATTATATTTTATATGTTTACCTGTCCAGCCTTATTAAACGTGATTTATTGTAATTATCAGACTCTCAGTGACCTGTATCTGCTGATCCGATAAAGACTGTAAAATCCCTACTTGTTCACAAGGATCCATTTTAGATTCTCCAGTCCTTAGGGAATTACTGACCGATCATATTATTGGTCATATTTGTGTTGAATCCGCTTCTCCCTGGTTTAACTGAACTGTTTGTTTCCCTACATTACGGAGCAACAACACAATCCGTGACTGTTCTACAATTCACCCAACAGTTAGAGACAAATAAACAGTTACCTCAACACCCGGCATTTGTGCAGTATGGGCCCCAGCCGCTGGAGTCCTTCACACTGAATGGAGCAACAACACAATCCGTGACTGTTCTACAATTCACCCAACAGTTAGAGACAAATAAACAGTTACCTCAACACCCGGCATTTGTGCAGTATGGGCCCCAGCCGCTGGAGTCCTTCACACTGAATGGAGCAACAACACAATCCGTGACTGTTCTACAATTCACCCAACAGTTAGAGACAAATAAACAGTTACCTCAACACCTGGCATTTGTGCAGTATGGGCCCCAGCCGCTGGAGTCCTTCACACTGAATGGAGCAGTCTCCTAGATCGAGGTATTTTATTGAATCACAGAGTCCAATGACGTGAGACAGGACCGCACAGTCAATCGGGGTCAATCTCAATCCAGTAAATGTAAGTGTTTCCACAGATCCCACTGTGGTCTGAGCCAGTCCTTTATTCTGAGACTCAAACAGGTAGTGGAATGTGTTCAGGAGGTTCCTTTTACCAGTTTCACTCCCTGTGTTCCCAATCTGTCCTTCAATCTTCTCCTTCACCCAGTCAATCACTCGGCAGGTGGTTTGATGAAGAAATCGACCCAGAAACTCCTCCAGGGGCCGAGCTGCCTGTGGGGAGGAGAGACCAGCAACAAAACGGAGAAATATCTCAAATCGCCCATCTTCCTTGCTGTGGGCTTCTCTGAGGAGTTTCAGGATGTCCCCAGAATCTGGAGTCAGGAATTGTGCGAGTGCGGCTACAAACTCTTGGATGGTGAGGTGCGGGAATGTGTACACCACGCTCTGGACAGAATCATCTCTCTCCAGAAGTTCCATCATGAACCCAGACAGGAACTGGGAAGGTTGTAGATTGTACTTGATCAAATCTCCATTTCCAAACACAATCTTCTTCTCGGAGACTCCTGTGAAGGCCATCTCACCAAGCTTCAGTAACACATCACGGGGGCTTGCAATCTCTCGGCCATGGTTTTTCAGAATGTTGTAAATATAGTAGGAATATAGTTGGGTGATGGTCTTGGGAACTCGCTGATTCCTGTCTCTTTGTGTAAAGAAGGGGCCCAGTGACAGACCGAGGATCCAGCAGTAGGAAGGGTTGTAGCACATTGTGTACAGGATCTCGTTCTCCTCCACGTGTTTGAAAACAGCTGCTGCCACCGTCTGATCTTCAAAAAACTTGTTGAAATATTCCTTCCGTTCTTCACCAACAAATCCCAGGATTTCAGCCCAGACACTGATCTCAGCCTTTTCCAATAAATGTAATGCAGTGGGGCGGCTGGTCACTAGCACTGAACATCCTGGGAGCAGCTTGTGCTGTATTAAACTGTACACAATGTCAGACACTCTACATCGGTATTCGGGATCTGTGCACCTGTGCTGAGGTTCAGTATTTCTCCGATTGTCAGCAAAATCGATCCTGTCCTTGAATTCATCCAAACCATCGAATATAAACAACAATCTCTCTGGGTTCTTCCAGAGCTCCCTAAGAATATTCCCAAAGTAAGGATACTGATCCAGTATCAGATTCCTCAGGTTTATTCTACAATTAATAGCGTTCAAATCCCGGAATTTAAAACTGAAAACAAATTGAAAGTTTGGGTATATTTTCCCAGTGGCCCAGTCATGAACAATCTTTTGTACCATTGTTGTTTTTCCAATCCCCGGGACTCCGCTCACTGCTCCTGAACTCCCCCGTACTTCACTCACTGCTCCTGAACTCCCAGATTTGGATTCTCTCTGGGAAAAACTGCTGTGGAACAATTGATCAGTTCGTATTTTTTCCAGCTCTCCCCAGAGATGTTGTTTTCTCCACTCTTCATGGTCTCGGCCTCTTGCCAGCAGTTCATGTTCTACAAGTGTCCGATCTCGAACAGTAGAAATGATCGTTAGTTCAGCGTATCGATCAACCAGCTGGAAAATCTTAACCTTCTCCTTTATTAGGATCGTGTTCAGTCTCAGTGTTTCAGTTTGTACCCGGAGTGTTTCCTTGTGTTTCTGCTGAACATCTTCAATTAGAACAGACAGAAAGTGGTTTCAATGTTAGTTGTATTGACAAAAAAAAACTTCTCAATACTATTTAATGTTCAGTAAAATATTGCACGGTTTAATTCACAGCTTCAACAGACGTGCGTGTAGAAATTAAATCTCAGTTAATGGAAACCTCGCTTGAAAGTGAACAATGGGCGAGAAAAGTTTCAAATCCTCACTTGATTCTAATATTCACTGAACATGGAGGTTTCTATGAAGGTGATATTTTCCCTCTGATGGTTAATACTCTCCGGCCTGCGCTGTGCTTTAGAAATCACATTACAAATCCACACATGATCCTGTTTATATGACAGTAGAAGTTCTAGTGGATCAAACTCTGAAACCGTCAGTGGTGATTCCCTTCTGAAGCAATGGAAAACGGGATTGATCGCTCACCGAGAGGGACAATGTGCAGAAGATCCTCCGTTAGTGTATCAGACCGTGGGCTGGTTATCTGGGTTAGTGTGTACACTGGGAGAGGGACAGACTGTGAATGGACAGAACTTGCACTGTTACTGTATCAGACCGTGGGCAGGTTATCTGGGTTAGTGTGTACACTGGGAGAGGGACAGACTGTGAATGGACAGAACTTGCACTGTTACTGTATCAGACCGTGGGCAGGTTATCTGGGTTAGTGTGTACACTGGGAGAGGGACAGACTGTGAATGGACAGAACTTGCACTGTTACTGTATCAGACCGTGGGCAGGTTATCTGGGTTAGTGTGTACACTGGGAGAGGGACAGACTGTGAATGGACAGAACTTGCACTGTTACTGTATCAGACCGTGGGCAGGTTATCTGGGTTAGTGTGTACACTGGGAGAGGGACAGACTGTGAATGGACAGAACTTGCACTGTTACTGTATCAGACCGTGGGCAGGTTATCTGGGTTAGTGTGTACACTGGGAGAGGGACAGACTGTGAATGGACAGAACTTGCACTGTTACTGTATCAGACCGTGGGCAGGTTATCTGGGTTAGTGTGTACACTGGGAGAGGGACAGACTGTGAATGGACAGAACTTGCACTGTTACTGTATCAGACCGTGGGCAGGTTATCTGGGTTAGTGTGTACACTGGGAGAGGGACAGACTGTGAATGGACAGAACTTGCACTGTTACTGTATCAGACCGTGGGCTGGTTATCTGGGTTAGTGTGTACACTGGGAGAGGGGCAGACTGTGAATGGACAGAACTTGCACTGTTACTGTATCAGACCGTGGGCAGGTTATCTGGGTTAGTGTACACACTGGGAGAGGGACAGACTGTGAATGGACAGAACTTGCACTGTTACTGTATCAGACCGTGGGCAGGTTATCTGGGTTAGTGTGTACACTGGGAGAGGGGCAGACTGTGAATGGACAGAACTTGCACTGTTACTGTATCAGACCATGGGCAGGTTATCTGGGTTAGTGTGTACACTGGGAGAGGGGCAGACTGTGAATGGACAGAACTTGCACTGTTACTGTATCAGACCGTGGGCAGGTTATCTGGGTCAGTGTGTACACTGGGAGAGGGACAGACTGTGAATGGACAGAACTTGCACTGTTACTGTATCAGACCGTGGGCAGGTTATCTGGGTTAGTGTGTACACTGGGAGAGGGACAGACTGTGAATGGACAGAACTTGCACTGTTACTGTATCAGACCCTGGGCAGGTTATCTGGGTTAGTGTGTACACTGGGAGAGGGACAGACTGTGAATGGACAGAACTTGCACTGTTACTGTATCAGACCGTGGGCAGGTTATCTGGGTTAGTGTACACACTGGGAGAGGGACAGACTGTGAATGGACAGAACTTGCACTGTTACTGTATCAGACCGTGGGCAGGTTATCTGGGTTAGTGTGTACACTGGGAGAGGGACAGACTGTGAATGGACAGAACTTGCACTGTTACTGTATCAGACCGTGGGCAGGTTATCTGGGTTAGTGTGTACACTGGGAGAGGGACAGACTGTGAATGGACAGAACTTGCACTGTTACTGTATCAGACCGTGGGCAGGTTATCTGGGTTAGTGTGTACACTGGGAGAGGGACAGACTGTGAATGGACAGAACTTGCACTGTTTCTGTATCAGACCGTGGGCAGGTTATCTGGGTTAGTGTGTACACTGGGAGAGGGACAGACTGTGAATGGACAGAACTTGCACTGTTACTGTATCAGACCGTGGGCAGGTTATCTGGGTTAGTGTGTACACTGAGAGAGGGACAGACTGTGAATGGACAGAACTTGCACTGTTACTGTATCAGACCGTGGGCAGGTTATCTGGGTTAGTGTGTACACTGGGAGAGGGACAGACTGTGAATGGACAGAACTTGCACTGTTACTGTATCAGACCGTGGGCAGGTTATCTGGGTTAGTGTGTACACTGGGAGAGGGACAGACTGTGAATGGACAGAACTCGCACTGTTACTGTATCAGACCGTGGGCAGGTTATCTGGGTTAGTGTGTACACTGGGAGAGGGACAGACTGTGAATGGACAGAACTCGCACTGTTACTGTATCAGACCGTGGGCAGGTTATCTGGGTTAGTGTACACACTGGGAGAGGGACAGACTGTGAATGGACAGAACTTGCACTGTTACTGTATCAGACCGTGGGCAGGTTATCTGGGTTAGTGTGTACACTGGGAGAGGGACAGACTGTGAATGGACAGAACTTGCACTGTTTCTGTATCAGACCGTGGGCAGGTTATCTGGGTTAGTGTGTACACTGGGAGAGGGACAGACTGTGAATGGACAGAACTTGCACTGTTACTGTATCAGACCGTGGGCAGGTTATCTGGGTTAGTGTGTACACTGAGAGAGGGACAGACTGTGAATGGACAGAACTTGCACTGTTACTGTATCAGACCGTGGGCAGGTTATCTGGGTTAGTGTGTACACTGGGAGAGGGACAGACTGTGAATGGACAGAACTTGCACTGTTACTGTATCAGACCGTGGGCAGGTTATCTGGGTTAGTGTGTACACTGGGAGAGGGACAGACTGTGAATGGACAGAACTTGCACTGTTACTGTATCAGACCGTGGGCAGGTTATCTGGGTTAGTGTGTACACTGGGAGAGTGACAGACTGTGAATGGACAGAACTTGCACTGTTACTGTATCAGACCATGGGCAGGTTATCTGGGTTAGTGTGTACACTGGGAGAGGGACAGACTGTGAATGGACAGAACTTGCACTGTTACTGTATCAGACCGTGGGCAGGTTATCTGGGTTAGTGTGTACACTGGGAGAGGGACAGACTGTGAATGGACAGAAGTTCCACCGTTTGTCTATCAGACCGTGGGCAGGTTATCTGGGTTAGTGTGTACACTGGGAGAGGGACAGACTGTGAATGGACAGAACTTGCACTGTTACTGTATCAGACCGTGGGCAGGTTATCTGGGTTAGTGTGTACACTGGGAGAGGGACAGACTGTGAATGGACAGAACTTGCACTGTTACTGTATCAGACCGTGGGCAGGTTATCTGTGTTAGTGTGTACACAGGGAGAGGGACAGACTGTGAATGGACAGAACTTGCACTGTTACTGTATCAGACCGTGGGCTGGTTATCTGTGTTAGTGTGTACACTGGGAGAGGGACAGACTGTGAATGGACAGAACTTGCACTGTTACTGTATCAGACCGTGGGCAGGTTATCTGGGTTAGTGTGTACACAGGGAGAGGAACAGACTGTGAATGGACAGAACTTGCACTGTTACTGTATCAGACCGTGGGCTGGTTATCTGTGTTAGTGTGTACACTGGGAGAGGGACAGACTGTGAATGGACAGAACTTGCACTGTTACTGTATCAGACCGTGGGCAGGTTATCTGGGTTAGTGTGTACACAGGGAGAGGAACAGACTGTGAATGGACAGAACTTGCACTGTTACTGTATCAGACCGTGGGCTGGTTATCTGTGTTAGTGTGTACACTGGGAGAGGGACAGACTGTGAATGGACAGAACTTGCACTGTTACTGTATTCGACCGTGGGCAGGTTATCTGGGTTAGTGTGTACACTGGGAGAGGGACAGACTGTGAATGGACAGAATTGCACTGTTACTGTATCAGACCGTGGGCAGGTTATCTGGGTTAGTGTGTACACTGGGAGAGGGACAGACTGTGAATGGACAGAACTTGCACTGTTACTGTATCAGACCGTGGGCAGGTTATCTGTGTTAGTGTGTACACTGGGAGAGGGACAGACTGTGAATGGACAGAATTGCACTGTTACTGTATCAGACCGTGGGCAGGTTATCTGGGTTAGTGTGTACACTGGGAGAGGGACAGACTGTGAATGGACAGAACTTGCACTGTTACTGTATCAGACCGTGGGCAGGTTATCTGGGTTAGTGTGTACACTGGGAGAGGGACAGACTGTGAATGGACAGAACTTGCACTGTTACTGTATCAGACCGTGGGCAGGTTATCTGGGTTAGTGTGTACACTGGGAGAGGGACAGACTGTGAATGGACAGAACTTGCACTGTTACTGTATCAGACCCTGGGCAGGTTATCTGTGTTAGTGTGTACACTGGGAGAGGGACAGACTGTGAATGGACAGAACTTGCACTGTTACTGTATCAGACCGTGGGCAGGTTATCTGGGTTAGTGTGTACACTGGGAGAGGGACAGACTGTGAATGGACAGAACTTGCACTGTTACTGTATCAGACCGTGGGCAGGTTATCTGGGTTAGTGTGTACACTGGGAGAGGGACAGACTGTGAATGGACAGAACTTGCACTGTTACTGTATCAGACCGTGGGCAGGTTATCTGGATTAGTGTGTACACTGGGAGAGGGACAGACTGTGAATGGACAGAACTTGCACTGTTACTGTATCAGACCGTGGGCAGGTTATCTGGGTTAGTGTGTACACTGGGAGAGGGACAGACTGTGAATGGACAGAACTTGCACTGTTACTGTATCAGACTGTGGGCAGGTTATCTGGGTTAGTGTGTACACTGGGAGAGGGACAGACTGTGAATGGACAGAAGTTCCACCGTTTGTCTATCAGACCCTGGGCAGGTATTGTGTGCCCTTCTAATCACAGGAATATTATTATTGAAATGGTGAAAGTGCAAAGGGAAATACGATGACTGTGTGTCAGGAATTGATCAGAATTTCTAATCGAAGTCACAAACTTAATGCCGGAATGAGATTCATAAAGAACACAATTAATTAAGGGAAAACTGACTAACTCGCCAGAGTAAGAAGGGAAATCAGGGTAATATTTTTAACTGAAGGGTATTAGAGTGGGAGACCAGTTACCAGGGAGGACACTAAGGGGCAGTGTGATTGGGGACAAGAGACAATTGGTTGTGTTTCTGTGTGAAATCAGGGTAATATTTCTCACTGAAGGGTAGCAGAGTGGGAGACCAGTTACCAGGGAGGACACTAAGGGGCAGTGTGATTGGGGACAAGAGACAATTGGTTGTGTTTGTGTGTGAAATCAGGGTAATATTTTTCACTGAAGGGTAGTAGAGTGGGAGACCAGTTACCAGGGAGGACACTAAGGGGCAGTGTGATTGGGGACAAGAGACAATTGGTTGTGTTTCTGTGTGAAATCAGGGTAATATTTCTCACTGAAGGGTAGTAGAGTGGGAGACCAGTTACCAGGGAGGACACTAAGGGGCAGTGTGATTGGGGACAAGAGACAATTGGTTGTGTTTCTGTGTGAAATCAGGGTAATATTTTTCACTGAAGGGTAGTAGAGTGGGAGACCAGTTACCAGGGAGGACACTAAGGGGCAGTGTGATTGGGGACAAGAGACAATTGGTTGTGTTTCTGTGTGAAATCAGGGTAATATTTCTCACTGAAGGGTAGTAGAGTGGGAGACCAGTTACCAGGGAGGACACTAAGGGGCAGTGTGATTGGGGACAAGAGACAATTGCTTGTGTTTCTGTGTGAAATCAGGGTAATATTTCTCACTGAAGGGTAGTAGAGTGGGAGACCAGTTACCAGGGAGGACACTAAGGGGCAGTGTGATTGGGGACAAGAGACAATTGGTTGTGTTTCTGTGTGAAATCAGGGTAATATTTTTCACTGAAGGGTAGTAGAGTGGGAGACCAGTTACCAGGGGGGACACTAAGGGGCAGTGTGATTGGGGACAAGAGACAATTGGTTGTGTTTCTGTGTGAAATCAGGGTAATATTTTTCACTGAAGGGTAGTAGAGTGGGAGACCAGTTACCAGGGAGGACACTAAGGGGCAGTGTGATTGGGGACAAGAGACAATTGGTTGTGTTTCTGTGTGAAATCAGGGTAATATTTCTCACTGAAGGGTAGTAGAGTGGGAGACCAGTTACCAGGGAGGACACTAAGGGGCAGTGTGATTGGGGACAAGAGACAATTGGTTGTGTTTCTGTGTGAAATCAGGGTAATATTTTTCACTGAAGGGTAGTAGAGTGGGAGACCAGTTACCAGGGAGGACACTAAGGGGCAGTGTGATTGGGGACAAGAGACAATTGGTTGTGTTTGTGTGTGAAATCAGGGTAATATTTTTCACTGAAGGGTAGTAGAGTGGGAGACCAGTTACCAGGGAGGACACTAAGGGGCAGTGTGATTGGGGACAAGAGACAATTGGTTGTGTTTCTGTGTGAAATCAGGGTAATATTTCTCACTGAAGGGTAGTAGAGTGGGAGACCAGTTACCAGGGAGGACACTAAGGGGCAGTGTGATTGGGGACAAGAGACAATTGGTTGTGTTTCTGTGTGAAATCAGGGTAATATTTTTCACTGAAGGGTAGTAGAGTGGGAGACCAGTTACCAGGGAGGACACTAAGGGGCAGTGTGATTGGGGACAAGAGACAATTGGTTGTGTTTCTGTGTGAAATCAGGGTAATATTTTTCACTGAAGGGTAGTAGAGTGGGAGACCAGTTACCAGGGAGGACACTAAGGGGCAGTGTGATTGGGGACAAGAGACAATTGGTTGTGTTTCTGTGTGAAATCAGGGTAATATTTCTCACTGAAGGGTAGTAGAGTGGGAGACCAGTTACCAGGGAGGACACTAAGGGGCAGTGTGATTGGGGACAAGAGACAATTGGTTGTGTTTCTGTGTGAAATCAGGGTAATATTTCTCACTGAAGGGTAGTAGAGTGGGAGACCAGTTACCAGGGAGGACACTAAGGGGCAGTGTGATTGGGGACAAGAGACAATTGGTTGTGTTTCTGTGTGAAATCAGGGTAATATTTTTCACTGAAGGGTAGTAGAGTGGGAGACCAGTTACCAGGGAGGACACTAAGGGGCAGTGTGATTGGGGACAAGAGACAATTGGTTGTGTTTCTGTGTGAAATCAGGGTAATATTTTTCACTGAAGGGTAGTAGAGTGGGAGACCAGTTACCAGGGAGGACACTAAGGGGCAGTGTGATTGGGGACAAGAGACAATTGGTTGTGTTTGTGTGTGAAATCAGGGTAATATTTTTCACTGAAGGGTAGTAGAGTGGGAGACCAGTTACCAGGGAGGACACTAAGGGGCAGTGTGATTGGGGACAAGAGACAATTGGTTGTGTTTCTGTGTGAAATCAGGGTAATATTTTTCACTGAAGGGTAGTAGAGTGGGAGACCAGTTACCAGGGAGGACACTAAGGGGCAGTGTGATTGGGGACAAGAGACAATTGGTTGTGTTTCTGTGTGAAATCAGGGTAATATTTTTCACTGAAGGGTAGTAGAGTGGGAGACCAGTTACCAGGGAGGACACTAAGGGGCAGTGTGATTGGGGACAAGAGACAATTGGTTGTGTTTGTGTGTGAAATCAGGGTAATATTTTTCACTGAAGGGTAGTAGAGTGGGAGACCAGTTACCAGGGAGGACACTAAGGGGCAGTGTGATTGGGGACAAGAGACAATTGGTTGTGTTTGTGTGTGAAATCAGGGTAATATTTTTCACTGAAGGGTAGTAGAGTGGGAGACCAGTTACCAGGGAGGACACTAAGGGGCAGTGTGATTGGGGACAAGAGACAATTGGTTGTGTTTCTGTGTGAAATCAGGGTAATATTTTTCACTGAAGGGTAGTAGAGTGGGAGACCAGTTACCAGGGAGGACACTAAGGGGCAGTGTGATTGGGGACAAGAGACAATTGGTTGTGTTTGTGTGTGAAATCAGGGTAATATTTTTCACTGAAGGGTAGTAGAGTGGGAGACCAGTTACCAGGGAGGACACTAAGGGGCAGTGTGATTGGGGACAAGAGACAATTGGTTGTGTTTCTGTGTGAAATCAGGGTAATATTTTTCACTGAAGGGTAGTAGAGTGGGAGACCAGTTACCAGGGAGGACACTAAGGGGCAGTGTGATTGGGGACAAGAGACAATTGGTTGTGTTTCTGTGTGAAATCAGGGTAATATTTCTCACTGAAGGGTAGTAGAGTGGGAGACCAGTTACCAGGGAGGACACTAAGGGGCAGTGTGATTGGGGACAAGAGACAATTGGTTGTGTTTCTGTGTGAAATCAGGGTAATATTTCTCACTGAAGGGTAGTAGAGTGGGAGACCAGTTACCAGGGAGGACACTAAGGGGCAGTGTGATTGGGGACAAGAGACAATTGGTTGTGTTTCTGTGTGAAATCAGGGTAATATTTTTCACTGAAGGGTAGTAGAGTGGGAGACCAGTTACCAGGGAGGACACTAAGGGGCAGTGTGATTGGGGACAAGAGACAATTGGTTGTGTTTCTGTGTGAAATCAGGGTAATATTTCTCACTGAAGGGTAGTAGAGTGGGAGACCAGTTACCAGGGAGGACACTAAGGGGCAGTGTGATTGGGGACAAGAGACAATTGGTTGTGTTTCTGTGTGAAATCAGGGTAATATTTTTCACTGAAGGGTAGTAGAGTGGGAGACCAGTTACCAGGGAGGACACTAAGGGGCAGTGTGATTGGGGACAAGAGACAATTGGTTGTGTTTCTGTGTGAAATCAGAGTAATATTTCTCACTGAAGGGTAGTAGAGTGGGAGACCAGTTACCAGGGAGGACACTAAGGGGCAGTGTGATTGGGGACAAGAGACAATTGGTTGTGTTTCTGTGTGAAATCAGGGTAATATTTTTCACTGAAGGGTAGTAGAGTGGGAGACCAGTTACCAGGGAGGACACTAAGGGGCAGTGTGATTGGGGACAAGAGACAATTGGTTGTGTTTCTGTGTGAAATCAGGGTAATATTTTTCACTGAAGGGTAGTAGAGTGGGAGACCAGTTACCAGGGAGGACACTAAGGGGCAGTGTGATTGGGGACAAGAGACAATTGGTTGTGTTTCTGTGTGAAATCAGGGTAATATTTTTCACTGAAGGGTAGTAGAGTGGGAGACCAGTTACCAGGGAGGACACTAAGGGGCAGTGTGATTGGGGACAAGAGACAATTGGTTGTGTTTGTGTGTGAAATCAGGGTAATATTTCTCACTGAAGGGTAGTAGAGTGGGAGACCAGTTACCAGGGAGGACACTAAGGGGCAGTGTGATTGGGGACAAGAGACAATTGGTTGTGTTTCTGTGTGAAATCAGGGTAATATTTTTCACTGAAGGGTAGTAGAGTGGGAGACCAGTTACCAGGGAGGACACTAAGGGGCAGTGTGATTGGGGACAAGAGACAATTGGTTGTGTTTCTGTGTGAAATCAGGGTAATATTTTTCACTGAAGGGTAGTAGAGTGGGAGACCAGTTACCAGGGAGGACACTAAGGGGCAGTGTGATTGGGGACAAGAGACAATTGGTTGTGTTTCTGTGTGAAATCAGGGTAATATTTTTCACTGAAGGGTAGTAGAGTGGGAGACCAGTTACCAGGGAGGACACTAAGGGGCAGTGTGATTGGGGACAAGAGACAATTGGTTGTGTTTCTGTGTGAAATCAGGGTAATATTTCTCACTGAAGGGTAGTAGAGTGGGAGACCAGTTACCAGGGAGGACACTAAGGGGCAGTGTGATTGGGGACAAGAGACAATTGGTTGTGTTTCTGTGTGAAATCAGGGTAATATTTCTCACTGAAGGGTAGTAGAGTGGGAGACCAGTTACCAGGGAGGACACTAAGGGGCAGTGTGATTGGGGACAAGAGACAATTGGTTGTGTTTCTGTGTGAAATCAGGGTAATATTTTTCACTGAAGGGTAGTAGAGTGGGAGACCAGTTACCAGGGAGGACACTAAGGGGCAGTGTGATTGGGGACAAGAGACAATTGGTTGTGTTTCTGTGTGAAATCAGGGTAATATTTCTCACTGAAGGGTAGTAGAGTGGGAGACCAGTTACCAGGGAGGACACTAAGGGGCAGTGTGATTGGGGACAAGAGACAATTGGTTGTGTTTGTGTGTGAAATCAGGGTAATATTTTTCACTGAAGGGTAGTAGAGTGGGAGACCAGTTACCAGGGAGGACACGAAGGGGCAGTGTGATTGGGGACAGGAGACAACTGGTTGTGTTTCTGTGTGAAATCAGGGTAATATTTCTCACTGAAGGGTAGTAGAGTGGGAGACCAGTTACCAGGGAGGACACTAAGGGGCAGTGTGATTGGGGACAAGAGACAATTGGTTGTATTTCTGTGTGAAATCAGGGTAATATTTCTCACTGAAGGGTAGTAGAGTGGGAGACCAGTTACCAGGGAGGACACTAAGGGGCAGTGTGATTGGGGACAAGAGACAATTGGTTGTGTTTCTGTGTGAAATCAGGGTAATATTTCTCACTGAAGGGTAGTAGAGTGGGAGACCAGTTACCAGGGAGGACACTAAGGGGCAGTGTGATTGGGGACAAGAGACAATTGGTTGTGTTTCTGTGTGAAATCAGGGTAATATTTTTCACTGAAGGGTAGTAGAGTGGGAGACCAGTTACATAGATACATAGATACATAGAGATAGGAACAGGAGTAGGCCATTCGGCCCTTCGAGCCTGCTCCGCCATTCAATGAGATCATGGCTGATCTTCGTCTGAGATCATAGCTGATCTTACCAGTTCAGTACCCCGTCCCCGCCTTTTCTCCGTAACCCTTAATCCCCTTAGCCTTCAGAAATATATCCAATTCTCTCTTGAAAATATTTATTGAATTAGCCTTCACAGCCCTCTGTGGCAGGGAATTCCACAGGCTCACCACTCTTTGAGTGAAGAAATTCTTCCTCATCTCTGTTTTAAATGATTTGCCCGCTATTTTTAGACTGTGGCCCCTGGTTCTGTGCTCCCCGGCCATTGGAAACATTCTCTCTGAATTCAGCCTGTCCAGGCCTGCCATAATTTTATATGTTTCGATGAGATCCCCTCTCAATCTTCTAAACTCCAGTGAGTACAAGCCCAAACTATTTAATCTCTCTTCGTAGGTCATTCCCGCCATTCCAGGTATCAGCCTGGTGAATCGCCGTTGCACTCTTTCCATGGCAAGAACATCCTTCCGCAGATGGGGCGACCAAAACTGTACACAATACTCCAGATGCGGTCTCACCAGCACCTTGTACAGCTGTAGTAAGGTATCCCTATTCCTATACTCGAACCCCCTTGATATGAAGGCCAACATACCATTTGCCTTCTTAATCGCCTGTTGCACCTGCATGCTCTCCTTCAGTGACTGGTGCACAAGAACACCCAGGTCCCTCTGCACTTCCCCATCTCCCAATCTATTGCCATTTAGATAATAATCTACCCTCCTGTTTTTACCCCCAAAGTGGATAACCTCGCATTTATCCACATTATAGTGCATCTGCCACGTATCCGCCCATTCCCCCAACCTGTCCAAATCACACTGTAGCCTCCTGACATCCTCATCAGAGCCCACCCCTCCTCCTAGTTTAGTGTCGTCAGCGAATTTGGAAATATTGCATCCAATTCCCTGATCCAGATCATTTATATATATTGTGAACAGCTGGGGTCCCAGGACAGATCCTTGCGGCACCCCGCTGGTCACTGCCTGCCACTCCGAAAACGAGCCGTTTATTCCAACTCTCTGTTTTCTATCCGCCAGGGAGGACACTAAGGGGCAGTGTGATTGGGGACAGGAGACAATTGGTTGTGTTTCTGTGTGAAATCAGGGTAATATTTCTCACTGAAGGGTAGTAGAGTGGGAGACCAGTTACCAGGGAGGACACTAAGGGGCAGTGTGATTGGGGACAAGAGACAATTGGTTGTGTTTCTGTGTGAAATCAGGGTAATATTTTTCACTGAAGGGTAGTAGAGTGGGAGACCAGTTACCAGGGAGGACACTAAGGGGCAGTGTGATTGGGGACAAGAGACAATTGGTTGTGTTTCTGTGTGAAATCAGGGTAATATTTTTCACTGAAGGGTAGTAGAGTGGGAGACCAGTTACCAGGGAGGACACTAAGGGGCAGTGTGATTGGGGACAAGAGACAATTGGTTGTGTTTGTGTGTGAAATCAGGGTAATATTTTTCACTGAAGGGTAATAGAGTGGGAGACCAGTTACCAGGGAGGACACTAAGGGGCAGTGTGATTGGGGACAAGAGACAATTGGTTGTGTTTCTGTGTGAAATCAGGGTAATATTTTTCACTGAAGGGTAGTAGAGCGGGAGACCAGTTACCAGGGAGGACACTAAGGGGCAGTGTGATTGGGGACAAGAGACAATTGGTTGTGTTTGTGTGTGAAATCAGGGTAATATTTCTCACTGAAGGGTAGTAGAGCGGGAGACCAGTTACCAGGGAGGACACTAAGGGGCAGTGTGATTGGGGACAAGAGACAATTGGTTGTGTTTCTGTGTGAAATCAGGGTAATATTTTTCACTGAAGGGTAGTAGAGTGGGAGACCAGTTACCAGGGAGGACACTAAGGGGCAGTGTGATTGGGGACAAGAGACAATTGGTTGTGTTTCTGTGTGAAATCAGGGTAATATTTCTCACTGAAGGGTAGTAGAGTGGGAGACCAGTTACCAGGGAGGACACTAAGGGGCAGTGTGATTGGGGACAAGAGACAATTGGTTGTGTTTCTGTGTGAAATCAGGGTAATATTTTTCACTGAAGGGTAGTAGAGTGGGAGACCAGTTACCAGGGAGGACACTAAGGGGCAGTGTGATTGGGGACAAGAGACAATTGGTTGTGTTTCTGTGTGAAATCAGGGTAATATTTTTCACTGAAGGGTAGTAGAGTGGGAGACCAGTTACCAGGGAGGACACTAAGGGGCAGTGTGATTGGGGACAAGAGACAATTGGTTGTGTTTCTGTGTGAAATCAGGGTAATATTTCTCACTGAAGGGTAGTAGAGTGGGAGACCAGTTACCAGGGAGGACACTAAGGGGCAGTGTGATTGGGGACAAGAGACAATTGGTTGTGTTTCTGTGTGAAATCAGGGTAATATTTCTCACTGAAGGGTAGTAGAGTGGGAGACCAGTTACCAGGGAGGACACTAAGGGGCAGTGTGATTGGGGACAAGAGACAATTGGTTGTGTTTCTGTGTGAAATCAGGGTAATATTTCTCACTGAAGGGTAGTAGAGCGGGAGACCAGTTACCAGGGAGGACACTAAGGGGCAGTGTGATTGGGGACAAGAGACAATTGGTTGTGTTTCTGTGTGAAATCAGGGTAATATTTTTCACTGAAGGGTAGTAGAGTGGGAGACCAGTTACCAGGGAGGACACTAAGGGGCAGTGTGATTGGGGACAAGAGACAATTGGTTGTGTTTCTGTGTGAAATCAGGGTAATATTTCTCACTGAAGGGTAATAGAGTGGGAGACCAGTTACCAGGGAGGACACTAAGGGGCAGTGTGATTGGGGACAAGAGACAATTGGTTGTGTTTCTGTGTGAAATCAGGGTAATATTTTTCACTGAAGGGTAGTAGAGTGGGAGACCAGTTACCAGGGAGGACACTAAGGGGCAGTGTGATTGGGGACAAGAGACAATTGGTTGTGTTTGTGTGTGAAATCAGGGTAATATTTCTCACTGAAGGGTAGTAGAGTGGGAGACCAGTTACCAGGGAGGACACTAAGGGGCAGTGTGATTGGGGACAAGAGACAATTGGTTGTGTTTCTGTGTGAAATCAGGGTAATATTTTTCACTGAAGGGTCGTAGAGTGGGAGACCAGTTACCAGGGAGGACACTAAGGGGCAGTGTGATTGGGGACAAGAGACAATTGGTTGTGTTTCTGTGTGAAATCAGGGTAATATTTTTCACTGAAGGGTAGTAGAGTGGGAGACCAGTTACCAGGGAGGACACTAAGGGGCAGTGTGATTGGGGACAAGAGACAATTGGTTGTGTTTCTGTGTGAAATCAGGGTAATATTTTTCACTGAAGGGTAGTAGAGTGGGAGACCAGTTACCAGGGAGGACACTAAGGGGCAGTGTGATTGGGGACAAGAGACAATTGGTTGTGTTTCTGTGTGAAATCAGGGTAATATTTTTCACTGAAGGGTAGTAGAGTGGGAGACCAGTTACCAGGGAGGACACTAAGGGGCAGTGTGATTGGGGACAAGAGACAATTGGTTGTGTTTCTGTGTGAAATCAGGGTAATATTTCTCACTGAAGGGTAATAGAGTGGGAGACCAGTTACCAGGGAGGACACTAAGGGGCAGTGTGATTGGGGACAAGAGACAATTGGTTGTGTTTCTGTGTGAAATCAGGGTAATATTTCTCACTGAAGGGTAGTAGAGTGGGAGACCAGTTACCAGGGAGGACACTAAGGGGCAGTGTGATTGGGGACAAGAGACAATTGGTTGTGTTTCTGTGTGAAATCAGGGTAATATTTCTCACTGAAGGGTAATAGAGTGGGAGACCAGTTTCCAGGGAGGACACTAAGGGGCAGTGTGATTGGGGACAAGAGACAATTGGTTGTGTTTCTGTGTGAAATCAGGGTAATATTTTTCACTGAAGGGTAGTAGAGTGGGAGACCAGTTACCAGGGAGGACACTAAGGGGCAGTGTGATTGGGGACAAGAGACAATTGGTTGTGTTTCTGTGTGAAATCAGGGTAATATTTTTCACTGAAGGGTAGTAGAGTGGGAGACCAGTTACCAGGGAGGACACTAAGAGGCAGTGTGATTGGGGACAAGAGACAATTGGTTGTGTTTGTGTGTGAAATCAGGGTAATATTTCTCACTGAAGGGTAGTAGAGTGGGAGACCAGTTACCAGGGAGGACACTAAGGGGCAGTGTGATTGGGGACAAGAGACAATTGGTTGTGTTTCTGTGTGAAATCAGGGTAAAATTTCTCACTTAAGGGTAGTAGAGTGGGAGACCAGTTACCAGGGAGGACACTAAGGGGCAGTGTGATTGGGGACAAGAGACAATTGGTTGTGTTTCTGTGTGAAATCAGGGTAATATTTTTCACTGAAGGGTAGTAGAGTGGGAGACCAGTTACCAGGGAGGACACTAAGGGGCAGTGTGATTGGGGACAAGAGACAATTGGTTGTGTTTCTGTGTGAAATCAGGGTAATATTTTTCACTGAAGGGTAGTAGAGTGGGAGACCAGTTACCAGGGAGGACACTAAGGGGCAGTGTGATTGGGGACAAGAGACAATTGGTTGTGTTTCTGTGTGAAATCAGGGTAATATTTCTCACTGAAGGGTAGTAGAGTGGGAGACCAGTTACCAGGGAGGACACTAAGGGGCAGTGTGATTGGGGACAAGAGACAATTGGTTGTGTTTCTGTGTGAAATCAGGGTAATATTTTTCACTGAAGGGTAGTAGAGTGGGAGACCAGTTACCAGGGAGGACACTAAGGGGCAGTGTGATTGGGGACAAGAGACAATTGGTTGTGTTTCTGTGTGAAATCAGGGTAATATTTCTCACTGAAGGGTAGTAGAGTGGGAGACCAGTTACCAGGGAGGACACTAAGGGGCAGTGTGATTGGGGACAAGAGACAATTGGTTGTGTTTCTGTGTGAAATCAGGGTAATATTTTTCACTGAGGGGTAGTAGAGTGGGAGACCAGTTACCAGGGAGGACACTAAGGGGCAGTGTGATTGAGGACAAGAGACAATTGGTTGTGTTTCTGTGTGAAATCAGGGTAATATTTTTCACTGAAGGGTAGTAGAGTGGGAGACCAGTTACCAGGGAGGACACTAAGGGGCAGTGTGATTGGGGACAAGAGACAATTGGTTGTGTTTCTGTGTGAAATCAGGGTAATATTTTTCACTGAAGGGTAGTAGAGTGGGAGACCAGTTACCAGGGAGGACACTAAGGGGCAGTGTGATTGAGGACAAGAGACAATTGGTTGTGTTTCTGTGTGAAATCAGGGTAATATTTCTCACTGAAGGGTAGCAGAGTGGGAGACCAGTTACCAGGGAGGACACTAAGGGGCAGTGTGATTGGGGACAAGAGACAATTGGTTGTGTTTCTGTGTGAAATCAGGGTAATATTTTTCACTGAAGGGTAGTAGAGCGGGAGACCAGTTACCAGGGAGGACACTAAGGGGCAGTGTGATTGGGGACAAGAGACAATTGGTTGTGTTTCTGTGTGAAATCAGGGTAATATTTCTCACTGAAGGGTAGTGGAGTGGGAGACCAGTTACCAGGGAGGACACTAAGGGGCAGTGTGATTGGGGACAAGAGACAATTGGTTGTGTTTCTGTGTGAAATCAGGGTAATATTTTTCACTGAAGGGTAGTAGAGTGGGAGACCAGTTACCAGGGAGGACACTAAGGGGCAGTGTGATTGGGGACAAGAGACAATTGGTTGTGTTTGTGTGTGAAATCAGGGTAATATTTCTCACTGAAGGGTAGTAGAGTGGGAGACCAGTTACCAGGGAGGACACTAAGGGGCAGTGTGATTGGGGACAAGAGACAATTGGTTGTGTTTCTGTGTGAAATCAGGGTAATATTTCTCACTGAAGGGTAATAGAGCGGGAGACCAGTTACCAGGGAGGACACTAAGGGGCAGTGTGATTGGGGACAAGAGACAATTGGTTGTGTTTCTGTGTGAAATCAGGGTAATATTTTTCACTGAAGGGTAGTAGAGTGGGAGACCAGTTACCAGGGAGGACACTAAGGGGCAGTGTGATTGGGGACAAGAGACAATTGGTTGTGTTTCTGTGTGAAATCAGGGTAATATTTCTCACTGAAGGGTAGTAGAGTGGGAGACCAGTTACCAGGGAGGACACTAAGGGGCAGTGTGATTGGGGACAAGAGACAATTGGTTGTGTTTCTGTGTGAAATCAGGGTAATATTTCTCACTGAAGGGTAGTAGAGTGGGAGACCAGTTACCAGGGAGGACACTAAGGGGCAGTGTGATTGGGGACAAGAGACAATTGGTTGTGTTTCTGTGTGAAATCAGGGTAATATTTCTCACTGAAGGGTAGTAGAATGGGAGACCAGTTACCAGGGAGGACACTAAGGGGCAGTGTGATTGAGGACAAGAGACAATTGGTTGTGTTTCTGTGTGAAATCAGGGTAATATTTTTCACTGAAGGGTAGTAGAGTGGGAGACCAGTTACCAGGGAGGACACTAAGGGGCAGTGTGATTGGGGACAAGAGACAATTGGTTGTGTTTCTGTGTGAAATCAGGGTAATATTTTTCACTGAAGGGTGGTAGAGTGGGAGACCAGTTACCAGGGAGGACACTGAGGGGCAGTGTGATTGGGGACAAGAGACAATTGGTTGTGTTTCTGTGTGAAATCAGGGTAATATTTCTCACTGAAGGGTAGTAGAGTGGGAGACCAGTTACCAGGGAGGACACTAAGGGGCAGTGTGATTGGGGACAAGAGACAATTGGTTGTATTTCTGTGGATAAGCTGAAGAGAGGAAGGTGAGTTCACCTCGAACAGGGACAGACTGGTTTGGACCAAAGTAGCCTTGTGTTCCCCTAAACATCCTCCTGTTGTGTTTCAGAAAATGCGATCAGCTTTCAGTAATTTTACATTTATATTATTTTTAGATAACAGTCTCATCAGATAATCGATCAGAATCAGAACTAGAACTACCGCCCACTTCACTCAGTATTACGTTAGGGAAGACAGACTTCATTTCAACAGTTACTATTATTAAACTCCATCGTTTCATTTGGATACGAGTTGCCGATAATGTAGTTTTGAAAATTATAAATATGTTTGTGATAATAATTAAATTGGGATTCAAATCCCCCTGAATGAAATGACGGTTCTTTCAGTACAACAAGATTCTCTGTGCCTAGTTTGTCTGTTTTACTGCCAGAGGTAATCGGCACAGTCAATTTCAAATCACCCAGAACACGGCCTATTGCTCATGTTCCTCCTCAGTTAATGTTTGATTGTGAAACTCTGAACATCTTCTCAGATTAGAGCGAACACTATCGGACGTTCATGAGGTGATGTACAATGGTAATGCTTAACCTTTTCCCAATTCTGCACCACTGACCACAGTTTGTGCTGAATAGCTGCCCAGGGGCAGAGATAACATCCACATCAGGCACTCGTTTCACACGGTATAATGGTCTGGCCAGGTGTGTGTGGGGTTTCACAGTGTATCAGGATCCTGCCAGGTGTGTATGGGGTTTCACAGTGTATCAGGATCCTGCCAGGTGTGTATGGGGTTTCACAGTGTATCAGGATCCTGCCAGGTGTGTATGGGGTTTCACAGTGTATCAGGATCCTGCCAGGTGTGTATGGGGTTTCACAGTGTATCAGGATCCTGCCAGGTGTGTATGGGGTTTCACAGTGTATCAGGATCCTGCCAGGTGTGTATGGGGTTTCACAGTGTACCAGGATCCTGCCAGGTGTGTATGGGGTTTCACAGTGTATCAGGATCCTGCCAGGTGTGTATGGGGTTTCACAGTGTATCAGGATCCTGCCAGGTGTGTATGGGGTTTCCCAGTGTATCGGGATCCTGCCAGGTGTGTATGGGGTTTCACCGTGTATCAGGATCCTGCCAGGTGTGTATGGGGTTTCACAGTGTATCAGGATCCTGCCAGGTGTGTATGGGGTTTCACAGTGTATCGGGATCCTGCCAGGTGTGTATGGGGTTTCACAGTGTATCAGGATCCTGACAGGTGTGTATGGGGTTTCACAGTGTATCAGGATCCTGCCAGGTGTGTATGGGGTTTCACAGTGTATCAGGATCCTGCCAGGTGTGTATGGGGTTTCACAGTGTATCAGGATCCTGCCAGGTGTGTATGGGGTTTCACAGTGTATCAGGATCCTGCCAGGTGTGTGTGGGGTTTCACAGTGTATCAGGATCCTGCCAGGTGTGTGTGGGGTTTCACAGTGTATCGGGATCCTGCCAGGTGTGTATGGGGTTTCACAGTGTATCAGGATCCTGCCAGGTGTGTATGGGGTTTCACAGTGTATCGGGATCCTGCCAGGTGTGTATGGGGTTTCACAGTGTATCAGGATCCTGCCAGGTGTGTATGGGGTTTCACAGTGTATCAGGATCCTGCCAGGTGTGTATGGGGTTTCACAGTGTATCAGGATCCTGCCAGGTGTGTATGGGGTTTCACAGTGTATCAGGATCCTGCCAGGTGTGTATGGGGTTTCACAGTGTATCAGGATCCTGCCAGGTGTGTATGGGGTTTCACCGTGTATCAGGATCCTGCCAGGTGTGTATGGGGTTTCACCGTGTATCAGGATCCTGCCAGGTGTGTATGGGGTTTCACAGTGTATCAGGATCCTGCCAGGTGTGTATGGGGTTTCACAGTGTATCAGGATCCTGCCAGGTGTGTATGGGGGTTACACAGTGTATCAGGATCCTGCCAGGTGTGTATGGGGTTTCACAGTGTATCGGGATCCTGCCAGGTGTGTGTGGGGTTTCACAGTGTATCGGGATCCTGCCAGGTGTGTATGGGGTTTCACAGTGTATCAGGATCCTGCCATGTGTGTATGGGGTTTCACAGTGTATCGGGATCCTGCCAGGTGTGTATGGGGTTTCACAGTGTATCAGGATCCTGCCAGGTGTGTATGGGGTTTCACAGTGTATCAGGATCCTGCCAGGTGTGTATGGGGTTTCACAGTGTATCAGGTTCCTGCCAGGTGTGTATGGGGGTTACACAGTGTATCAGGATCCTGCCAGGTGTGTATGGGGTTTCACAGTGTATCAGGATCCTGCCAGGTGTGTGTGGGGTTTCACAGTGTATCGGGATCCTGCCAGGTGTGTATGGGGTTTCACAGTGTATCAGGATCCTGCCAGGTGTGTATGGGGTTTCACAGTGTATCGGGATCCTGCCAGGTGTGTATGGGGTTTCACAGTGTATCAGGATCCTGCCAGGTGTGTATGGGGTTTCACCGTGTATCAGGATCCTGCCAGGTGTGTATGGGGTTTCACAGTGTATCAGGATCCTGCCAGGTGTGTATGGGGTTTCACAGTGTATCAGGATCCTGCCAGGTGTGTATGGGGTTTCACAGTGTATCAGGATCCTGCCAGGTGTGTATGGGGTTTCACCGTGTATCAGGATCCTGCCAGGTGTGTATGGGGTTTCACAGTGTATCAGGATCCTGCCAGGTGTGTATGGGGTTTCACAGTGTATCAGGATCCTGCCAGGTGTGTGTGGGGTTACACCGTGTATCAGGATCCGGCCAGGTGTGTGTGGGGTTTCACAGTGTATCAGGATCCTGCCAGGTGTGTATGGGGATTCACAGTGTATCAGGATCCTGCCAGGTGTGTGTGGGGTTTCACAGTGTATCAGGATCCTGCCAGGTGTGTATGGGGTTTCACAGTGTATCGGGATCCTGCCAGGTGTGTATGGGGTTTCACAGTATATCAGGATCCTGCCAGGTGTGTATGGGGTTTCACAGTGTATCAGGATCCTGCCAGGTGTGTATGGGGTTTCACAGTGTATCAGGATCCTGCCAGGTGTGTATGGGGTTTCACAGTGTATCAGGATCCTGCCAGGTGTGTATGGGGTTTCACAGTGTACCAGGATCCTGCCAGGTGTGTATGGGGTTTCACAGTGTATCAGGATCCTGCCAGGTGTGTATGGGGTTTCACAGTGTATCAGGATCCTGCCAGGTGTGTATGGGGTTTCCCAGTGTATCGGGATCCTGCCAGGTGTGTATGGGGTTTCACCGTGTATCAGGATCCTGCCAGGTGTGTATGGGGTTTCACAGTGTATCAGGATCCTGCCAGGTGTGTATGGGGTTTCACAGTGTATCAGGATCCTGCCAGGTGTGTATGGGGTTTCACAGTGTATCGGGATCCTGCCAGGTGTGTATGGGGTTTCACAGTGTATCAGGATCCTGACAGGTGTGTATGGGGTTTCACAGTGTATCAGGATCCTGCAAGGTGTGTATGGGGTTTCACAGTGTATCAGGATCCTGCCAGGTGTGTATGGGGTTTCACAGTGTATCAGGATCCTGCCAGGTGTGTATGGGGTTTCACAGTGTATCAGGATCCTGCCAGGTGTGTGTGGGGTTTCACAGTGTATCAGGATCCTGCCAGGTGTGTGTGGGGTTTCACAGTGTATCGGGATCCTGCCAGGTGTGTATGGGGTTTCACAGTGTATCAGGATCCTGCCAGGTGTGTATGGGGTTTCACAGTGTATCGGGATCCTGCCAGGTGTGTATGGGGTTTCACAGTGTATCAGGATCCTGCCAGGTGTGTATGGGGTTTCACAGTGTATCAGGATCCTGCCAGGTGTGTATGGGGTTTCACAGTGTATCAGGATCCTGCCAGGTGTGTATGGGGTTTCACAGTGTATCAGGATCCTGCCAGGTGTGTATGGGGGTTACACAGTGTATCAGGATCCTGCCAGGTGTGTATGGGGTTTCACAGTGTATCAGGATCCTGCCAGGTGTGTGTGGGGTTTCACAGTGTATCGGGATCCTGCCAGGTGTGTATGGGGTTTCACAGTGTATCAGGATCCTGCCAGGTGTGTATGGGGTTTCACAGTGTATCGGGATCCTGCCAGGTGTGTATGGGGTTTCACAGTGTATCAGGATCCTGCCAGGTGTGTATGGGGTTTCACCGTGTATCAGGATCCTGCCAGGTGTGTATGGGGTTTCACAGTGTATCAGGATCCTGCCAGGTGTGTATGGGGTTTCACAGTGTATCAGGATCCTGCCAGGTGTGTATGGGGTTTCACAGTGTATCAGGATCCTGCCAGGTGTGTATGGGGTTTCACCGTGTATCAGGATCCTGCCAGGTGTGTATGGGGTTTCACAGTGTATCAGGATCCTGCCAGGTGTGTATGGGGTTTCACAGTGTATCAGGATCCTGCCAGGTGTGTGTGGGGTTACACCGTGTATCAGGATCCGGCCAGGTGTGTGTGGGGTTTCACAGTGTATCAGGATCCTGCCAGGTGTGTATGGGGATTCACAGTGTATCAGGATCCTGCCAGGTGTGTATGGGGTTTCCCAGTGTATCAGGATCCTGCCAGGTGTGTGTGGGGTTTCACAGTGTATCAGGATCCTGCCAGGTGTGTATGGGGTTTCACAGTGTATCGGGATCCTGCCAGGTGTGTATGGGGTTTCACAGTGTATCAGGATCCTGCCAGGTGTGTATGGGGTTTCACAGTGTATCAGGATCCTGCCAGGTGTGTATGGGGTTTCACAGTGTATCAGGATCCTGCCAGGTGTGTATGGGGTTTCACAGTGTATCAGGATCCTGCCAGGTGTGTATGGGGTTTCACAGTGTATCAGGACCCTGCCAGGTGTGTATGGGGTTTCACAGTGTATCAGGATCCTGCCAGGTGTGTATGGGGTTTCACAGTGTATCAGGATCCTGCCAGGTGTGTATGGGGTTTCACAGTGTATCAGGATCCTGCCAGGTGTGTATGGGGTTTCACAGTGTATCAGGATCCTGCCAGGTGTGTATGGGGTTTCCCAGTGTATCAGGATCCTGCCAGGTGTGTATGGGGTTTCACAGTGTATCAGGATCCTGCCAGGTGTGTATGGGGTTTCACACGGTATAATGATCTGGCTAGGTGTGTGTGGGGTTTCACAGTGTATCGGGATCCTGCCAGGTGTGTATGGGGTTTCACACGGTATAATGATCTGGCCAGGTGTGTATGGGGTTTCACAGTGTATCAGGATCCTGCCAGGTGTGTATGGGGTTTCACACGGTATAATGATCTGGCCAGGTGTGTGGGGATTCACAGTGTATCAGGATCCTGCCAGGTGTGTATGGGGTTTCACAGTGTATCAGGATCCTGCCAGGTGTGTACGGGGTTTCACACGGTATAATGATCTGGCCAGGTGTGTGTGGGGTTTCACAGTGTATCAGGATCCTGCCAAGTGTGTATGGGGTTTCACAGTGTATCGGGATCCTGCCTGGTGTGTATGGGGTTTCACAGTGTATCAGGATCCTGCCAGGTGTGTACGGGGTTTCACAGTGTATCAGGATCCTGCCAGGTGTGTGTGGCTATTCTCTGTCTAGCAGGATCCTGCCAGGTGTGTATGGGGTTTCAGTGTATCAGGATCCTGCCAGGTGTGTATGGAGTTTCCCAGTGTATCAGGATTCTGCCAGGTGTGTATGGGGTTTCACAGTGTATCAGGATCCTGCCAGGTGTGTATGGGGTTTTGCAGTGTATCAGGATCCTGCCAGGTGTGTATGGGGTTTCGCAGTGTATCAGGATCCTGCCAGGTGTGTATGGGGTTTCAGTGTATCAGGATCCTGCCAGGTGTGTATGGGGTTTCACAGTGTATCAGGATCCTGCCAGGTGTGTATGGGGTTTCACAGTGTATCAGGATCCTGCCAGGTGTGTATGGGGTTTCGCAGTGTATCAGGATCCTGCCAGGTGTGTATGGGGTTTCACAGTGTATCAGGATCCTGCCAGGTGTGTATGGGGTTTCACAGTGTATCAGGATCCTGCCAGGTGTGTATGGGGTTTCACAGTGTATCAGGATCCTGCCAGGTGTGTATGGGGTTTCACAGTGTATCAGGATCCTGCCAGGTGTGTATGGGGTTTCAGTGTATCAGGATCCTGCCAGGTGTGTATGGGGTTTCACAGTGTATCAGGATCCTGCCAGGTGTGTATGGGGTTTCACAGTGTATCAGGATCCTGCCAGGTGTGTGTGGGGTTTCACAGTGTATCAGGATCCTGCCAGGTGTGTATGGGGTTTCACAGTGTATCGGGATCCTGCCAGGTGTGTGTGGGGTTTCACAGTGTATCAGGATCCTGCCAGGTGTGTATGGGGTTTCACAGTGTATCGGGATCCTGCCAGGTGTGTATGGGGTTTCACAGTGTATCAGGATCCTGCCAGGTGTGTATGGGGTTTCACAGTGTATCAGGATCCTGCCAGGTGTGTATGGGGTTTCACAGTGTATCAGGATCCTGCCAGGTGTGTATGGGGTTTCACAGTGTATCAGGATCCTGCCAGGTGTGTATGGGGTTTCAGTGTATCAGGATCCTGCCAGGTGTGTATGGGGTTTCACAGTGTATCAGGATCCTGCCAGGTGTGCATGGGGTTTCACAGTGTATCAGGATCCTGCCAGGTGTGTATGGGGTTTCACAGTGTATCAGGATCCTGCCAGATGTGTATGGGGTTTCACAGTGTATCAGGATCCTGCCAGGTGTAGGCAATGTGCAGTTGGATTAACTGGAGCATACAAGACCTGCAAATTTACCAATAATTCAAAAATCAGCTTTATTTGTAAATTGAATCTATGCAGAACTTTTGTGGATTAATCACGAATCCAAATAATGTTCAATCCTATTCCCTGAGCCTTGGACCTTCTCATTCACAGATTCTGACAACATTTAAACAAATCAGCTCCAGTCAAATATTTGGATTCTATAGTGAGATAAACGGTTTGAAATCTCCATTTCATCACTTACCTCTCAAGTGACTGGGTACTTCGGATAAACCTCGTGCGATGTTCATGTAATCAAATGGTTCAGAACCTGTTTAAATCAATTAGTGTTCATGAAATCAGATCTGTGTAATATTATAGTAAAATCCTGTTTGAATGTGAAACTGAATTCAGTGTGATTTTACCGTACCAAGTTCCTGTATTTCTTTCAGTATTTTGTCCAGCTTTGGTACCCCATGGCGCATTTTCACAAAGGATTCCCACATCACCCTTCGGGCCCGAGAGCCTTTCTCCATCACCAGAGTTAGGAGAAGTTTGGAACTGTCCGCCCGGTTTCCCTTCTCCGCGAGCTCAGTGACTTTCTGTAAAGAATAGTAATGAATGAATTGAGGAGCTGAGTGAAATATAAACACCGAGAATGAGAAGGAAAGGATCTGCTCAGTGATGGGATCTCCCAGTTGTTGAGCACAGGAAGCAGTCACTGTGCCGGGTTCTGATCCATTCTGAACATGGGCTGAATATTCTGTAAATATCTTGATTCAGTCATTAACGGCAAAGAAATTTGATGAATTATAGTTCTCGGAGAGTGAGGAATCACTGAGAGCAGTTTTAATGTGATTATTTGTCTCTGTCCTTCAGTGTCCAACATGACATCAGATTACTGACAGACAATATGATAGACTCCTTTCTCTCAGTTTTTCCTGCTGCTGCACTTTGTGATTTCCCGAGAAATAAAAAAGCAGCGAGTCAGAACTCTAGTGGCAGGGAAGGAACGAATCGGAAGTGAGAGAAACAGCTAGAAAACTGCCTGAGAAATTACACTGACTAATCGAAACAATCACTGTTGGTGTAGGGCTGGAGAATCGACCAATAAAAATAATGAAAAATCTAATCGCTTTCCCCCCGGTAATTGAAATGTCCGACACCCGTTATTTTACACATCCGCTGCCGGTATGAAACCTCGGTAACCGGGAACAGATATCCAGCAATGGGGTTGGTGTAGTCAGGACTTATCAGCAAAACTTACATTTATATAACACCTTTAATGCAGAAAAGAAAGCGTCAAAAGGCACTTCAGAGGTGCAATCAGACAACGGACAGAGAGATGATGAGACGTCGAGAACGATAGCCTGTTGGTTATGTTACTGGTCGGGTAACGATATGGAGAGGGCGAGGTGTGGAGAACGATAGCCTGTTAGTTATGTTACTGGACGAGTAATGATATAGAGGGGGCGAGGTGTGGAGAACGATAGCCTGTTGGTTATGTTACTGGACGGGTAATGATATAGAGAGGGCGAGGTGTGGAGAACGATAGCCTGTTGGTTATGTTACTGGACGGGTAACGATATGGAGAGGGCGAGGTGTGGAGAACGATAGCCTGTTGGTTATGTTACTGGACGGGTAATGATATAGAGAGGGCGAGGTGTGGAGAACGATAGCCTGTTGGTTATGTTACTGGACAAGTAATCCTGAGATAACGGTCCAAATATCATCGTGGACGTTTCATGAATTGAATTCAAATTTGAAACATTTCAAAACAAAAAGCTGATATTAGTAAAGATTGTTGTAAAACCCAATGCCCTTTACGCCTGGTCTATACGCGACTCCAGTCCTTCACCAACGTGATGGCCTCTGAAATGGCCTAGAAAGCCTCTCGAAAGAAGGATACAGAAGAATAAAACCGGGCGGACCGCTCAGCTTCGGCATTGGATTCGGACACCACAAAGGAACACCCAGCCCAGTCAACCCTGCCAATCCCTCCTCATTAACTCCTGGGGACTGGTGCCAAAGTAGGGAGAAGTGGACCACACATTAGTCAAGCAACTGTGTGACATAGTGATACATTTAAAATCATAGTTATTAGGCAAAGTCCCAGGTACCGCCATCAGCAGTCATCGGACAGGACAGACCCACCAGTGGTGGGCGCAGTGATGTACCCTCAGATGCAAGTGTCCTTCGTGTCATCAACATTGACTCCAGAGCCAAGGAAATCTCATGCCTTCAGGTCAAACATGGGCAAGGAAACCTCCTGCTGATTACCACCTACCGCCCTCCCTCAGCCGATGAATCAGTGCTCCTCCATTTTGAACACAACTTGGAGGAAGCACTAAAGGTGACAAAAGTTCCAGAATGTACAGTAGGTGTGAGATTTAGTGCAGAGGTCCCCCACATTTCAGTATCAAGAAACAAATGAATGAACTGGGCACAGCAAATGCTAAAGGTCCCGTCAATATTCTGGCTGTGGTGTTGAAGATCTGTGCTCTGGAACTAACCGCACATCTAGTGAAGTTGTTCCAGTATATCCACATCACTGGAATCTGCCCGACAATGTAGAGAATTGTCCAGGTATGTCCTGTCCACAAAGAGCAGGACAAATCCAACCCGATCAATTACCGCCCTATCAGACTGCTCGCAATCAAAGTGTTGGAAGGAGTTATAAACACTATCAAGCAGCACTTCGTCACAAATAAGCTGCTCACCGAGGCTCAATTTGAGTTCCACCAGGACCAATCGACTCCAAACAAAGGACCAAAGAACTGAATTCCAGCTGTGAAGTGACAGTGACTGTGCTTGGCATCAAGGCAGTGTTCGACATGTGTGGCACCATGGAGTGTGGTTATTGGAGGAGAATCGTCACAGCACCAGGACATCACTGCAGGAGATCCTCGGGACAGTGTTCGACGTGTGTGGCACCATGGAGTGTGGTTATTGGAGGAGAATCGTCTCAGCACCAGGACATCACTGCAGGAGATCCTCGGGACAGTGTTCGACGTGTGTGGCACCATGGAGTGTGGTTATTGGAGGAGAATCGTCTCAGCACCAGGACATCACTGCAGGAGATCCTCGGGACAGTGTTCGACGTGTGTGGCACCATGGAGTGTGGTTATTGGAGGAGAATCGTCTCAGCACCAGGACATCACTGCAGGAGATCCTCGGGGCAGTGTTCGACGTGTGTGACACCATGGAGTGTGGTTATTGGAGAATCGTCTCAGCACCAGGACATCACTGCAGGAGATCCTCGGGACAGTGTTCGACGTGTGTGGCACCATGGAGTGTGGTTATTGGAGAATCGTCTCAGCACCAGGACATCACTGCAGGAGTTCCTCGGGACAGTGTTCGACGTGTGTGGCACCATGGAGTGTGGTTATTGGAGGAGAATCGTCTCAGCACCAGGACATCACTGCAGGAGATCCTCGGGACAGTGTTCGACGTGTGTGACACCATGGAGTGTGGTTATTGGAGAATCGTCTCAGCACCCGGACATCACTGCAGGAGATCCTCGGGACAGTGTTCGTCGTGTGTGACACCATGGAGTGTGGTTATTGGAGGAGAATCGTCTCAGCACCAGGACATCACTGCAGGAGATCCTCGGGACAGTGTTCGACGTGTGTGGCACCATGGAGTGTGGTTATTGGAGAATCGTCTCAGCACCAGGACATCACTGCAGGAGATCCTCGGGACAGTGTTCGACGTGTGTGGCATCATGGAGTGTGGTTATTGGAGAATCGTCTCAGCACCAGGACATCACTGCAGGAGATCCTCGGGACAGTGTTCGTCGTGTGTGACACCATGGAGTGTGGTTATTGGAGGAGAATCGTCTCAGCACCAGGACATCACTGCAGGAGATCCTCGGGACAGTGTTCGACGTGTGTGGCACCATGGAGTGTGGTTATTGGAGAATCGTCTCAGCACCAGGACATCACTGCAGGAGATCCTCGGGACAGTGTTCGACGTGTGTGACACCATGGAGTGTGGTTATTGGAGGAGAATCGTCTCAGCACCAGGACATCACTGCAGGAGATCCTCGGGACAGTGTTCGACGTGTGTGACACCATGGAGTGTGGTTATTGGAGAATCGTCTCAGCACCAGGACATCACTGCAGGAGATCCTCGGGACAGTGTTCAACACCATGGAGTGTGGTTATTGGAGAATCGTCTCAGCACCAGGACATCACTGCAGGAGATCCTCGGGACAGTGTTCGACGTGTGTGACACCATGGAGTGTGGTTATTGGAGGAGAATCGTCTCAGCACCAGGACATCACTGCAGGAGATCCTCGGGACAGTGTTCGACGTGTGTGACACCATGGAGTGTGGTTATTGGAGGAGAATCGTCTCAGCACCAGGACATCACTGCAGGAGATCCTCGGGACAGTGTTCGACGTGTGTGACACCATGGAGTGTGGTTATTGGAGGAGAATCGTCTCAGCACCCGGACATCACTGCAGGAGTTCCTCGGGACAATGTTCGACGTGTGTGACACCATGGAGTGTGGTTATTGGAGAATCGTCTCAGCACCAGGACATCACTGCAGGAGATCCTCGGGACAGTGTTCGACGTGTGTGACACCATGGAGTGTGGTTATTGGAGAATCGTCTCAGCACCAGGACATCACTGCAGGAGATCCTCGGGACAGTGTTCGACGTGTGTGACACCATGGAGTGTGGTTATTGGAGGAGAATCGTCTCAGCACCAGGACATCACTGCAGGAGATCCTCGGGACAGTGTTCGACGTGTGTGGCACCATGGAGTGTGGTTATTGGAGAATCGTCTCAGCACCAGGACATCACTGCAGGAGATCCTCGGGACAGTGTTCGACGTGTGTGGCACCATGGAGTGTGGTTATTGGAGAATCGTCTCAGCACCAGGACATCACTGCAGGAGTTCCTCGGGACAGTGTTCGACGTGTGTGACACCATGGAGTGTGGTTATTGGAGGAGAATCGTCCCAGCACCAGGACATCACTGCAGGAGATCATCGGGACAGTGTTCGACGTGTGTGGCACCATGGAGTGTGGTTATTGGAGAATCGTCTCAGCACCAGGACATCACTGCAGGAGATCCTCGGGGCAGTGTTCGACGTGTGTGACACCATGGAGTGTGGTTATTGGAGGAGAATCGTCTCAGCACCAGGACATCACTGCAGGAGTTCCTCGGGACAGTGTTCGACGTGTGTGACACCATGGAGTGTGGTTATTGGAGAATCGTCTCAGCACCAGGACATCACTGCAGGAGTTCCTCGGGACAGTGTTCGACGTGTGTGACACCATGGAGTGTGGTTATTGGAGGAGAATCGTCTCAGCACCAGGACATCACTGCAGGAGATCCTCGGGACAGTGTTCGACGTGTGTGGCACCATGGAGTGTGGTTATTGGAGAATCGTCTTGGCACCAGGACATCACTGCAGGAGATCCTCGGGACAGTGTTCGACGTGTGTGACACCATGGAGTGTGGTTATTGGAGAATCGTCTCAGCACCAGGACATCACTGCAGGAGTTCCTCGGGACAGTGTTCGACGTGTGTGGCACCATGGAGTGTGGTTATTGGAGAATCGTCTCAGCACCAGGACATCACTGCAGGAGATCCTCGGGACAGTGTTCGACGTGTGTGGCACCATGGAGTGTGGTTATTGGAGAATCGTCTCAGCACCAGGACATCACTGCAGGAGATCCTCGGGACAGTGTTCGACGTGTGTGACACCATGGAGTGTGGTTATTGGAGAATCGTCTCAGCACCAGGACATCACTGCAGGAGTTCCTCGGGACAGTGTTCGACGTGTGTGGCACCATGGAGTGTGGTTATTGGAGAATCATCTCAGCACCAGGACATCACTGCAGGAGATCCTCGGGACAGTGTTCGACCTGTGTGACACCATGGAGTGTGGTTATTGGAGAATCGTCTCAGCACCAGGACATCACTGCAGGAGATCCTCGGGACAGTGTTCGACGTGTGTGACACCATGGAGTGTGGTTATTGGAGGAGAATCGTCTCAGCACCAGGACATCACTGCAGGAGATCCTCGGGACAGTGTTCGACGTGTGTGACACCATGGAGTGTGGTTATTGGAGAATCGTCTCAGCACCAGGACATCACTGCAGGAGATCCTCGGGACAGTGTTCGACGTGTGTGGCACCATGGAGTGTGGTTATTGGAGAATCGTCTCAGCACCAGGACATCACTGCAGGAGATCCTCGGGACAGTGTTCGACGTGTGTGACACCATGGAGTGTGGTTATTGGAGGAGAATCGTCTCAGCACCAGGACATCACTGCAGGAGATCCTCGGGACAGTGTTCGACGTGTGTGGCACCATGGAGTGTGGTTATTGGAGGAGAATCGTCTCAGCACCAGGGCATCACTGCAGGAGATCCTCGGGACAGTGTTCGACATGTGTGGCACCATGGAGTGTGGTTATTGGAGGTGAATCGTCTCAGCACCAGGACATCACTGCAGGAGATCCTCGGGACAGTGTTCGACGTGTGTGACACCATGGAGTGTGGTTATTGGAGAATCGTCTCAGCACCAGGACATCACTGCAGGAGATCCTCGGGACAGTGTTCGACGTGTGTGACACCATGGAGTGTGGTTATTGGAGGAGAATCGTCCCAGCACCAGGACATCACTGCAGGAGATCCTCGGGACAGTGTTCGACGTGTGTGACACCATGGAGTGTGGTTATTGGAGAATCGTCTCAGCACCAGGACATCACTGCAGGAGATCCTCGGGGCAGTGTTCGACGTGTGTGACACCATGGAGTGTGGTTATTGGAGGAGAATCGTCTCAGCACCAGGACATCACTGCAGGAGATCCTCGGGACAGTGTTCGACGTGTGTGACACCATGGAGTGTGGTTATTGGAGAATCGTCTCAGCACCAGGACATCACTGCAGGAGATCCTCGGGACAGTGTTCGACGTGTGTGGCACCATGGAGTGTGGTTATTGGAGAATCGTCTCAGCACCAGGACATCACTGCAGGGTTTCCTCGGGACAGTGTTCGACGTGTGTGGCACCATGGAGTGTGGTTATTGGAGAATCGTCTCAGCACCAGGACATCACTGCAGGAGATCCTCGGGACAGTGTTCGACGTGTGTGGCACCATGGAGTGTGGTTATTGGAGAATCGTCTCAGCACCAGGACATCACTGCAGGAGTTCCTCGGGGCAGTGTTCGACGTGTGTGACACCATGGAGTGTGGTTATTGGAGAATCGTCTCAGCACCAGGACATCACTGCAGGAGTTCCTCGGGACAGTGTTCGACGTGTGTGACACCATGGAGTGTGGTTATTGGAGGATCGTCTCAGCACCAGGACATCACTGCAGGAGATCCTCGGGACAGTGTTCGACGTGTGTGACACCATGGGGTGTGGTTATTGGAGAATCGTCTCAGCACCAGGACATCACTGCAGGAGTTCCTCGGGACAGTGTTCGACGTGTGTGGCACCATGGAGTGTGGTTATTGGAGAATCGTCTCAGCACCAGGACATCACTGCAGGAGATCCTCGGGACAGTGTTCGACGTGTGTGGCACCATGGAGTGTGGTTATTGGAGAATCGTCTCAGCACCAGGACATCACTGCAGGAGTTCCTCGGGACAGTGTTCGACGTGTGTGGCACCATGGAGTGTGGTTATTGGAGAATCGTCTCAGCACCAGGACATCACTGCAGGAGATCCTCGGGGCAGTGTTCGACGTGTGTGACACCATGGAGTGTGGTTATTGGAGAATCGTCTCAGCACCAGGACATCACTGCAGGAGATCCTCGGGACAGTGTTCGACGTGTGTGACACCATGGAGTGTGGTTATTGGAGAATCGTCTCAGCACCAGGACATCACTGCAGGAGTTCCTCGGGGCAGTGTTCGACGTGTGTGACACCATGGAGTGTGGTTATTGGAGAACCGTCTCAGCACCAGGACATCACTGCAGGAGATCCTCGGGACAGTGTTCGAAGTGTGTGACACCATGGAGTGTGGTTATTGGAGGAGAATCGTCTCAGCACCAGGACATCACTGCAGGAGTTCCTCGGGACAGTGTTCGACGTGTGTGGCACCATGGAGTGTGGTTATTGGAGAATCGTCTCAGCACCAGGACATCACTGCAGGAGATCCTCGGGGCAGTGTTCGACATGTGTGGCATCATGGAGTGTGGTTATTGGAGAATCGTCTCAGCACCAGGACATCACTGCAGGAGATCCTCGGGACAGTGTTCGACGTGTGTGACACCATGGAGTGTGGTTATTGGAGGAGAATCGTCTCAGCACCAGGACATCACTGCAGGAGATCCTCGGGACAGTGTTCGACGTGTGTGACACCATGGAGTGTGGTTATTGGAGAATCGTCTCAGCACCAGGACATCACTGCAGGAGATCCTCGGGACAGTGTTCGACGTGTGTGACACCATGGAGTGTGGTTATTGGAGAATCGTCTCAGCACCAGGACATCACTGCAGGAGTTCCTCGGGACAGTGTTCGACGTGTGTGACACCATGGAGTGTGGATATTGGAGAATCGTCTCAGCACCAGGACATCACTGCAGGAGATCCTCGGGACAGTGTTCGACGTGTGTGGCACCATGGAGTGTGGTTATTGGAGGAGAATCGTCTCAGCACCAGGACATCACTGCAGGAGTTCCTCGGGACAGTGTTCGACGTGTGTGGCACCATGGAGTGTGGTTATTGGAGAATCGTCTCAGCACCAGGACATCACTGCAGGAGATCCTCGGGACAGTGTTCGACGTGTGTGACACCATGGAGTGTGGTTATTGGAGAATCGTCTCAGCACCAGGACATCACTGCAGGAGATCCTCGGGACAGTGTTCGACGTGTGTGGCACCATGGAGTGTGGTTATTGGAGAATCGTCTCAGCACCAGGACATCACTGCAGGAGATCCTCGGGACAGTGTTCGATGTGTGTGACACCATGGAGTGTGGTTATTGGAGGAGAATCGTCTCAGCACCAGGACATCACTGCAGGAGATCCTCGGGACAGTGTTCGACGTGTGTGACACCATGGAGTGTGGTTATTGGAGAATCGTCTCAGCACCAGGACATCACTGCAGGAGATCCTCGGGACAGTGTTCGACGTGTGTGACACCATGGAGTGTGGTTATTGGAGAATCGTCTCAGCACCAGGACATCACTGCAGGAGATCCTCGGGACAGTGTTCGACGTGTGTGGCACCATGGAGTGTGGTTATTGGAGGAGAATCGTCTCAGCACCAGGACATCACTGCAGGAGTTCCTCGGGACAGTGTTCGACGTGTGTGACACCATGGAGTGTGGTTATTGGAGAATCGTCTCAGCACCAGGACATCACTGCAGGAGCTCCTCGGGACAGTGTTCGACGTGTGTGGCACCATGGAGTGTGGTTATTGGAGAATCATCTCAGCACCAGGACATCACTGCAGGAGATCCTCGGGACAGTGTTCGACGTGTGTGGCACCATGGAGTGTGGTTATTGGAGAATCGTCTCAGCACCAGGACATCACTGCAGGAGATCCTCGGGACAGTGTTCGACGTGTGTGACACCATGGAGTGTGGTTATTGGAGAATCATCTCAGCACCAGGACATCACTGCAGGAGTTCCTCGGGACAGTGTTCGACGTGTGTGGCACCATGGAGTGTGGTTATTGGAGAATCGTCTCAGCACCAGGACATCACTGCAGGAGATCCTCGGGACAGTGTTCGACGTGTGTGACACCATGGAGTGTGGTTATTGGAGGAGAATCGTCTCAGCACCAGGACATCACTGCAGGAGATCCTCGGGACAGTGTTCGACGTGTGTGACACCATGGAGTGTGGTTATTGGAGAATCGTCTCAGCACCAGGACATCACTGCAGGAGTTCCTCGGGACAGTGTTCGACGTGTGTGGCACCATGGAGTGTGGTTATTGGAGAATCGTCTCAGCACCAGGACATCACTGCAGGAGATCCTCGGGGCAGTGTTCGACGTGTGTGGCACCATGGAGTGTGGTTATTGGAGAATCGTCTCAGCACCAGGACATCACTGCAGGAGATCCTCGGGACAGTGTTCGACGTGTGTGACACCATGGAGTGTGGTTATTGGAGAATCGTCTCAGCACCAGGACATCACTGCAGGAGATCCTCGGGACAGTGTTCGACGTGTGTGGCACCATGGAGTGTGGTTATTGGAGAATCGTCTCAGCACCAGGACATCACTGCAGGAGTTCCTCGGGACAGTGTTCGACGTGTGTGACACCATGGAGTGTGGTTATTGGAGGTGAATCGTCTCAGCACCAGGACATCACTGCAGGAGATCCTCGGGACAGTGTTCGACGTGTGTGACACCATGGAGTGTGGTTATTGGAGGTGAATCATCTCAGCACCAGGACATCACTGCAGGAGATCCTCGGGACAGTGTTCGACGTGTGTGACACCATGGAGTGTGGTTATTGGAGAATCGTCTCAGCACCAGGACATCACTGCAGGAGATCCTCGGGACAGTGTTCGACGTGTGTGGCACCATGGAGTGTGGTTATTGGAGAATCGTCTCAGCACCCGGACATCACTGCAGGAGATCCTCGGGACAGTGTTCGACGTGTGTGACACCATGGAGTGTGGTTATTGGAGAATCGTCTCAGCACCAGGACATCACTGCAGGAGATCCTCGGGACAGTGTTCGACGTGTGTGGCACCATGGAGTGTGGTTATTGGAGAATCGTCTCAGCACCAGGACATCACTGCAGGAGATCCTCGGGACAGTGTTCGATGTGTGTGACACCATGGAGTGTGGTTATTGGAGAATCGTCTCAGCACCAGGACATCACTGTAGGAGATCCTCGGGACAGTGTTCGACGTGTGTGACACCATGGAGTGTGGTTATTGGAGGAGAATCGTCTCAGCACCAGGGCATCACTGCAGGAGATCCTCGGGACAGTGTTCGACGTGTGTGACACCATGGAGTGTGGTTATTGGAGGAGAATCGTCTCAGCACCAGGACATCACTGCAGGAGATCCTCGGGACAGTGTTCGATGTGTGTGACACCATGGAGTGTGGTTATTGGAGAATCGTCTCAGCACCAGGACATCACTGTAGGAGATCCTCGGGACAGAGTTCGACGTGTGTGGCACCATGGAGTGTGGTTATTGGAGGAGAATCGTCTCAGCACCAGGACATCACTGCAGGAGATCCTCGGGACAGTGTTCGATGTGTGTGACACCATGGAGTGTGGTTATTGGAGAATCGTCTCAGCACCAGGACATCACTGCAGGAGATCCTCGGGACAGTGTTCGACGTGTGTGACACCATGGAGTGTGGTTATTGGAGAATCGTCTCAGCACCAGGACATCACTGCAGGAGATCCTCGGGACAGTGTTCGACGTGTGTGACACCATGGAGTGTGGTTATTGGAGAATCGCCTCAGCACCAGGACATCACTGCAGGAGATCCTCGGGACAGTGTTCGACGTGTGTGGCACCATGGAGTGTGGTTATTGGAGAATCATCTCAGCACCAGGACATCACTGCAGGAGATCCTTGGGACAGTGTTCGACGTGTGTGACACCATGGAGTGTGGTTATTGGAGAATCGTCTCAGCACCAGGACATCACTGCAGGAGATCCTCGGGACAGTGTTCGACGTGTGTGACACCATGGAGTGTGGTTATTGGAGAATCGTCTCAGCACCAGGACATCACTGCAGGAGTTCCTCGGGACAGTGTTCGACGTGTGTGGCACCATGGAGTGTGGTTATTGGAGAATCGTCTCAGCACCAGGACATCACTGCAGGAGATCCTCGGGACAGTGTTCGACGTGTGTGACACCATGGAGTGTGGTTATTGGAGAATCGTCTCAGCACCAGGACATCACTGCAGGAGATCCTCGGGACAGTGTTCAACACCATGGAGTGTGGTTATTGGAGAATCGTCTCAGCACCAGGACATCACTGCAGGAGTTCCTCGGGACAGTGTTCGACGTGTGTGGCACCATGGAGTGTGGTTATTGGAGAATCGTCTCAGCACCAGGACATCACTACAGGAGATCCTCGGGACAGTGTTCGACGTGTGTGACACCATGGAGTGTGGTTATTGGAGAATCATCTCAGCACCAGGACATCACTGCAGGAGATCCTCGGGACAGTGTTCGACGTGTGTGACACCATGGAGTGTGGTTATTGGAGAATCATCTCAGCACCAGGACATCACTGCAGGAGATCCTCGGGGCAGTGTTCGACGTGTGTGACACCATGGAGTGTGGTTATTGGAGGAGAATCGTCTCAGCACCAGGACATCACTGCAGGAGATCCTCGGGACAGTGTTCGACGTGTGTGACACCATGGAGTGTGGTTATTGGAGAATCGTCTCAGCACCAGGACATCACTGCAGGAGTTCCTCGGGACAGTGTTCGACGTGTGTGGCACCATGGGGTGTGGTTATTGGAGAATCGTCTCAGCACCAGGACATCACTGCAGGAGATCCTCGGGACAGTGTTCGACGTGTGTGACACCATGGGGTGTGGTTATTGGAGAATCGTCTCAGCACCAGGACATCACTGCAGGAGATCCTCGGGACAGTGTTCGACGTGTGTGACACCATGGAGTGTGGTTATTGGAGAATCGTCTCAGCACCAGGACATCACTGCAGGAGATCCTCGGGACAGTGTTCGACGTGTGTGACACCATGGAGTGTGGTTATTGGAGGAGAATCGTCTCAGCACCAGGACATCACTGCAGGAGATCCTCGGGACAGTGTTCGACGTGTGTGACACCATGGAGTGTGGTTATTGGAGGAGAATCGTCTCAGCACCAGGACATCACTGCAGGAGATCCTCAGGACAGTGTTCGACGAGTGTGACACCATGGAGTGTGGTTATTGGAGAATCGTCTCAGCACCAGGACATCACTGCAGGAGATCCTCGGGGCAGTGTTCGACGTGTGTGACACCATGGAGTGTGGTTATTGGAGGAGAATCATCTCAGCACCAGGACATCACTGCAGGAGATCCTCGGGACAGTGTTCGACGTGTGTGGCACCATGGAGTGTGGTTATTGGAGGAGAATCGTCTCAGCACCAGGACATCACTGCAGGAGTTCCTCAGGACAGTGTTCGACGTGTGTGACACCATGGAGTGTGGTTATTGGAGGAGAATCGTCTCAGCACCAGGACATCACTGCAGGAGATCCTCGGGACAGTGTTCGACGTGTGTGACACCATGGAGTGTGGTTATTGGAGAATCGTCTCAGCACCAGGACATCACTGCAGGAGATCCTCGGGACAGTGTTCGACGTGTGTGACACCATGGAGTGTGGTTATTGGAGGAGAATCGTCTCAGCACCAGGACATCACTGCAGGAGATCCTCGGGACAGTGTTCGACGTGTGTGACACCATGGAGTGTGGTTATTGGAGAATCGTCTCAGCACCAGGACATCACTGCAGGAGTTCCTCGGGACAGTGTTCGACGTGTGTGACACCATGGAGTGTGGTTATTGGAGAATCGTCTCAGCACCAGGACATCACTGCAGGAGTTCCTCGGGACAGTGTTCGACGTGTGTGACACCATGGAGTGTGGTTATTGGAGAATCGTCTCAGCACCAGGACATCACTGCAGGAGTTCCTCGGGACAGTGTTCGACGTGTGTGACACCATGGAGTGTGGTTATTGGAGAATCGTCTCAGCACCAGGACATCACTACAGGAGATCCTCGGGACAGTGTTCGACGTGTGTGACACCATGGAGTGTGGTTATTGGAGAATCGTCTCAGCACCAGGACATCACTGCAGGAGTTCCTCGGGACAGTGTTCGACGTGTGTGACACCATGGAGTGTGGTTATTGGAGAATCGTCTCAGCACCAGGACATCACTGCAGGAGATCCTCGGGACAGTGTTCGACGTGTGTGACACCATGGAGTGTGGTTATTGGAGAATCGTCTCAGCACCAGGACATCACTGCAGGAGATCCTCGGGGCAGTGTTCGACGTGTGTGACACCATGGAGTGTGGTTATTGGAGGAGAATCGTCTCAGCACCAGGACATCACTGCAGGAGTTCTTCGGGGCAGAGTCTTCGGACTAACCACTTCAGCTGCTTCGCCAATTACCTTCCCTCCATCATAAAGCCAGGAGTGGGGATGTTCTCTGATGATTGCAGTGTTCAGCTCCATTTTCAATTTGTCAGATAATGAAGCAGCCCGTGCTCGAATGCAGCAAGTCCTGGACAAAATCTAGACTTGGGCAGACAAGTGGCAAGTAACATTCGCACCCCACAAGTGTCAGGCAATGCCCATCTCTCACAGGAGTGTCCAACCATGTCCCTTTGTCATTCACTGGCATTGCCATCGTCAAATCCCTACCATTGACCAGCCACAAAAAACTCGTGGCTGCTAGAGCAGGTAAGAGGCTGTGTATTCTGTGGCGAGTGGCTCAACTCCCGGCCACCCAGGAGCCTCTCCTGCACCTATAGGTACAACTGCGGTGTGATGGAAAACTCGCCACTTGCCTGGATAGGTGCAGCTGCAACAACACTCGAAGCTCCCCGCAATCCAGGACAGAGAAATACGCTTCATCAGTCCACCCACCCACCACCTTAAACATCCAATCCCTCCACCAACAGTGCACCATCACTGCAGTGTGTGCTATTTACAGAAAGAACTGCAGCAGTTCACCAAGGCTTCTTTGACAGCACCTCTCAAACCCGCGCCCTCTGCCACCTAGAAGGACAAGAGCAGCATCCGCATGGAAACACCGCCACCTCCAAGTTCCACTTCAAGTAACATACGATCCTGACTTGAACAGATATCGCCGTTCCTTCATCATCAGTGTAAATTAGAGCCAAAACACCCAGCGCCCTCTACAGATGGAACAGGAGAAGCGACTGTATGTTTCTGTCGTGTCCGTGTGTTGATAGAGACACTGAAGACAGGAGTTGGTTCATAGGTGTTTACTAAGCAAAGTCTGGAGGGGTACTAACGGATATAACACAATATACAGGCTTATATAGCCCGAGTGGCCATTACCGGCATTACAGCACATATGGGGCTCTTAAAGGCACATACACTACAGTTTCCTTAACCAATCAGCTTGAAAAATCCTTATGCAAAGTCTGAACCAGGAAGTCTTAGTTAGAATATAGAATGCAATGTCAAATCACATTCAGGAAGTGAAATGAAGAGAGAGAAAGAAAGATTGGATTCAGAATGGTTCTCACTGAAACATACAGCGTTCTTACAGGGCTTGACAGGGTAGATGCAGGGAGGATGTTTCCCCTGGCTGGGGAGTCTGTAACCAGGGGTCACAGTCTCAGAAAAAGGGGTCGGCCATTTAGGACTGAGATAAGGAGAAATTTCTTCACTCACAGGGTGGTGAATCTTTGGAATTCTCTACCCCAGAGGGCTGTGGAGACTCAGTCATTGGGTATATTCAGGACAGAGATCGACAGAGATCAACAATCCTGTTGTGCAAGGCCCCTTGGGGAGGAGAGATCATAATATGATCGAAATCTTCATTAAGATTGAGAGTGAAGTAGTTGACTCAGAGACTAAGGTCCTGAATTTTAATAAAGGAAACTACGATGGTATGAGGCGTCAGTTGGCTAGGATGGATTGGGGAACGTTACTTAAAGGGTTGATGGTGGATAGGCAATAGCAAACATTTAAAGATCGCATGGATGAACTACAGAATTTGTTCATCCCTTTTTGGCATAAAAATAAAACAAAAAAGGTGACTCAACCGTGGCTAACAAGGGAAATTAGGGATAGCATAAGATCCAAGGAGAGGACATATAAATTGGCCAGAAAGAGCTGCAAACCTGAGGATTGGGAGCAGTTTAGGATTCAGCAAAGGAGGACAAAGGGATTAATTAAGAGGGGGAAGACAGAATATGAAAGTAAGCTTGCAGGGAACATAAAAACTGACTGTAAAAGCTTCTATAGATATGTGAAGAGAAAACGATTGGTGAAGTCAAGTGTAGGTCCCTTGCAGTCAGAATCAGGGGAATTTATAATGGGGAACAAAGACATGGCAGACCAATTAAATACATACTTTGGTTCTGTCTTCACAAAGGAGGACACAAATAAACTCCCAGATATGTCGGGGAACATAGGGTCTAATGAGAGGGAGGAATTGAATTAAATCAGTATTTGTAGGGAAATGGTGTTAGGGAAATTGATGGGATTGAAGGCCGATAAATCTACATCCTAGGGTACTTAAGGAAGTGGCCCTAGAAATAGTAGATGCATTGCTGGTCATCTTCCAAAATTCAATAGACTCTGGAACAGTTCCCATGGATTGGAGGGTAGCTAATGTAACCCCACTATTCAAAAAAGGTGGTAGAGAGAAAATGGGGACTTACAGACCGGTAAGCCTGACATCGGTAGTGGGGAAAATGCTAGAGTCCATTATAAAAGATGTAATAGCAGAGCACTTAGAAAACAGTGACGGGATCGGACAAAGTCAACATGGATTTACAAACGGTAAATCATGCTTGACTAATCTACTGGAATTTTTTGAGGATGTAACTGGCAGAATAGATAAGGGAGAACCAGTGGACACAGTATATTTGGACTTTCAGAAGGTTTTCGATAAGGTCCTGCATAAGAGATTAGCGTGCAAAGTTAAGGCACTTGGGATTGGGGGTAAGGTACTGACTTGTACAGAGAACTGGTTGGCAGACAGGAACAAAGTGTTGGAATAAACGCGCCTTTATCCGAGTGGCAGGCAGTGACTAGTGGGGTACCACAGGGATCAGTGCTGGGATCTCAGCTATTCACAATATATGTTAATGATCTGGACAAGGGAACTAGATGTAATATCTCCAAGTTTGCAGATAACACAAAGCTGGGTGGGCGTGTGTGCTGTCAGGAAGATGCAGATTATCTGAACGGCAATAGATTGGAGAAAAGGGGAAGTGCAACATGATCTGGGTGTCCTTGTGCACCAGTCACGGAAAGTAAGCATGCAGGTGAGTCATAGAGTTTTACAGCACAGAAAGAGGCCCTTCGGCCCATCGTGTCTGCGCCGTCCATCAATCCCTGTCCAGTCTAATCCCATTTTCCAGCATTTGGTCCATAGCCTTGTATGCAATGGCATTTCAAGTGCTCATCCAAATGCTTCTTGAATGTTGTGAGGGTTCCTGCCTCTACCACCCTTTCAGGCAGTGAGTTCCAGATTACAACCACCCTCTGGGTGAAAAAGTTCCTCCTCAAATCCCCTCTAAATCTCCTGCCCCTTACCCTGAATCTATGCCCCCTTGTTATTGACCCCCCTACTAAGGGGAAAAGTTCCTCTTTATCTACCCTATCTATGCCCCTCATCATTTTGTACACCTCAATCAGGTCCCCCCTCAGCCTTCTTTGCTCCAAGGAAAACAACCCCAGCCTATTTAGTCTTTCTTCATAGCTGAGGCGCTCCATCCCAGGTAACATCCTGGTGAATCTTCTCTGCACCCTCTCCAAAGCAATCACATCCTTCCTATAGTGAGGCGACCAGAACTGCACACAGTACTCCAGCTGTGGCCTCACCAGCGTTTTGTACAGCTCCATCATAACCTCCCTGCTCTTATATTCTATGCCTCGGCTAATGAAGGCAAGTATCCCATATGCCTTTTTAACCACCTTATCTACCTGTTCCGCTGCCTTCAGGGATCTATGTACATGTACACCAAGGTCCCTCTGAACTTCCTAGGGTCCTACCACTCATTTTGTATTCTCTTGCCTTATTTGTCCGTCCAAAATGCATCACCTCGCACTTTTCAGGGTTAAATTCCATTTGCCACTTTTCCGCCCATCTGACCAACCCGTTTATATTGTCCTGTAGCCTGAGGCTTTCTTCCTTGCAATTTACCACCCCACCAATTTTCGTGTCATCTGCGAACTTACTGATCATACCTTTTACATTCTCATCCAAATCATTTATGTAGATCACAAACAGCAAGGGACCCAGCACCGATCCCGGAGGTACCCCACTGGACACAGGTTTCCAGTCACAAAAGCAACCTTCGACCATCACCCTCTGCCTCCTGCCACTCAGCCAGTTTAGGCTCCAACGCGCCAAGGCACCCTGGATCCCATGGGCTCTTACCTTCTTGACCAGTCTCCTATGCGGGACTTTGTCAAAAGCTTTACTGAAGTCCATGTAAACCACATCCACAGCATTTCCCTCATCCACACACCTAGTCACCCCCTCGAAAAATTCAATCAGATTTGTCAGACATGGTTTACCCTTGACAAAGCCATGCTGACTATCCCCGATTAATCCTTGCCTCTCCAAGTGGAGACTAATTTTGTCCCTCAGAATTTTTTCCAATAATTTCCCTACCACAGATGCTAGGCTCACTGGCCTGTAATTCCCTGGTTTATCCCTGCTACCCTTCTTGTATAATGGTACTACGTTAGCTGTTCTCCAGTCCTCTGGTACATCCCCTGTGGCCAGAGGGGCTCTGAAAATTTGTGTCAGAGCCCCTGCAATCTCCTCCTTTGCCTCCCACAACAGCCTGGGGTACATCTCGTCCGGGCCTGGGGATTTATCCACTTTTTGGCCTGCTAAAACCGCTAGTACCTCCTCCCTCTCGATGCTAATATGTTCAAGTATGTCACAGTCCCGTTGCCCGATTTCTATGTCTACATCGTCCTTCTCCATAGTGAACACAGATGCAAAAAATTCATTTAAAACCCCGCCTACATCATCTGGCTCTACACACAGATTGCCACTTTGGTCCCTACCCTTTCCCTGGTTATCCTCTTGCCCTTAATATACTTATAAAACATCTTAGGATTTTCCTTTATTTTGCTCGCCAGTGTTTAAGAAGGCAAGTGGTATGTTGGCCTTTGTAGGGAGAGGATTAGAGTACAGGAGTAAGAATGTCTTGCAGCATTTGTACAGGGCCTTGGTGAGACCACACCTTCAGTATTGTGTGCAGTGTGCAGTTTTGGTCACCTTATCTGAGGAAGGATGTTCTTGTCATGGAGGGAGTGCAGCGAAGATTCACCAGACTGACACTTGGGATGGCAGGAATGATGTATGAAGAGAGATTGGTTCAATTAGACTTATACTCGCTGGAGTTTAGAAGAATGAGAGGGGATCTCATTGAAACTTATAAAATTCTGACAGGACCGGACAGACTTGATGCAGGAAGGATGTTCCCGATGGCGGGGGAGTCCAGAACCAGGGTTCACAGTCTAAGGATAAGGGGTAAGCCATTTAGGACAGAGATGAGGAGGAATCTCTTCACCCAGAGAGTGGTGAACCTGTGGAATTCTCTGCCACAGAATGCAGTTGAGGCCAATTCATTAAATATATTTAAGAAGGAGTTGGATATATTTCTTAAGGCTAAAGGGATCAAGGGATATGGGGAGAAGGCAGGGACAGGGTACTGAATTTGGATGATCAGCCATGATCTCATCAAATGGCGGAGCAGGCTCGAAGGGATAAATGGGCTCCTGCTATTATTTCTTATCTTATGTTCAGAGGGAACGAAAAAAGTGACAAAGGAAAAGGTACCAACATTATTGAGTTTTTGTTTGTACAGCTCCAACAATGATTAAAATCTGAAGGAATGAGACTCCACAGGTGTAAAGTTTAATTTTCAGTGCAAGAGAGGTTGTCTGGCATCAGTTAAGGCTGATCACACCGTTAAACAAATAATTACACTGGAATAGGCAAGTCCTGACGTTTCCTGGCGAGTTTCCTGTGTATCTATCAGGTAAGTACAGTAATTTTACGCCATTCCATTTCAATGGCGAGTCTCTCGGCGAGACACCATTCTCGCGCAGCTGAGAGCGCAGCAGGGCAACTCGGACAGGACATTCCTGATTTTCCTGTTTAACTCCGCATGTGCAGTCGCTGGAAGTTACTGTCCAATTTACACTTTAATAACAGTGAGCGCTGCTAGCCCCACCGTTAATTCTACCGCAAAATCTGGCCTATTACGAAAATATGAAACCGTGGGGGACTACGGTCTCCCGCGTAAAGAAATAGGCAACACAGCGAGCTACAAGAAATAGGTCTTTACTCCAACTCTCACAATACAGGACTGAATTCGTGAAGCCTGCGAGCCTGTGATGACTCACGGATTGGTCACCTGCTGGAACCCGATTGGTTTTCCTTCTCAGCAGCAGGCAAGTCTGAACATGCCTTATTCCTCTCAGCTTGCAACTGTCTTGCGGGGGGGGGGGGGGCGGAGGGGAATACAGCAGTTAAAAAGGGGATTATACAGGGTTATCTACATACACAGTGTTTCCCCAATGTGGCAACGCCCCCCCCCAGAATCCTCGTTAACTGTAAAAGTCAGTCTCTGCGGAGGTTTGACCAAGTGGCCGTAGCGGCTGTAGTAGCCATCTGGCGTGTGAGGAGGGCTGTCTGGGAGGTCGGCCGGTTGGTTCGTCGGCTGGTCTGCCGGTGGGCGGGCTGCCGGCGAAGGTGGAGCGGCGGCGGGAAGTAAGGTTCTGGCGTGTCTTGGTCCTCTTGTGGGGCCGCCGCCAACGCGGGAGGTCTGCCCCGCCATGGGGGAAGAGCCGGCCGAAACGGGAAGCTGAGGTCCAGGTGCGCCGGTTTGAGGCGGCCTACTGAAATAAGGTCCGGCTTCCCGCCGACGTCGATAAGAAAAGCTTTGTACCCAGTCTCCAATACTGGGAAGGGGCCGGTGTATGGTGCCTGCAGCGGGCCTCTGTGCGCGTCCCGGCGCACGAAGACAAACTCCGCATGTCGTAAGTCTCGAGGCATGTAGGACGGCTGCGGGCCGTGTTGCGAAGTGGGCACTGGACGGAATTGCTGGGCCGCGTCCTGGTGCAGGGAAAACTGTCTGGCGGCTGACCACGGCTCCGTTGTCAGGGGGAGGAAGTCGCCTGGTACTCTGAGCGGTTGGCCATGGACCATCTCGGGCGTGGAGGTCCTCTTTGGGCGCGGTGCGCAATCCCAGGAGGACCCAGGGTAGTTTGTCGATCCAGCTGGTGTCGGCCAGGCTGGCGCGGAGAGAGGCTTTCAAAGAACGATGAAAGCGCTCGCAGAGCCCGTTGGCCTACGGGTGGTAGGCTGTTGTCCTGTGCAACTTGGTGCCGAGGCCGGCGGTGATGGCATTCCACAAGTGGGAGGTGAACTGGGGGCCTCTGTCCGAGGATATGTCGGTCGGCACGCCGAACCGGGCCACCCATGTCGAGGCGAATGCTCTCGCGACGTCGGTCGTGGGGGTGGAGGCGAGGGGAACCACCTCGGGCCATCTGGTGGTGCGGTCGACGATCATGAGGTGTGTAAAACCGTGCGACGGCAGCAAGGGGCCTACCAGATCGACGTGGACGTGGTCGAAACGCCTCTCTGGCACCGGGAAACACTCCAATGGCGCCTTGGTGTGCTGCTGGACCTTAGCGCGCTGACACGCCACGCATGTGTTGGTCCAGTCTCACATCCTTGTGGAGTCCAGGCCAGACGAACTTGGCGGACATAAGTTTCTGAGACGCACGCATCCCTGGATGTGAGAGGCCGTGGATGATGTCGAAAACTCGCTTGCGCCAGGCGGATGGGACGACCGGCCTAGGCAAGGGGACTGAGACGTCGCACAGGAGGGTTGTGCCGACTGTGTGGAAGTGGATGTCGGCCAGGGTGAGGCTGGTAGTTGACGTCCGGAGGGCCTGGATCTCCGCGTCGGCGGCCTGGTCTCTCGCCATGCTGGCATAGTCGACGCCCAGGTGCACTGCGTGGAACGAGGGTCTTGATAGGCAGTCGGCCACCAAATTGTCCTTGCCGGCGACATGGCGGATGTCCATGGTGAACTCCGAGATGAAGTTGAGTTGGCGCGCGGACCAGGGTTCGGTTACTTTGGCCATGGCGAAAGTGAGCGGCTTGTGGTCCACGAATGCGGTGAACGGCCGGCCTTCCAGAAGGAAACGGAAGTGCTGGATTGCCAGGAACAGGGGCTCTCTGTCGAACGTGTAGGCCTGCTCGTTCTTGCGCAGCTGTCGGCTGAAAAATGCCAGTGGCTGCCACGCGCCTTCGACCCACTGTTGCTGGACGGCGCAATCCGAGGCGTCCGTGGTGAGGGTGGTCTTGGCACCTGGGATGGGGTGGGCCACTAGTGTGGCGTTGGCCAAGGCGCTTTTGGTCTGGTGGAAGGCTGTCGCCATCTCGCTGGACCAGGTGAGTTGCTCTTTGCCCGTTTTGCCCCTGGTGGCTTTGTAGAGGGGGCGCATGAGTGCGGCAGCCTTGGGCACGAACCGGTGATAGAAATTGACCATCCCCAAAAATTTCTGCAGCGCCTTGACCGAGGTGGGCTGGGGAAAGTCCGCCACTGCCTGCACCTTGGAAGGTAGGGGAATGGCTCCCCTTGGCGAGATTCTGTGGCCGAGAAAGTCAATTTGGGCTGCTCCGAACTGGCATTTGGTCGGGTTGACGATTAGCCCGTGTTGGCTGAGGCGCTGGAAAAGGGAGCGCAAATGCGCGATGTGCTCGGCCTTGCTGGTGCTGGCCACGAGGATATCGTCCAGATAGACGAACAGGAAGCTCAGGTCCTGTAGGACGGAATCCATGAGCCGTTGGAAGGCCTGTGTGGCGTTCTTGAGCCCGAAGGGCATGCGCAGGAACTCGAACAGTCTGAAGGGGGTGATGACCGCCGTCTTCTGGACGTCTGCGTGGCGGACGGGGACCTGATGGTAGCCGCGAATCAAGTCGGCCTTGGAAAAGACGGACTTTCCTGCTAGGTGTGCCGAGAAGTCTTGGATGTGCGGAATGGGGTATCTATCGGGCGTGGTGGCGTCGTTGAGCCATCTGTAGTCACCGCAGGGGCGCCAGCCACCGCCCGGCTTGGGCACAATGTGGAGGGGGGACGACCAAGGGCTGTTCGAGCGGCGGATGATGCCCAGTTTTTCCATCGTGGCGAATTCTTCCTTGGCCGCCATCTTGGCTGGGTCCAGGCGTCTGGCTCGAGCGAACACTGGTGGTCCCGTAGTGGCGATGTGGTGCTCGACCCCATGCTTGGCTGCCGCGGCTGAGAAGGTAGGTTGTGTGAGCCTCGGGAAATCTGCGAGTAGGCGGGCGTAGTCGTCATGCGCCGGGGCGGAGCAGGACCCGACGAGGGCCGGGCTGTTGCTCTGCTGGCAGGCCAGTGAAGCGAAAGTTGCTGCGTCGATCAGGCGCCTGTCGCGGACGTCGATCAGGAGTCCGTGGGCGCAAAGAAAATCGGCGCCCAGCAAGGGATGTGCCACCGAGGCCGTCACGAAATCCCACGTAAATCGCTGGCCGTTGAAACAAACCTCGGCCAGTCGCTTTCCGAAAGTAGCGATGGCTGCGCCATTTGCCGCCACGAGGGGTGGGCCGCTGCGGCCTGCCTGGATGTCGAGCTGGGAGGCAGGAATTACGCTGCATTGGGCTCCGGTGTCGTAAAGGAATCTGCGCCCTGAAAGAGAGTCGGTTATGTACAGCAGTTTACCTGCGGTGCCGATGGCCATCGTGGCGGCGGGGGTGCGGTCGAGCGGGCCTAGGTGGCGGCGCGGGGCTGGTGCGTTGGGCCGGGTGGCCATCTTGGTTTGATCGAAAGAGCAGGGTGCTCTGCAGCGTTGGGCCTTGTGGCCAAAACGCGCGTGGTAATAGCAGTTGGGCGGCCTAGCGTGGCGGCGCGCGCTCGGTGGTGTCGGGGAGCCTCGCGGCTGCACAGCCGAGTTGGGCGACGGCGAAGACTTTGTCCGTGGCGGCTGCCAGTTGTACGCAGTCCGTGATCGGGGACCCCGCGAGGGCAGTCTGTACCTGCTGAGGAAGCAGGCTGAGGAAAAGGGCCCGAAACAAGAAGCACGGCGGTTCAGAGCCCAGGAGCGCAAGCATCCGGCTCATCAACTGGGTCGGGGTAGAATCGCCGAGGCCTGGTAGTGAGAGAAGCTTGCGGGCCCTCTCCTCCCTGGACAGGCCGTAAGCCTGCAGCAAGCAGCCCTTAATGGTTGAGTACTTGCCGGTCTGTGGTGGGTTCCCCAGCAGGTCGAGAACTTCGGCGGCGGTAGAGCTTGCGAGTGCTGAGTCTACGTGGAGGTACCTTTCTTCATCGTCTTGAACCCTGCGAAGGGTGAATTGGGCCTCCGAGTGCGCGAACCAAGCTGATGCTTGGTGTTCCTAGAAGGTGGGGAGCTTCAAGGACGCGGCGCCGGCCATCAGGCTGCTGCTGGTTGCCATCGGGTCATTGCTGGCCTCTGTAGGGCTGCGTGAGTCGGGGGCTTCGGCCGCCGACATTCGGGGTCACCAATGTGGGGGACTACGGTCTCCCGCGTAAAGAAATAGGCAACACAGCGAGCTACAAGAAATAGGTCTTTACTCCAACTCTCACAATACAGTACTGAATTCGTGAAGCCTGCGAGCCTGTGATGACTCACGGATTGGTCACCTGCTGGAACCTGATTGCTGCTGAGAGAAGGAAAACCAGGCAAGTCTGAACGTGCCTTATTCCTCTCAGCTTGCAACTGTCTTGCGGGGGGGGAGGGGAATACAGCAGTTAAAAGGGGATTATTCATGTTTATCTACATACACACAGTGTTTCCCCAATGTGGCAACGCCACAAAACTATCACTAATTTATCCCCCAGTCACTCAGTCCGTGAACAAAATGGTGCAGAAACCAAACCATTAAAGTGAGCGGATGGAAAATCCCGACTGAGAAATCTCAATTTCCTAATGTTCCCCCTGGGGAGTGACGTCCCACACCAAGAGCACAGGGGCAGGTAATTACAGACTGAGAAATCTCAATTTCCTCATGTTCCCCCCCTGGGGAGTGACGCTCCACACCAAGAGCACAGGGGCAGATAATTACAGACTGAGAAATCTCAATTTCCTCATGTTCCCCCCCTGGGGAGTGACGTCCCACACCAAGAGCACAGGGGCAGGTAATTACAGACTGAGAAATCTCAATTTCCCCATGTTCCCCCTGGGGAGTGACGTCCCACACCAAGAGCACAGGGGCTGGTAATTACAGACTGAGAAATCTCAATTTCCTCATGTTCCCCCCTGGGGAGTGACGTCCCACACCAAGAGCACAGGGGCAGGTAATTACAGACTGAGTAATCTCAATTTCCTCATGTTCCCCCTGGGGAGTGACGTCCCACACCAAGAGCACAGGGGCAGGTAATTACAGACTGAGAAATCTCAATTTCCTCATGTTCCCCCTGGGGAGTGACGTCCCACACCAAGAGCACAGGGGCAGGTAATTTACCCAGTTGTGTACAGGTTTGGACACTCCATTTATAGGATGTAAAAGCAGTGGAAAAACTGGCGAGCAATTGCACTAGGATGTTACCAGGGCTGTGGAGTTACCGTTAGAGAGTGCGATTTGAGAACGTTGGGCTCATTCCACGAGAGGTGAGCAGGTTAAGTGAGGAGTTCAGATCAAAAATATTTACTGATATTTCCACTGATTGCCCAGAGGGCAAATATTTAGGCAAATTCAAAGAATGGGGTGAAGGTTGATAAATGTAATTACACATGCGGTGGTTAGAAAGCAGAATTCAATCCCACAAGCTATGGTAAAAGCAAGTGGACATTTATTTGCTAAAATCTCTTTCTATTGCTGCGTGGATAGAAAGTAATGCTGGAGTATGGGGAGTGAAGGGAAGATTGCACCTGGACTGACTGGGATACTAACCTTAATGTGGTCAACAGGAGGTGGGATTAGACTACGTGGGATATTAACGGTAATGGGCAGTGAGCAGGAGGTTGGGATTAGACTAGGTGGGATATTAACAGTAATGGACAGTGAGCAGGAGGTTGGGATTAGACTAGGTGGGATATTAACAGTAATGGGCAGTGAGCAGGAGGTTGGGATTAGACTAGGTGGGATATTAACAGTAATGGGCAGTGAGCAGGAGGTTGGGATTAGACTAGGTGGGATATTAACAGTAATGGGCAGTGAGCAGGAGGTTGGGATTAGACTAGGTGGGATATTAACAGTAATGGGCAGTGAGCAGGAGGTTGGGATTAGACTAGGTGGGATATTAACAGTAATGGCTAGTGAGCAGAAGGTTGGGATTAGACTAGGTGGGATATTAACGGTAATGGGTAGTGAGCAGGAGGTTGGGATTAGACTAGGTGGGATATTAACGGTAATGGGTAGTGAGCAGGAGGTTGGGATTAGACTAGGTGGGATATTAACAGTAATGGGCAGTGAGCAGGAGGTTGGGATTAGACTAGGTGGGATATTAACGGTAATGGGTAGTGAGCAGGAGGTTGGGATTAGACTAGGTGGGATATTAACGGTAATGGGTAGTGAGCAGGAGGTTGGGATTAGACTAGGTGGGATATTAACAGTAATGGGCATTGAGCAGGAGGTTGGGATTAGACTAGGTGGGATATTAACGGTAATGGGCAGTGAGCAGGAGGTTGGGATTAGACTAGGTGGGATATTAACAGTAATGGGTAGTGAGCAGGAGGTTGGGATTAGACTAGGTGGGATATTAACAGTAATGGGCAGTGAGCAGGAGGTTGGGATTAGACTAGGTGGGATATTAACAGTAATGGGCAGTGAGCAGGAGGTTGGGATTAGACTAGGTGGGATATTAACGGTAATGGGCAGTGAGCAGGAGGTTGGGATTAGACTAGGTGGGATATTAACAGTAATGGGCAGTGAGCAGGAGGTTGGGATTAGACTAGGTGGGATATTAACAGTAATGGGCATTGAGCAGGAGGTTGGGATTAGACTAGGTGGGATATTAACGGTAATGGGCAGTGAGCAGGAGGTTGGGATTAGACTAGGTGGGATATTAACAGTAATGGGTAGTGAGCAGGAGGTTGGGATTAGACTAGGTGGGATATTAACAGTAATGGGCAGTGAGCAGGAGGTTGGGATTAGACTAGGTGGGATATTAACGGTAATGGGCAGTGAGCAGGAGGTTGGGATTAGACTAGGTGGGATATTAACGGTAATGGGCAGTGAGCAGGAGGTTGGGATTAGACTAGGTGGGATATTAACAGTAATGGGCAGTGAGCAGGAGGTTGGGATTAGACTAGGTGGGATATTAACGGTAATGGGTAGTGAGCAGGAGTTTGGGATTAGACTAGGTGGGATATTAACGGTAATGGGTAGTGAGCAGGAGGTTGGGATTAGACTAGGTGGGATATTAACAGTAATGGGCAGTGAGCAGGAGGTTGGGATTAGACTAGGTGGGATATTAACGGTAATGGGTAGTGAGCAGGAGGTTGGGATTAGACTAGGTGGGATATTAACGGTAATGGGTAGTGAGCAGGAGGTTGGGATTAGACTAGGTGGGATATTAACAGTAATGGGCATTGAGCAGGAGGTTGGGATTAGACTAGGTGGGATATTAACGGTAATGGGCAGTGAGCAGGAGGTTGGGATTAGACTAGGTGGGATATTAACGGTAATGGGCAGTGAGCAGGAGGTTGGGATTAGACTAGGTGGGATATTAACAGTAATGGGCATTGAGCAGGAGGTTGGGATTAGACTAGGTGGGATATTAACGGTAATGGGCAGTGAGCAGGAGGTTGGGATTAGAGTAGGTAGGATATTAACAGTAATGGGCAGTGAGCAGGAGGTTGTGATTAGACTAGGTGGGATATTAACAGTAATGGGCAGTGAGCAGGAGGTTGGGATTAGACTAGGTGGGATATTAACAGTAATGGGTAGTGAGCAGGAGGTTGGGATTAGACTAGGTGGGATATTAACAGTAATGGGCAATGAGCAGGAGGTTGGGATTAGACTAGGTGGGTTATTAACAGTAATGGGCAGTGAGCAGCAGGTTGGGATTAGACTAGGTGGGATATTAACAGTAATGGGCAGTGAGCAGGAGGTTGGGATTAGACTAGGTGGGATATTAACAGTAATGGGCAGTGAGCAGGAGGTTGGGATTAGACTAGGTGGGATATTAACAGTAATGGGTAGTGAGCAGGAGGTTGGGATTAGACTAGGTGGGATATTAACAGTAATGGGTAGTGAGCAGGAGGTTGGGATTAGACTAGGTGGGTTATTAACAGTAATGGGCAGTGAGCAGCAGGTTGGGATTAGACTAGGTGGGATATTAACAGTAATGGGCAGTGAGCAGGAGGTTGGGATTAGACCAGGTGGGATATTAACGGTAATGGGCAGTGAGCAGGAGGTTGGGATTAGACTAGGTGGGATATTAAGGGTAATGGGCAGTGAGCAGGAGGTTGGGATTAGACTAGGTGGGATATTAACAGTAATGGGCAGTGAGCAGGAGGTTGGGATTAGACTAGGTGGGATATTAACAGTAATGGGCAGTGAGCAGGAGGTTGGGATTAGACTAGGTGGGATATTAACAGTAATGGGCAGTGAGCAGGAGGTTGGGATTAGACTAGGTGGGATATTAACAGTAATGGGGAGTGAGCAGGAGGTTGGGATTAGACTAGGTGGGATATTAACAGTAATGGGCAGTGAGCAGGAGGTTGGGATTAGACTAGGTGGGATATTAACAGTAATGGGCAGTGAGCAGGAGGTTGGGATTAGACTAGGTGGGATATTAACAGTAATGGGTAGTGAGCAGGAGGTTGGGATTAGACTAGGTGGGATATTAACAGTAATGGGTAGTGAGCAGGAGGTTGGGATTAGACTAGGTGGGATATTAACAGTAATGGGCAGTGAGCAGGAGGTTGGGATTCGTCTAGGTGGGATATTAACAGTAATGGGCATTGAGCAGGAGGTTGGGATTAGACTAGGTGGGATATTAACAGTAATGGGTAGTGAGCAGGAGGTTGGGATTAGACTAGGTGGGATATTAACAGTAATGGGCAGTGAGCAGGAGGTTGGGATTAGACTAGGTGGGATATTAACAGTAATGGGTAGTGAGCAGGAGGTTGGGATTAGACTAGGTGGGATATTAACAGTAATGGGCAGTGAGCAGGAGGTTGGGATTAGACTAGGTGGGATATTAACAGTAATGGGCAGTGAGCAGGAGGTTGGGATTAGACTAGGTGGGATATTAACAGTAATGGGCAGTGAGCAGGAGGTTGGGATTAGACTAGGTGGGATATTAACAGTAATGGGTAGTGAGCAGGAGGTTGGGATTAGACTAGGTGGGATATTAACAGTAATGGGCACTGAGCAGGAGGTTGGGATTAGACTAGGTGGGATATTAACGGTAATGGGCAGTGAGCAGGAGGTTGGGATTAGACTAGGGATATTAACAGTAATGGGCAGTGAGCAGGAGGTTGGGATTAGACTAGGTGGGATATTAACGGTAATGGGCAGTGAGCAGGAGGTTGGGATTAGACTAGGTGGGATATTAACAGTAATGGGCAGTGAGCAGGAGGTTGGGATTAGACTAGGTGGCATATTAACAGTAATGGACAGTGAGCAGGAGGTTGGGATTAGACTAGGTGGGATATTAACAGTAATGGGGAGTGAGCAGGAGGTTGGGATTAGACTAGGTGGGATATTAACGGTAATGGGCAGTGAGCAGGAGGTTGGGATTAGACTAGGGATATTAACAGTAATGGGCAGTGAGCAGGAGGTTGGGATTAGACTAGGTGGGATATTAACGGTAATGGGCAGTGAGCAGGAGGTTGGGATTAGACTAGGTGGGATATTAACAGTAATGGGCAGTGAGCAGGAGGTTGGGATTAGACTAGGTGGCATATTAACAGTAATGGACAGTGAGCAGGAGGTTGGGATTAGACTAGGTGGGATATTAACAGTAATGGGCAGTGAGCAGGAGGTTGGGATTAGACTAGGTGGCATATTAACGGTAATGGGCAGTGAGCAGGAGGTTGGGATTAGACTAGGTGGGATATTAACAGTAATGGGGAGTGAGCAGGAGGTTGGGATTAGACTACGTGGGATATTAACGGTAATGGGCAGTGAGCAGGAGGTTGGGATTAGACTAGGTGGGATATTAACGGTAATGGGCAGTGAGCAGGAGGTTGGGATTAGACTAGGTGGGATATTAACAGTAATGGGCAGTGAGCAGGAGGTTGGGATTAGACTAGGTGGGATATTAACAGTAATGGGCAGTGAGCAGGAGGTTGGGATTAGATGAGGTGGGATATTAACAGTAATGGGCAGTGAGCAGGAGGTTGGGATTAGACTAGGTGGGATATTAACAGTAATGGGCAGTGAGCAGGAGGTTGGGATTAGACTAGGTGGGATATTAACAGTAATGGGCAGTGAGCAGGAGGTTGGGATTAGACTAGGGGGGATATTAACAGTAATGGGCAGTGAGCAGGAGGTTGGGATTAGACTAGGTGGGATATTAACAGTAATGGGTAGTGAGCAGGAGGTTGGGATAGACTAGGTGGGATATTAACGGTAATGGGCAGTGAGCAGGAGGTTGGGATTAGACTAGGTGGGATATTAACAGTAATGGGCAGTGAGCAGGAGGTTGGGATTAGACTAGGTGGGATATTAACGGTAATGGGCAGTGAGCAGGAGGTTGGGATTAGACTAGGTGGGATATTAACAGTAATGGGCAGTGAGCAGGAGGTTGGGATTAGACTAGGTGGGATATTAACAGTAATGGGCAGTGAGCAGGAGGATGGGATTAGACTAGGTGGGATATTAACAGTAATGGGCAGTGAGCAGGAGGTTGGGATTAGACTAGGTGGGATATTAACAGTAATGGGCAGTGAGCAGGAGGTTGGGATTAGACTAGGTGGGATATTAACAGTAATGGGTAGTGAGCAGGAGGTTGGGATTAGACTAGGTGGGATATTAACAGTAATGGGTAGTGAGCAGGAGGTTGGGAATAGACTAGGTGGGATATTAACAGTAATGGGCAGTGAGCAGGAGGTTGGGATTCGTCTAGGTGGGATATTAACAGTAATGGGCATTGAGCAGGAGGTTGGGATTAGACTAGGTGGGATATTAACAGTAATGGGCAGTGAGCAGGAGGTTGGGATTAGACTAGGTGGGATATTAACAGTAATGGGCAGTGAGCAGGAGGTTGGGATTAGACTAGGTGGGATATTAACAGTAATGGGTAGTGAGCAGGAGGTTGGGAATAGACTAGGTGGGATATTAACAGTAATGGGCAGTGAGCAGGAGGTTGGGATTAGACTAGGTGGGATATTAACAGTAATGGGGAGTGAGCAGGAGGTTGGGATTAGACTAGGTGGGATATTAACAGTAATTGGTAGTGAGCAGGAGGTTGGGATTAGACTAGGTGGGATATTAACAGTAATGGGCAGTGAGCAGGAGGTTGGGATTAGACTAGGTGGGATATTAACAGTAATTGGTAGTGAGCAGGAGGTTGGGATTAGACTAGGTGGGATATTAACAGTAATGGGCAGTGAGCAGGAGGTTGGGATTAGACTAGGTGGGATATTAACAGTAATGGGCAGTGAGCAGGAGGTTGGGATTAGACTAGGTAGGATATTAACAGTAATGGGCAGTGAGCAGGAGGTTGGGAATAGACTAGGTGGGATATTAACAGTAATGGGGAGTGAGCAGGAGGTTGGGATTAGACTAGGTGGGATATTAACAGTAATTGGTAGTGAGCAGGAGGTTGGGATTAGACTAGGTGGGATATTAACAGTAATGGGCAGTGAGCAGGAGGTTGGGATTAGACTAGGTGGGATATTAACAGTAATTGGTAGTGAGCAGGAGGTTGGGATTAGACTAGGTGGGATATTAACAGTAATGGGCAGTGAGCAGGAGGTTGGGATTAGACTAGGTGGGATATTAACAGTAATGGGCAGTGAGCAGGAGGTTGGGATTAGACTAGGTGGGATATTAACAGTAATGGGTAGTGAGCAGGAGGTTGGGATTAGACTAGGTGGGATATTAACAGTAATGGGCAGTGAGCAGGAGGTTGGGATTAGACTAGGTGGGATATTAACAGTAATGGGCAGTGAGCAGGAGGTTGGGATTAGACTAGGTGGGATATTAACAGTAATGGGCACTGAGCAGGAGGTTGGGATTAGACTAGGTGGGATATTAACAGTAATGGGTAGTGAGCAGGAGGTTGGGATTAGACTAGGTGGGATATTAATGGTAATGGGCAGTGAGCAGGAGGTTGGGATTAGACTAGGTGGGATATTAACAGTAATGGGCAGTGAGCAGGAGGTTGGGATTAGACTAGGTGGGATATTAACGGTAATGGGCAGTGAGCAGGAGGTTGGGATTAGACTAGGTGGGATATTAACAGTAATGGGCAGTGAGCAGGAGGTTGGGATTAGACTAGGTGGCATATTAACAGTAATGGACAGTGAGCAGGAGGTTGGGATTAGACTCGGTGGGATATTAACAGTAATGGGGAGTGAGCAGGAGGTTGGGATTAGACTAGGTGGGATATTAACGGTAATGGGCAGTGAGCAGGAGGTTGGGATTAGACTAGGGATATTAACAGTAATGGGCAGTGAGCAGGAGGTTGGGATTAGACTAGGTGGGATATTAACGGTAATGGGCAGTGAGCAGGAGGTTGGGATTAGACTGGGTGGGATATTAACAGTAATGGGCAGTGAGCAGGAGGTTGGGATTAGACTAGGTGGGATATTAACAGTAATGGGCAGTGAGCAGGAGGTTGGGATTAGACTAGGTGGGATATTAACAGTAATGGGCAGTGAGCTGGAGGTTGGGATTAGACTAGGTGGCATATTAACAGTAATGGACAGTGAGCAGGAGGTTGGGATTAGACTAGGTGGGATATTAACAGTAATGGGCAGTGAGCAGGAGGTTGGGATTAGACTAGGTGGCATATTAACGGTAATGGGCAGTGAGCAGGAGGTTGGGATTAGACTAGGTGGGATATTAACAGTAATGGGCAGTGAGCAGGAGGTTGGGATTAGACTAGGTGGGATATTAACAGTAATGGGCAGTGAGCAGGAGGTTGGGATTAGACTAGGTGGGATATTAACAGTAATGGGCAGTGAGCAGGAGGTTGGGATTAGACTAGGTGGGATATTAACAGTAATGGGTAGTGAGCAGGAGGTTGGGATTAGACTAGGTGGGATATTAACAGTAATGGGCAGTGAGCAGGAGGTTGCGATTAGACTAGGTGGGATATTAACAGTAATGGGCAGTGAGCAGGAGGTTGGGATTAGACTAGGTGGGATATTAACAGTAATGGCTAGTGAGCAGAAGGTTGGGATTAGACTAGGTGGGATATTAACAGTAATGGGCAGTGAGCAGGAGGTTGGGATAGACTAGGGGGGATATTAACAGTAATGGGCAGTGAGCAGGAAGTTGGGATTAGACTAGGTGGGATACTAACAGTAATGGGCAGTGAGCAGGAGGTTGGGATTAGACTAGGTGGGATATTAACAGTAATGGGCAGTGAGCAGGAGGTTGGGATTAGACTAGGGGGGATATTAACAGTAATGGGCAGTGAGCAGGAGGTTGGGATTAGACTAGGTGGGATATTAACAGTAATGGGCAGTGAGCAGGAGGTTGGGATTAGACTAGGTGGGATATTAACAGTAATGGGCAGTGAGCAGGAGGTTGGGATTAGACGAGGTGGGATATTAACAGTAATGGGCAGTGAGCAGGAGGTTGGGATTAGACTAGGTGGGATATTAACAGTAATGGGCAGTGAGCAGGAGGTTGGGATTAGACTAGGTGGGATATTAACAGTAATGGGCAGTGAGCAGGAGGTTGGGATTAGACGAGGTGGGATATTAACGGTAATGGGTAGTGAGCAGGAGGTTGGGATTAGACTAGGTGGGATATTAACAGTAATGGGCAGTGAGCAGGAGGTTGGGATTAGACTAGGTGGGATATTAACAGTAATGGGCAGTGAGCAGGAGGTTGGGATTAGACTAGGTGGGATATTAACGGTAATGGGCAGTGAGCAGGAGGTTGGGATTAGACTAGGTGGGATATTAACGGTAATGGGCAGTGAGCAGGAGGTTGGGATTAGACTAGGTGGGATATTAACAGTAATGGGCAGTGAGCAGGAGGTTGGGATTAGACTAGGTGGGATATTAACGGTAATGGGCAGTGAGCAGGAGGTTGGGATTAGACTAGGTGGGATATTAACGGTAATGGGCAGTGAGCAGGAGGTTGGGATTAGACTAGGTGGGATATTAACAGTAATGGGCAGTGAGCAGGAGGTTGGGATTAGACTAGGTGGGATATTAACAGTAATGGGCAGTGAGCAGGAGGTTGGGATTAGACTAGGTGGGATATTAACAGTAATGGGTAGTGAGCAGGAGGTTGGGATTAGACTAGGGGGGATATTAACGGTAATGGGCAGTGAGCAGGAGGTTGGGATTAGACTAGGTGGGATATTAACAGTAATGGGTAGTGAGCAGGAGGTTGGGATTAGACTAGGTGGGATATTAACAGTAATGGGCAGTGAGCAGGAGGTTGGGATTAGACTAGGTGGGATATTAACAGTAATGGGGAGTGAGCAGGAGGTTGGGATTAGACTAGGTGGGATATTAACAGTAATGGGCAGTGAGCAGGAGGTTGGGATTAGACTAGGGGGGATATTAACAGTAATGGGCATTGAGGAGGAGGTTGGGATTAGACTAGGTGGGATATTAACAGTAATGGGGGAGGAAAAACCTGCACAGCGTCGGGTTTTCAATCCTCATTCTTTGGGGGGTTAGTTTTCCTGTTCGTGTCTCATACATTTTAACCAGTGTTTTTTTCTTGAAAAGCCTCTCATTTACTCCACAGATGATTTTTGTCATCTCTCATTTCCTTCATTTACTTTATAGTTTTGGTTTATAGTTTCTAAGGTGTGATATTCACCATGTAGAATCGGGGCAGAGGATATTTAAGAATAATATTAATAAATTTAATTAATTACATAGAATGGGAGATCAGATGATGTGTTGCTGCTGCAATATGTGGGAGCTGGTGGACACCATTGATGCTCACGGTGATCACATTTGCAGTAAGTGTTGGCTGCTCGAGGAACTCCGGCTCCGTGTTGAAGAGCTGGAGTCCGAGCTTCAAACACTGAGACATATCAGGGAGGGGGAAGAGTTACCTGGACTCTGTTCCAGGAAGTAGTCACACCAATTAGATTAATTAATTCAGATGTAGTCCGTGGCCAGGGTCAGGATGGTGTGACTAGAAGTGAGGCAGGTACGGGGATCCAGGAGGTAGTGTTGGAGGAGCCGCAGCCCTTGCACTTGTCCAACAGGTTCGAGGCTCTTACTCCCTGTGGGGACAGGAGCAGGGACTGCAGGGAGGATGAGCAACCTGGCCACAGCACCGTGGAGCAGGGGGCCATTCAAGTGGGGGAGGGGGGGCGGGAGTTAAAAGAAATGTTGTAGTGGTAGGGGATAGTATCGTTAGGGGGATAGATAGAGTTCTTTGCAGCCGAGAGCGAGAGTCCCGAAGGCTGTGTTGCCTGCCCAGTGCCAGGGTTAAGGACACCTCCTCTGGACTGCAGAGAAACTTGGAGTGGGAGGGGGAGGATCCAGTTGTCGTGGTCCATGTTGGTACCAACGACATAGATAGGACAAGTAAGGAGGTTCTGCTGAGGGAGTTTCAGCAGCTAGGGGCCAAATTAAAAAGCAGAACCACAAGGGTAATAATCTCTGGATTATTACCTGAGCCACAAGCGAATTTGGCTAGGACAAATAAAATTAGAGAGTTAAATGTGTGGCTCAAAGACTGGTGTGGGAGAAATGGGTTTTGCTTCCTGGGACACTGGCACCAGTACTGGGGCAGGAGGGAGCTGTTCCGTTGGGACGGGCTTCACTTGGCCAGTGCTGGGACTAGAGTCCTGGCGGATCATATAACTCGGGCTGTAGAGAGGGCTTTCAACTAACTAGTGGGGGGGGGGGGGGCGGGGAGGTTCCTAGAGAGCAAATAATACAAATGACAACAGAGAAGGTCATAGACTTAGGTAGCAGTGGGGAAATTAAAAACCAGAGCGTGTCAGGAAGGGGCAGAAGGTATGGAGTAAAAGGTAAAGTAATAAAAAGGGCAAAAGCAGGAACTAAGTGTCACAAAACATCTTTGAAAGTTCTCTATCTGAATGCACGTAGCATTCGTAACAAAATAGACGAGTTAATGGCACAAATAACTACATATGGGTATGATCTTGTGGCCATTACAGAAACATGGTTGCAGGGTGACAATGACTGGGAATTAAACATACCAGGTTATTTAACAATCAGGAAGGACAGGCAGGAAGGAAGGGGAGGTGGGGTGGCTATGTTAATAAAGGAAGGAATCACTCATACAGAGAAATGATATTGGGTCAAAAGATCAGGATAATGAAACAGTTTGGGTGGAGGTAAGGAATAATAAGGGGAAAAAACACTAGTGGGCGTAGTCTATAGGCCTCCGAACAGTGGCAACTCTGTTGGCCGGAGTATCAATCAGGAAATAGTTGAGGCTTGTAATAAGGGAACATCTATAATTATGGGGGATTTTAACTATCATATTAATTGGACAAATCAAATTGGGCAGGGCTGCCTTGAGGATGAGTTAATTGAGTGTATTAGGGATGGGTTTCTTGAGCAGTATGTAACTGAACCGACCAGGGGGCAAGCAACCTTAGATCTGGTCCTGTGTAACGAGACGGGATTAATTAAAAATGTCCTAGTAAAGGATCCCCTTGGAATGAGTGACCATAAAATGGTTGAATTCCATATTCAATTAGAGGGTGAGAAGGTTGGATCTCAAACAAGCGTGCTAAGCTTGAATAAAAGGAGACTATGAAGGTATGAGAGCGGAATTGAGTAGAGTGGATTGGGAGAATAGATTAAAGGGTAAGACGATACATGATCAGTGGTGTACATTTAAGGAGTTATTTTACAACTTCCAATACATATTCTACTGAGAAGAAAAGGGTGTAAAAGAAAAGACAGCCATCCGTGGCTAAGTAAAGAAATTAAGGATAGTATGCGACTAAAAACAAGGGCATATAAGGTAGCCAAATCTAGTGGGAGGATAGGGAAAACTTTAAAAGACAGCAAAAAACAACAAAAAGATTAAGAAAGGGAAGATAGATTATGAAAGTAAATTAGCACAAAATATAAAAACAGATAGTAAGAGTTTTTATAGTTATATAAAAAGAAAAAAGGGTGGCTAAAGTAAATGTTGGTCCCTTACAGGATGAGACTGGGAAATTAATGGTGGGAAATATGGAGATGGCAAAAACACTGAATGAATATTTTACATCAGTCTTTACAGCAGAAGACACTAAGAATATCCCAACACTGGACAAACAGGGGGCTAAAGGGGGGGGGGGGAGGAGCTAAACACGATCAATCACTAAGGAAGTGGTACTCGGTAAAATAATGGGACTCAAGGCGGATAAATCACCTGGACCTGATGGCTTACATCCTAGGGTCTTGAGGGAAGTGGCGGTAGGGATTGTGGATGCATTGGTAATAATTTTCCAAAACTCCCTGGACTCGGCAAAGGTCCCAGCAGACTGGAAAACTGCTAATGTAACACCCTTATTTAAAAAGGGCAGTAGACAGAAGGCTGGAAACTATAGACCGGTTAGCCTAACATCTGTGGTAGGTAAAATTTTGGAGTCCATTATTAAGGAGACAGTAACAGGACATTTGGATAATCACAATTTAATAGGGCAAAGTCAGCATGGTTTTATGAAGGGGAAGTCATGTTTGACAAATTTGCTGGAGTTCTTTGAGGAAGTAACATATAGGGTGGATAAAGGGGAACCAGTGGACGTAGTGTATTTAGACTTCCAAAAGGCATTTGACAAGGTGCCACACAAAAGATTATTGCTTAAGATAAAAAATCACGGGATTGGGGGTAATATTCTGGCATGGATAGAGGATTGGCTATCTAACAGAAGGCAGAGAGTTGGGATAAATGGTTCATTCTCAGACTGGCAATCAGTAACTAGTGGTGTTCCGCAGGGGTCAGTGCTGGGTCCCCAACTCTTCACAATCTATATTAACGATTTGGAGGAGGGGACCGAGTGTAACATAGCAAAGTTTGCAGCTGATACTAAGATGGGAGGGAAAGTAGTGAGTGAGGAGGACATAAAAAACCTGCAAGGGGACATCGACAGGCTAAGTAAGTGGGCAGAGATTTGGCAGATGGAATACAATACTGGAAAGTGTGAGGTTATGCACTTTGGCAGGAAAAATCGTAGAGCAAGTTATTATCTTAATGGCAAGAAAATGGAAAGTACTGAAGTACAAAGGGATCTGGGGGTCCTGGTGCACGAAACTCAAAAGGTTAGTATGCAGGTGCAGCAAGTGATTAAGAAGGCCAATGGAATGTTGGCTTTCATTGCTAGGGGGATAGAATATAAAAATAGGGAGGTATTGCTTCAGTTTAACAAGGTATTGGTGAGACCGCACCTGGAATACTGCATACAGTTTTGGTGTCCATACTTAAGAAAGGACATTCTTGCTCTCGAGTCAGTACAAAGAAGGTTCACTCTGTTAATCCTGGGGATGAGGGGATGGACATATGAGGAGAGGTCGAGTAGATTGGGACTCTACTCATTGGAGTTCAGAAGAATGAGAGGCGATCTTATTGAAACATATAAGATTGTGAAGGGGTTGGATCGGGTGGATGCGGGGAAGAGGTTCCCGATGATGGGTGAAACTAGAACTAGGGGGCATAGTCTTAGAATAAGCGGCTGCTCTTTCAAAACTGAGATGAGGAGGAACGACTTCACTCAGAGGGTGGTAGGTCCATGGAATATGCTGCCCCAAAAAGCTGTAGAAGCTACATCATTACATAAATTTAAAACAGAAATAGACAGTTTCCTAGAAGTAAAGGGAATTAAGGGTTACGGGGAGCGGGCAGGAATTTGGGCATGAATCTAGGTTCGGATCGGTCATGGCCCTGTGGGTAGCGGAGCGGGCCCAGGGGCCGTGTAGCCTGATCCTGCTCCTATTTCGTGTGTCTAATTCTGTTAGATTCCGGAGATGGTTCTGTGATAGTGGATTGGCGGTTAGGATCAGATCAGCCATGATCTTATTGAATGGCGGAGCAGGCTCGAGGGGCCGATTGGCCTACTCCTGCTCCTATTTCTTATGTTCTTATGTAAGTAGTTTCCAGGTCAGTAAACTCATGACGTTCCCTGTAATTCCTGCCTGTTGCCTCTGGCCTCTCCTTTTCCCAGTCCCACTAAAACTGTTCCCTTTGTTTTCAGTCCACAAAGAGTTATACCCGAACCGTTCCCCTGTCCTTTGTACAGATACTGACTGATCCGCTGGGTATTTTCACCTCTTCATATCATTGTTTCAGATTCAGAATATTTTCAGTTTATCTATTTAGTTCCTATTTGACGAGTTTCTCTTCGGTAACATTGTGATTCTAAGATCTGATATCCTGTCAGTTCTGTGATGTTTGGATAATCCAGACTCATTCTGTGTCCCTCCCACTTACTCGATGTTCTTGTCCACTGAAATGCCTCTCCTGTGTTAACAACGAGCTCAGTCCGTCCACCCCTCCTTCAATCGCCTGTTCCAGTCTGTCCCAGTAGAATTTCGTGAACTGGAACAGCTGGTAATCGTCGCACTTTGTCAAGAACTCAGTGATTGTAGAGTTCGGATCTGTGAACACAAATGGAGAAAACTAAACACATTATCCACTTTCTACCCAGGTGGCTACATGTCATCGTATACCAAACGGCTACAGCTTCCTGTGAGCCACATTATCAAACACCTTCCGGTGAGCCACATTATCAAACACCTTCTGGTGAGCCACATTATCAAACACCTTCCTGTGAGCCACATTATCAAACACCTTCTGGTGAGCCACATTATCAAACACCTTCTGGTGAGCCACATTATCAAACACCTTCTGGTGAGCCACATTATCAAACACCTTCCTGTGAGCCACATTATCAAACACCTTCTGGTGAGCCACATTATCAAACACCTTCTGGTGAGCCACATTATCAAACACCTTCCGGTGAGCCACATTATCAAACACCTTCTGGTGAGCCACATTATCAAACACCTTCCGGTGAGCCACATTATCAAACACCTTCCTGTGAGCCACATTATCAAACACCTTCCGGTGAGCCACATTATCAAACACCTTCCGGTGAGCCACATTATCAAACACCTTCTGGTGAGCCACATTATCAAACACCTTCCGGTGAGCCACATTATCAAACACCTTCCTGTTTGCCACATTATCAAACACCTTCTGGTGAGCCACATTATCAAACACCTTCTGGTGAGCCACATTATCAAACACCTGGTGAGCCACATTATCAAACACCTGGTGAGCCACATTGTCAAACACCTTCTGGTGAGCCACATTATCAAACACCTTCTGGTGAGCCACATTATCAAACACCTTCTGGTGAGCCACATTATCAAACACCTTCTGGTGAGCCACATTATCAAACACCTGGTGAGCCACATTGTCAAACACCTTCCTGTGAGCCACATTGTCAAACACCTTCTGGTGAGCCACATTATCAAACACCTTCTGGTGAGCCACATTATCAAACACCTGGTGAGCCACATTATCAAACACCTTCTGGTGAGCCACATTATCAAACACCTGGTGAGCCACATTGTCAAACACCTTCTGGTGAGCCACATTATCAAACACCTTCTGGTGAGCCACATTATCAAACACCTGGTGAGCCACATTATCAAACACCTTCTGGTGAGCCACATTATCAAACACCTTCCGGTGAGCCACATTATCAAACACCTTCTGGTGAGCCACATTATCAAACACCTGGTGAGCCACATTATCAAACACCTTCCGGTGAGCCACATTATCAAACACCTTCTGGTGAGCCACATTATCAAACACCTTCTGGTGAGCCACATTATCAAACACCTTCTGATAACCCACATACACCACATGTACAACATTCCATCAACCTGTATAGTCACAGCTCCACAAAACTGCATCTTAATGTGTTGGGAGATTGGGCACATGACTGGCAAATGGTGTTTAGCTTGGATAAGTGCCGTGTTATGCCTGTGGGCAGTGCGAGTGCTCAACATTCATACACCCTTCATGGCATTAAATAAGGGGGAGAACGGAAGATCCGGGCATTCCAGTGGATACATCTCTAAAGGTACAGGAGCAATGTCGTGAAGTGATAGCTAGAACAAAGGAAATATTGGGGTGTATTCATAGGACAGTAGGGTATAAGACGACCTATTCTGTCCCAGTACAAGACCTTGGTAAAGGCCTCACTTGGAATACTGTGTCCAGTTATAGCCCCCACATAAGTTGGGTGATATTGGGGCTTTGAACCTGTTGCAGAGGAGGGACATTAGACTAATTCCCAGTATAAAGCACCTTAGTTATCAAGATAGGCTAAGAATGTGGACTCTACACTTTAGAGAAGCAAAGACTAAGCGGTGATCTGATTGAGGTTCATAAGATGATGAAGGGAATCGATTGTGTTCCATTTAACAGTTTGTTCCAATTACATAGCTTACGGAGGGCCAGGGGTCACCATTTTAAGTTGTGAAAGGCCAAATTTAAGTTAGCTGTCAGGAGGTGGTTCTTTTCCCCAGAGAATAGTCGACCTCTGGAACAGGATACCTTCTCTGGCGGTGGACAATGACTCGGTGAATTCCTTCAGGCGAGAGCTGGACCTGTTCCTGTTTGGTGCGGACATCACCGCTTAAAACAGGAAGACACTTCCGGGAATTCAGTGTAAGATGGATCTGCTGGACTAGTTTCAATCGCCTAGATGGGTCGGAGAGGAATTTCCCGTATTTTAATTCCCCAAATTGGCTGTGTTTTTACCTGTGTTTTTTCACCTCACCCATGGTTTGGTTTGGGATAGCTAGAACAAATTATGACAAAGCATTGCAATTGCCTAGGAAAGTCTGGATGGACCAAAAGGTCAAATTGTCAAAGACAACTTTTCTACAGCTAATCCGTTCCAGCCACCCCGCATCATCATCTTTATCGCTAAATGCTCACTAATTCGACCTGGATTAACAGATTTGAGGAGTTTCTACACAATGGTCTCTGGTTACCAGGTTGATCCTCTCTCCACATTAGAACAGAATCACTTGGGCTCCTTCAGCCCACCTGTATATTTTTGATATTAAACCTGGGTTGAAATGCTGTGCTCCGTCCCTCCTATCTCCTCTCTGACTTCCTCTAACAGTCTGGGGTGTATTATCTCGGAGCCCAGTGACTTCTCCACCTCGGCTATTTTACTCAGATCCAAATCCTTCTCTACAGTGATGTCTAACTGTGGGCCCACATCCTCATCTAGTACATCAAAACTTCACTTCCACCATCATTTTTTAGAAAGTTAAGGAAATATTTTGTATCGCCCCAAATTGCATCCGTCAGAACTAGTTTCCCCAGTCCCACCTCTCTCACCTCCACTGCTCGCTGACCTGTAAAACCCAGAGAATTGTGCTATCTCCCTTCCTGTTGCTGAACTGTGTACATATGGATTCCATCTTAGCATTGCTCCCTGGAACAGCCTTACCTTCTAAACCTCTCCGCCTCGCTCTCCTCCTTTCAGGCGTTCCTTAAACTTTACCTGCCCCAATATCTCCTTATGTGACTCGGTGTCAAATTCTGATTGGTCACACTCCTGCGAAGCACCGCGAGAGGTTTTTCAACATTAAAGGCGCTATATAAACACCAGTTTGTTCTTGTTGTTGCTGCGTTGTCATAGAATGCTTTATTAATACTGGTGTCCACAATTTTGTTGCTCTTCCCTCAAAATGTTATCACCAGGAACATTTCCCTCCGAGTCCTGTGAAAACCAAGGCCGTGTCTTATAGATACTAGATCACATCTCATGTTTCTGAATGTTTGGAATGATTTGTACACTCACACACAACTCAATACTCGCTCCAACACTGGGAATGTTGACTTGTCCCCGTTTCTTCTATAGATACTAGATCACATCTCATGTTTCTGAATGTTTGGAATGATTTGTTCACTCACACACAACTCAATACTAGCTCCAACACTGGGAATGTTGACTTGTCCCCGGTTCTTTTAATAAACAAGTGAATTTCTCTCTCACTATTTCAAATCCTCTTTCCTTTTTCTTGCTAATACCTTTTTCACTATTTCTTAAATCTTCTGTTTCAGCTCCAGCATTTTTATTAATTCCTCTCTCTAGTCTGAGGTCTGGATATTTCCCACTCTCCAGTCACATCCCGATACCCTCCCACTGCTCCATTCACCTTTTCTGTAAAACCATTAATGTTGGTCGGTACAGATCGCGGCCGTCCCTTCCCTTCCAACTGAACTCACCCTCGTGCCCCAAGACCGTGAACACTTCCCTCCTGCTCCAGCCCTCAGCCACACATTGACTAGCCTCATATTACCCGTCTTAAGCAGCCCAGTGCAAAACAATCCGGAGATCAACAGCTTGAGGCCTGGTTTCTTAGTTTAGTGCCTCAGTCTCAATAGTCCCTCTATAAACGTATTTCTATCCGTGTTACTGGCTCCGACCGTGGCTATTTTCTGCTCTCCTTTCCTGCCCAGAGGTGGTCCCACCGGTCAAGGATGTTCTTCCCTCGGCACCAGGGAGGTAACTAACCATTCAGGACCTGCTCAGGGCTACAGAAGAGGTTGTTTATTCCCCCGACTATACAATCTGACACCAGTCCCGCGCTCCTATTCCTGTGCCCCACCTGCCTCTCACTCTCACCCCGCTGGGTGGCCTCCTGCTCTCTGGGGCCACACTGTTTGCTCAAGAATACGGTCCTGAGTCACTGTCTCTCTCCACCTTACAGTCCCCAATACCAGGTATCTATTGGGCAGTTCCAGTACTCAGGGGCTCCCTCCACCTGTGACTGTGATCCTCAGTCACTGTCTCTCTCCACCTTACAGTCCCCAATACCAGGTATCTATTGGACAGTTCCAGTACTCAGGGGCTCCCTCCACCTGTGACTGTGATACTCAGTCACTGTCTCTCTCCACCTTACAGTCTCCAATACCAGGTATCTATTGGACAGTTCCAGTACTCAGGGGCTCCCTCCACCTGTGACTGTGATCCTCTGAGTCACTGTCTCTCTCCACCTTACAGTCTCCAATACCAGGTATCTATTGGACAGTTCCAGTACTCAGGGGCTCCCTCCACCTGTGACTGTGATCCTCAGTCACTGTCTCTCTCCACCTTACAGTCCCCAATACCAGGTATCTATTGGACAGTTCCAGTACTCAGGGGCTCCCTCCACCTGTGACTGTGATCCTCAGTCACTGTCTCTCTCCACCTTACAGACCCCAATACCAGGTATCTATTGGACAGTTCCAGTACTCAGGGGCTCCCTCCACCTGTGACTGTGATCCTCAGTCACTGTCTCTCTCCACCTTACAGTCCCCAATACCAGGTATCTATTGGACAGTTCCAGTACTCAGGGGCTCCCTCCACCTGTGACTGTGATCCTCAGTCACTGTCTCTCTCCACCTTACAGTCCCCAATACCAGGTATCTATTGGACAGTTCCAGTACTCAGGGGCTTCCTCCACCTGTGACTGTGATCCTGAGTCACTGTCTCTCTCCACCTTACAGTCCCCAATACCAGGTATCTATTGGACAGTTCCAGTACTCAGGGGCTCCCTCCACCTGTGACTGTGATCCTCTGAGTCACTGTCTCTCTCCACCTTACAGTCTCCAATACCAGGTATCTATTGGACAGTTCCAGTACTCAGGGGCTCCCTCCACCTGTGACTGTGATCCTCAGTCACTGTCTCTCTCCACCTTACAGTCCCCAATACCAGGTATCTATTGGACAGTTCCAGTACTCAGGGGCTCCCTCCACCTGTGACTGTGATCCTCTGAGTCACTGTCTCTCTCCACCTTACAGTCCCCAATACCAGGTATCTATTGGACAGTTCCAGTACTCAGGGGCTCCCTCCACCTGTGACTGTGATCCTGAGTCACTGTCTCTCTCCACCTTACAGTCTCCAATACCAGGTATCTATTGGACAGTTCCAGTACTCAGGGGCTCCCTCCACCTGTGACTGTGATCCTCTGAGTCACTGTCTCTCTCCACCTTACAGCCCCCAATACCAGGTATCTATTGGACAGTTCCAGTCCTCAGGGGCTCCCTCCACCTGTGACTGTGATCCTGAGTCACTGTCTCTCTCCACCTTACAGTCCCCAATACCAGGTATCTATTGGACAGTTCCAGTACTCAGGGGCTCCCTCCACCTGTGACTGTGATCCTCTGAGTCACTGTCTCTCTCCACCTTACAGTCTCCAATACCAGGTATCTATTGGACAGTTCCAGTACTCAGGGACTCCCTCCACCTGTGACTGTGATCCTCAGTCACTGTCTCTCTCCACCTTACAGTCCCCAATACCAGGTATCTATTGGACAGTTCCAGTACTCAGGGGCTCCCTCCACCTGTGACTGTGATCCTCAGTCACTGTCTCTCTCCACCTTACAGTCCCCAATACCAGGTATCTATTGGACAGTTCCAGTACTCAGGGGCTCCCTCCACCTGTGACTGTGATCCTCAGTCACTGTCTCTCTCCACCTTACAGTCCCCAATACCAGGTATCTATTGGACAGTTCCAGTACTCAGGGACTCCCTCCACCTGTGACTGTGACCCTCTGAGTCACTGTCTCTCTCCACCTTACAGTCCCCAATACCAGGTATCTATTGGACAGTTCCAGTACTCAGGGGCTCCCTCCACCTGTGACTGTGATCCTCAGTCACTGTCTCTCTCCACCTTACAGTCCCCAATACCAGGTATCTATTGGACAGTTCCAGTACTCAGGGGCTTCCTCCACCTGTGACTGTGATCCTCTGAGTCACTGTCTCTCTCCCCCTTACAGTCTCCAATACCAGGTATCTATTGGACAGTTCCAGTACTCAGGGGCTTCCTCCACCTGTGACTGTGATCCTCAGTCACTGTCTCTCTCCACCTTACAGTCTCCAATACCAGGTATCTATTGGACAGTTCCAGTACTCAGGGGCTCCTCCACCTGTGACTGTGATCCTCAGTCACTGTCTCTCTCCACCTTACAGCCCCCAATACCAGGTATCTATTGGACAGTTCCAGTACTCAGGGGCTCCCTCCACCTGTGACTGTGATCCTCTGAGTCACTGTCTCTCTCCACCTTACAGTCCCCAATACCAGGTATCTATTGGACTGTTCCAGTACTCAGGGGCTCCCTCCACCTGTGACTGTGATCCTCTGAGTCACTGTCTCTCTCCACCTTACAGTCCCCAATACCAGGTATCTATTGGACAGTTCCAGTACTCAGGGACTCCCTCCACCTGTGACTGTGACCCTCTGAGTCACTGTCTCTCTCCACCTTACAGTCCCCAATACCAGGTATCTATTGGACAGTTCCAGTACTCAGGGGCTCCCTCCACCTGTGACTGTGATCCTCTGAGTCACTGTCTCTCTCCACCTTACAGTCCCCAATACCAGGTATCTATTGGACAGTTCCAGTACTCAGGGGCTTCCTCCACCTGTGACTGTGATCCTCAGTCACTGTCTCTCTCCACCTTACAGCCCCCAATACCAGGTATCTATTGGACAGTTCCAGTACTCAGGGGCTCCTCCACCTGTGACTGCGATCCTCAGTCACTGTCTCTCTCCACCTTACAGTCCCCAATACCAGGTATCTATTGGACAGTTCCAGTACTCAGGGGCTCCCTCCACCTGTGACTGTGATCCTCAGTCACTGTCTCTCTTCACCTTACAGTCTCCAATACCAGGTATCTATTGGACAGTTCCAGTACTCAGGGGCTCCCTCCACCTGTGGCTGTGATCCTCAGTCACTGTCTCTCTCCACCTTACAGTCCCCAATACCAGGTATCTATTGGACAGTTCCAGTACTCAGGGGCTCCCTCCACCTGTGACTGCGATCCTCAGTCACTGTCTCTCTCCACCTTACAGTCCCCAATACCAGGTATCTATTGGACAGTTCCAGTACTCAGGGGCTTCCTCCACCTGTGACTGTGATCCTCTGAGTCACTGTCTCTCTCCACCTTACAGCCCCCAATACCAGGTATCTATTGGACAGTTCCAGTACTCAGGGGCTCCCTCCACCTGTGACTGTGATCCTCAGTCACTGTCTCTCTCCACCTTACAGACCCCAATACCAGGTATCTATTGGTCAGTTCCAGTACTCAGGGGCTCCCTCCACCTGTGACTGTGATCCTCTGAGTCACTGTCTCTCTCCACCTTACAGTCCCCAATACCAGGTATCTATTGGACAGTTCCAGTACTCAGGGGCTCCCTCCACCTGTGACTGCGATCCTCAGTCACTGTCTCTCTCCACCTTACAGTCCCCAATACCAGGTATCTATTGGACAATTCCAGTACTCAGGGGCTCCCTCCACCTGTGACTGCGATCCTCAGTCACTGTCTCTCTCCACCTTACAGTCCCCAATACCAGGTATCTATTGGACAATTCCAGTACTCAGGGGCTCCCTCCACCTGTGACTGCGATCCTCAGTCACTGTCTCCCTCCACCTTACAGTCCCCAATACCAGGTATCTATTGGACAATTCCAGTACTCAGGGGCTCCCTCCACCTGTGAGTGCGATCCTGAGTCACTGTCTCTCTCCACCTTACAGTCCCCAATACCAGGTATCTATTGGACAATTCCAGTACTCAGGGGCTCCCTCCACCTGTGACTGCGATCCTCAGTCACTGTCTCTCTCCACCTTACAGTCCCCAATACCAGGTATCTATTGGACAGTTCCAGTACTCAGGGGCTCCCTCCACCTGTGACTGTGATCCTCTGAGTCACTGTCTCTCTCCACCTTACAGCCCCCAATACCAGGTATCTATTGGACAGTTCCAGTACTCAGGGACTCCCTCCACCTGTGACTGTGACCCTCTGAGTCACTGTCTCTCTCCACCTTACAGTCCCCAATACCAGGTATCTATTGGACAGTTCCAGTACTCAGGGGCTTCCTCCACCTGTGACTGTGATCCTCAGTCACTGTCTCTCTCCTCCTTACAGACCCCAATACCAGGTATCTATTGGACAGTTCCAGTACTCAGGGGCTTCCTCCACCTGTGACTGTGATCCTCTGAGTCACTGTCTCTCTCCACCTTACACTCCCCAATACCAGGTATCTATTGGACAGTTCCAGTACTCAGGGGCTCCCTCCACCTGTGACTGTGATCCTGAGTCACTGTCTCTCTCCACCTTACAGTCTCCAATACCAGGTATCTATTGGACAGTTCCATTACTCATGGGCTCCCTCCACCTGTGACTGTGATCCTCAGTCACTGTCTCTCTCCACCTTACAGTCCCCAATACCAGGTATCTATTGGACAGTTCCAGTACTCAGGGGCTCCCTCCACCTGTGACTGTGATCCTGAGTCACTGTCTCTCTCCACCTTACAGCCCCCAATACCAGGTATCTATTGGACAGTTCCAGTACTCAGGGGCTCCCTCCACCTGTGGCTGTGATCCTCTGAGTCACTGTCTCTCTCCACCTTACAGTCCCCAATACCAGGTATCTATTGGACAGTTCCAGTACTCAGGGGCCCCTCCACCTGTGACTGTGATCCTCAGTCACTGTCTCTCTCCACCTTACAATCCCCAATACCAGGTATCTATTGGACAGTTCCAGTACTCAGGGGCTTCCTCCACCTGTGACTGTGATCCTCTGAGTCACTGTCTCTCTCCACCTTACAGTCTCCAATACCAGGTATCTATTGGACAGTTCCAGTACTCAGGGGCTTCCTCCACCTGTGACGGCGATCCTGAGTCACTGTCTCTCTCCACCTTACAGCCCCCAATACCAGGTATCTATTGGACAGTTCCAGTACTCAGGGGCTCCCTCCACCTGTGACTGTGATCCTCTGAGTCACTGTCTCTCTCCACCTTACAGCCCCCAAAACCAGGTATCTATTGGACAGTTCCAGTACTCAGGGGCTCCCTCCACCTGTGACTGTGATCCTCTGAGTCACTGTCTCTCTCCACCTTACAGTCCCCAATACCAGGTATCTATTGGACAGTTCCAGTACTCAGGGGCCCCTCCACCTGTGACTGTGATCCTCAGTCACTGTCTCTCTCCACCTTACAGTCCCCAATACCAGGTATCTATTGGACAGTTCCAGTACTCAGGTGCTCCCTCCACCTGTGACTGTGATCCTCAGTCACTGTCTCTCTCCACCTTACAGTCCCCAATACCAGGTATCTATTGGACAGTTCCAGTACTCAGGGGCTTCCTCCACCTGTGACTGTGATCCTGAGTCACTGTCTCTCTCCACCTTACAATCCCCAATACCAGGTATCTATTGGACAGTTCCAGTACTCAGGGGCTTCCTCCACCTGTGACTGTGATCCTCTGAGTCACTGTCTCTCTCCACCTTACAGTCCCCAATACCAGGTATCTATTGGACAGTTCCAGTACTCAGGGGCTCCCTCCACCTGTGACTGTGATCCTCTGAGTCACTGTCTCTCTCCACCTTACAGTCCCCAATACCAGGTATCTATTGGACAGTTCCAGTACTCAGGGGCTCCCTCCACCTGTGACTGTGACCCTCAGTCACTGTCTCTCTCCACCTTACAGTCCCCAATACCAGGTATCTATTGGACAGTTCCAGTACTCAGGGGCTCCCTCCACCTGTGACTGTGATCCTCAGTCACTGTCTCTCTCCACCTTACAGACCCCAATACCAGGTATCTATTGGACAGTTCCAGTACTCAGGGGCTCCCTCCACCTGTGACTGTGATCCTCAGTCACTGTCTCTCTCCACCTTACAGTCCCCAATACCAGGTATCTATTGGACAGTTCCAGTACTCAGGGGCTCCCTCCACCTGTGACTGTGATCCTCAGTCACTGTCTCTCTCCACCTTACAGTGCCCAATACCAGGTATCTATTGGATAGTTCCAGTACTCAGGGGCTTCCTCCACCTGTGACTGTGATCCTCAGTCACTGTCTCTCTCCACCTTACAGTCCCCAATACCAGGTATCTATTGGACAGTTCCAGTACTCAGGGGCTCCCTCCACCTGTGACTGTGATCCTCAGTCACTGTCTCTCTCCACCTTACAGACCCCAATACCATGTATCTATTGGACAGTTCCAGTACTCAGGGGCTCCCTCCACCTGTGACTGTAATCCTCTGAGTCACTGTCTCTCTCCACCTTACAGTCCCCAATACCAGGTATCTATTGGACAGTTCCAGTACTCAGGGGCTCCCTCCACCTGTGACTGTGATCCTCTGAGTCACTGTCTCTCTCCACCTTACAGTCCCCAATACCAGGTATCTATTGGACAGTTCCAGTACTCAGGGGCTCCCTCCACCTGTGACTGTGATCCTCAGTCACTGTCTCTCTCCACCTTACAGACCCCAATACCAGGTATCTATTGGACAGTTCCAGTACTCAGGGGCTCCCTCCACCTGTGACTGTGATCCTCAGTCACTGTCTCTCTCCACCTTACAGTCCCCAATACCAGGTATCTAATGGACAGTTCCAGTACTCAGGGGCTCCCTCCACCTGTGACTGTGATCCGGAGTCACTGTCTCTATCCACCTTACAGTCTCCAATACCAGGTATCTATTGGACAGTTCCAGTATTCAGGGGCTCCCTCCACCTGTGACTGTGATCCTCTGAATCACTGTCTCTCTCCACCTTACAGTCTCCAATACCAGGTATCTATTGGACAGTTCCAGTACTCAGGGGCTCCCTCCCCCTGTGACTGTGATCCTCTGAGTCACTGTCTCTCTCCACCTTACAGACCCCAATACCAGGTATCTATTGGACAGTTCCAGTACTCAGGGGCTCCCTCCACCTGTGACTGTGATCCTCAGTCACTGTCTCTCTCCACCTTACAGTCCCCAATACCAGGTATCTATTGGACAGTTCCAGTACTCAGGGGCTTCCTCCACCTGTGACTGTGATCCTGAGTCACTGTCTCTCTCCACCTTACAGTCCCCAATACCAGGTATCTATTGGACAGTTCCAGTACTCAGGGGCTCCCTCCACCTGTGACTGTGATCCTCTGAGTCACTGTCTCTCTCCACCTTACAGTCCCCAATACCAGGTATCTATTGGACAGTTCCTGTACTCAGGGGCCCCTCCACCTGTGACTGTGATCCTCTGAGTCACTGTCTCTCTCCACCTTACAGTCCCCAATACCGGGTATCTATTGGACAGTTCCAGTACTCAGGGGCTGCCTCCACCTGTGACTGTGATCCTCAGTCACTGTCTCTCTCCACCTTACAGTCACCAATACCAGGTATCTATTGGACAGTTCCAGTACTCAGGGGCTCCCTCCACCTGTGACTGTGATCCTGAGTCACTGTCTCTCTCCACCTTACAGTCCCCAATACCAGGTATCTATTGGACAGTTCCAGTACTCAGGGGCTCCCTCCACCTGTGACTGTGATCCTCAGTCACTGTCTCTCTCCACCTTACAGTCCCCAATACCAGGTATCTATTGGACAGTTCCAGTACTCAGGGGCTCCCTCCACCTGTGACTGTGATCCTCAGTCACTGTCTCTCTCCACCTTACAGTCCCCAATACCAGGTATCTATTGGACAGTTCCAGTACTCAGGGGCTCCCTCCACCTGTGACTGTGATCCTCTGAGTCACTGTCTCTCTCCACCTTACAGTCTCCAATACCAGGTATCTATTGGACAGTTCCAGTACTCAGGGGCTTCCTCCACCTGTGACTGTGATCCTCTGAGTCACTGTCTCTCTCCACCTTACAGACCCCAATACCAGGTATCTATTGGACAGTTCCAGTACTCAGGGGCTCCCTCCACCTGTGACTGTGATCCTGAGTCACTGTCTCTCTCCACCTTACAGTCCCCAATACCAGGTATCTATTGGACAGTTCCAGTACTCAGGGGCCCCCTCCACCTGTGACTGTGATCCTCAGTCACTGTCTCTCTCCACCTTACAGTCCCCAATACCAGGTATCTATTGGACAGTTCCAGTACTCAGGGGCTCCCTCCACCTGTGACTGTGATCCTCAGTCACTGTCTCTCTCCACCTTACAGTCCCCAATACCAGGTATCTATTGGACAGTTCCAGTACTCAGGGGCTCCCTCCACCTGTGACTGTGATCCTCAGTCACTGTCTCTCTCCACCTTACAGTCCCCAATACCAGGTATCTATTGGACAGTTCCAGTACTCAGGGGCTCCCTCCACCTGTGACTGTGATCCTGAGTCACTGTCTCTCTCCACCTTACAGTCTCCAATACCAGGTATCTATTGGACAGTTCCAGTACTCAGGGGCTCCCTCCACCTGTGACTGTGATCCTGAGTCACTGTCTCTATCCACCTTACAGTCTCCAATACCAGGTATCTATTGGACAGTTCCAGTACTCAGGGGCTCCCTCCACCTGTGACTGTGATCCTCTGAGTCACTGTCTCTCTCCACCTTACAGTCTCCAATACCAGGTATCTATTGGACAGTTCCAGTACTCAGGGGCTCCCTCCACCTGTGACTGTGATCCTCAGTCACTGTCTCTCTCCACCTTACAGACCCCAATACCAGGTATCTATTGGACAGTTCCAGTACTCAGGGGCTCCCTCCACCTGTGACTGTGATCCTCAGTCACTGTCTCTCTCCACCTTACAGCCCCCAATACCAGGTATCTATTGGACAGTTCCAGTATTCAGGGGCTCCCTCCACCTGTGACTGTGATCCTCTGAGTCACTGTCTCTCTCCACCTTACAGTCCCCAATACCAGGTATCTATTGGACAGTTCCAGTACTCAGGGGCTCCCTCCACCTGTGACTGTGATCCTCTGAGTCACTGTCTCTCTCCACCTTACAGTCTCCAATACCAGGTATCTATTGGACAGTTCCAGTACTCAGGGGCTCCCTCCACCTGTGACTGTGATCCTCAGTCACTGTCTCTCTCCACCTTACAGTCCCCAATACCAGGTATCTATTGGACAGTTCCAGTACTCAGGGGCTTCCTCCACCTGTGACTGTGATCCTCAGTCACTGTCTCTCTCCACCTTACAGTCCCCAATACCAGGTATCTATTGGACAGTTCCAGTACTCAGGGGCTCCCTCCACCTGTGACTGTGATCCTCAGTCACTGTCTCTCTCCACCTTACAGTCCCCAATACCAGGTATCTATTGGACAGTTCCAGTACTCAGGGGCTCCCTCCACCTGTGACTGTGATCCTCAGTCACTGTCTCTCTCCACCTTACAGCCCCCAATACCAGGTATCTATTGGTCAGTTCCAGTACTCAGGGGCTCCCTCCACCTGTGACTGTGATCCTCTGAGTCACTGTCTCTCTCCACCTTACAGTCCCCAATACCAGGTATCTATTGGACAGTTCCAGTACTCAGGGGCTCCCTCCACCTGTGACTGCGATCCTGAGTCACTGTCTCTATCCACCTTACAGTCCCCAATACCAGGTATCTATTGGACAGTTCCAGTACTCAGGGGCTTCCTCCACCTGTGACTGTGATCCTCTGAGTCACTGTCTCTCTCCACCTTACAGACCCCAATACCAGGTATCTATTGGTCAGTTCCAGTACTCAGGGGCTCCCTCCACCTGTGACTGTGATCCTGAGTCACTGTCTCTCTCCACCTTACAGTCCCCAATACCAGGTATCTATTGGACAGTTCCAGTACTCAGGGGCTTCCTCCACCTGTGACTGTGATCCTCAGTCACTGTCTCTCTCCACCTTACAGACCCCAATACCAGGTATCTATTGGACAGTTCCAGTACTCAGGGGCTTCCTCCACCTGTGACTGTGATCCTCAGTCACTGTCTCTCTCCACCTTACAGTCCCCAATACCAGGTATCTATTGGACAGTTCCAGTACTCAGGGGCTCCCTCCACCTGTGACTGTGATCCTGAGTCACTGCCTCTCTCCACCTTACAATCCCCAATACCAGGTATCTATTGGACAGTTCCAGTACTCAGGGGCTCCCTCCACCTGTGACTGTGATCCTCAGTCACTGTCTCTCTCCACCTTACAGTCCCCAATACCAGGTATCTATTGGACAGTTCCAGTACTCAGGGGCTCCCTCCACCTGTGACTGTGATCCTCAGTCACTGTCTCTCTCCACCTTACAGTCTCCAATACCAGGTATCTATTGGACAGTTCCAGTACTCAGGGGCTTCCTCCACCTGTGACTGTGATCCTCTGAGTCACTGTCTCTATCCACCTTACAGTCTCCAATACCAGGTATCTATTGGACAGTTCCAGTACTCAGGGGCTCCCTCCACCTGTGACTGTGATCCTCGGAGTCACTGTCTCTATCCACCTTACAGTCCCCAATACCAGGTATCTATTGGACAGTTCCAGTACTCAGGGGCTCCCTCCACCTGTGACTGTGATCCTCTGAGTCACTGTCTCTCTCCACCTTACAGTCCCCAATACCAGGTATCTATTGGACAGTTCCAGTACTCAGGCGCTCCCTCGCCCTGTGACTGTGATCCTCTGAGTCACTGTCTCTCTCCACCTTACAGTCCCCAATACCAGGTATCTATTGGACAGTTCCAGTACTCAGGGGCTCCCTCCACCTGTGACTGTGATCCTCAGTCACTGTCTCTCTCCACCTTACAGTCCCCAATACCAGGTATCTATTGGACAGTTCCAGTACTCAGGGGCTCCCTCCACCTGTGACTGTGATCCTCAGTCACTGTCTCTCTCCGCCTTACAGTCCCCAATACCAGGTATCTATTGGACAGTTCCAGTACTCAGGGGCCCTCCACCTGTGACTGTGATCCTGAGTCACTGTCTCTCTCCACCTTACAGCCCCCAATACCAGGTATCTATTGGACAGTTCCAGTACTCAGGGGCTCCCTCCACCTGTGACTGTGATCCTCAGTCACTGTCTCTCTCCACCTTACAGTCCCCAATACGAGGTATCTATTGGACAGTTCCAGTACTCAGGGGTGCCCTCCACCTGTGACTGTGATCCTCTGAGTCACTGTCTCTCTCCACCTTACAGTCTCCAATACCAGGTATCTATTGGACAGTTCCAGTACTCAGGGGCTCCCTCCACCTGTGACTGTGATCCTCTGAGTCACTGTCTCTCTCCACCTTACAGTCCCCAATACCAGGTATCTATGGGACAGTTCCAGTACTCAGGGCTCCCTCCACCTGTGACTGTGATCCTCAGTCACTGTCTCTCTCCACCTTACAGTCTCCAATACCAGGTATCTATTGGACAGTTCCAGTACTCAGGGGCTCCCTCCACCTGTGGCTGTGATCCTGAGTCACTGTCTCTCTCCACCTTACAGTCCCCAATACCAGGTATCTATTGGACAGTTCCAGTACTCAGGGGTGCCCTCCACCTGTGACTGTGATCCTCTGAGTCACTGTCTCTCTCCACCTTACAGCCCCCAATACCAGGTATCTATTGGACAGTTCCAGTACTCAGGGGCTCCCTCCACCTGTGACTGTGATCCTGAGTCACTGTCTCTCTCCACCTTACAGTCTCCAAAACCAGGTATCTATTGGACAGTTCCAGTACTCAGGGGCTCCCTCCACCTGTGACTGTGATCCTCTGAGTCACTGTCTCTCTCCACCTTACAGTCCCCAATACCAGGTATCTATTGGACAGTTCCAGGACTCAGGGGCTCCCTCCACCTGTGACTGTGATCCTCAGTCACTGTCTCTCTCCACCTTACAGCCCCCAATACCAGGTATCTATTGGACAGTTCCAGTACTCAGGGGCTCCCTCCACCTGTGACTGTGATCCTGAGTCACTGTCTCTCTCCACCTTACAGCCCCCAATACCAGGTATCTATTGGACAGTTCCAGTACTCAGGGGCTCCCTCCACCTGTGACTGTGATCCTCTGAGTCACTGTCTCTCTCCACCTTACAGTCTCCAATACCAGGTATCTATTGGACAGTTCCAGTACTCAGGGGCTTCCTCCACCTGTGACGGCGATCCTGAGTCACTGTCTCTCTCCACCTTACAGCCCCCAATACCAGGTATCTATTGGACAGTTCCAGTACTCAGGGGCTCCCTCCACCTGTGACTGTGATCCTCTGAGTCACTGTCTCTCTCCACCTTACAGCCCCCAATACAAGGTATCTATTGGACAGTTCCAGTACTCAGGGGCCCCTCCACCTGTGACTGTGATCCTCTGAGTCACAGTCTCTCTCCACCTTACAGTCCCCAATACCAGGTATCTATTGGACAGTTCCAGTACTCAGGGGCTCCCTCCACCTGTGACTGCGATCCTCTGAGTCACTGTCTCTCTCCACCTTACAGTCCCCAATACCAGGTATCTATTGGACAGTTCCAGTACTCAGGGGCTCCCTCCACCTGTGACTGTGATCCTCAGTCACTGTCTCTCTCCACCTTACAGTCCCCAATACCAGGTATCTATTGGACAGTTCCAGTACTCAGGGGTGCCCTCCACCTGTGACTGTGATCCTCTGAGTCACTGTCTCTCTCCACCTTACAGCCCCCAATACCAGGTATCTATTGGACAGTTCCAGTACTCAGGGGCTCCCTCCACCTGTGACTGTGATCCTGAGTCACTGTCTCTCTCCACCTTACAGTCTCCAATACCAGGTATCTATTGGACAGTTCCAGTACTTAGGGGCTCCCTCCACCTGTGACTGTGATCCTCTGAGTCACTGTCTCTCTCCACCTTACAGTCCCCAATACCAGGTATCGATGGGACAGTTCCAGTACTCAGGGGCTCCCTCCACCTGTGGCTGTGATCCTCTGAGCCACTGTCTCTCTCCACCTTACAGTCCCCAATACCAGGTATCTATTGGACAGTTCCAGTACTCAGGGGCTCCCTCCACCTGTGACTGTGATCCTCTGAGTCACTGTCTCTCTCCACCTTACAGTCCCCAATACCAGGTATCTATTGGACAGTTCCAGTACTCAGGGGCCCCTCCACCTGTGACTGTGATCCTCAGTCACTGTCTCTCTCCACCTTACAGTCCCCAATACCAGGTATCTATAGGACAGTTCCAGTACTCAGGGGCTTCCTCCACCTGTGACGGCGATCCTGAGTCACTGTCTCTCTCCACCTTAAAGCCCCCAATACCAGGTATCTATTGGACAGTTCCAGTACTCAGGGGCTCCCTCCACCTGTGACTGTGATCCTCTGAGTAACTGTCTCTCTCCACCTTACAGCCCCCAATACCAGGTATCTATTGGACAGTTCCAGTACTCAGGGGCTCCCTCCACCTGTGACTGTGATCCTCTGAGTCACTGTCTCTCTCCACCTTACAGTCCCCAATACCAGGTATCTATTGGACAGTTCCAGTATTCAGGGGCCCCTCCACCTGTGACTGTGATCCTCTGAGTCACTGTCTCTCTCCACCTTACAGTCCCCAATACCAGGTATCTATTGGACAGTTCCAGTACTCAGGGGCCCCTCCACCTGTGACTGTGATCCTCTGAGTCACAGTCTCTCTCCACCTTACAGTCCCCAATACCAGGTATCTATTGGACAGTTCCAGTACTCAGGGGCTCCCTCCACCTGTGACTGCGATCCTCTGAGTCACTGTCTCTCTCCACCTTACAGACCCCAATACCAGGTATCTATTGGACAGTTCCAGTACTCAGGGGCTCCCTCCACCTGTGGCTGTGATCCTGAGTCACTGTCTCTCTCCACCTTACAGTGCCCAATACCAGGTATCTATTGGACAGTTCCAGTACTCAGGGGCTCCCTCCACCTGTGACTGTGATCCTCAGTCACTGTCTCTCTCCACCTTACAGTCCCCAATACCAGGTATCTATTGGACAGTTCCAGTACTCAGGGGCTCCCTCCACCTGTGACTGTGATCCTCTGAGTCACTGTCTCTCTCCACCTTACAGTCTCCAATACCAGGTATCTATTGGACAGTTCCAGTACTCAGGGACTCCCTCCACCTGTGACTGTGATCCTCTGAGTCACTGTCTCTCTCCTCCTTACAGTCCCCAATACCAGGTATCTATTGGACAGTTCCAGTACTCAGGGGCTCCCTCCACCTGTGACTGTGATCCTGAGTCACTGTCTCTCTCCACCTTACAGCCCCCAATACCAGGTATCTATTGGACAGTTCCAGTACTCAGGGGCTCCCTCCACCTGTGACTGTGATCCTCAGTCACTGTCTCTCTCCACCTTACAGTCTCCAATACCAGGTATCTATTGGACAGTTCCAGTACTCAGGGGCTCCCTCCACCTGTGACTGTGACCCTCAGTCACTGTCTCTCTCCACCTTGCAGCCCCCAATACCAGGTATCTATTGGACAGTTCCAGTACTCCGGGGCTTCCTCCACCTGTGACTGTGATCCTCTGAGTCACTGTCTCTCTCCACCTTACAGCCCCCAATACCAGGTATCTATTGGACAGTTCCAGTACTCAGGGGCCCCTCCACCTGTGACTGTGATCCTCAGTCACTGTCTCTCTCCACCTTACAGTCCCCAATACCAGGTATCTATTGGACAGTTCCAGTACTCAGGGGCCCCTCCACCTGTGACTGTGATCCTCTGAGTCACTGTCTCTCTCCACCTTACAGTCCCCAATACCAGGTATCTATTGGACAGTTCCAGTACTCAGGGGCTCCCTCCACCTGTGACTGTGATCCTCTGAGTCACTGTCTCTCTCCACCTTACAGTCCCCAATACCAGGTATCTATTGGACAGTTCCAGTACTCAGGGGCTCCCTCCACCTGTGACTGTGATCCTCTGAGTCACTGTCTCTCTCCACCTTACAGTCCCCAATACCAGGTATCTATTGGACAGTTCCAGTACTCAGGGGCTCCCTCCACCTGTGACTGTGATCCTCTGAGTCACTGTCTCTCTCCACCTTACAGTCCCCAATACCAGGTATCTATTGGACAGTTCCAGTACTCAGGGGCTCACTCCACCTGTGACTGTCATCCTCAGTCACTGTCTCTCTCCACCTTACAGTCTCCAATACCAGGTATGTATTGGACAGTTCCAGTACTCAGGGGCTCCCTCCACCTGTGACTGTGATCCTCTGAGTCACTGTCTCTCTCCACCTTACAGCCCCCAATACCAGGTATCTATTGGACAGTTCCAGTACTCAGGGGCTCCCTCCACCTGTGACTGTGATCCTCTGAGTCACTGTCTCTCTCCACCTTACAGTCTCTAATACCACGTATCTATTGGACAGTTCCAGTACTCAGGGGCTCCCTCCACCTGTGACTGTGATCCTCAGTCACTGTCTCTCTCCACCTTACAGTCCCCAATACCAGGTATCTATTGGACAGTTCCAGTACTCAGGGGCCTCCCTCCACCTGTGACTGTGATCCTCAGTCACTGTCTCTCTCCACCTTACAGTCCCCAATACCAGGTATCTATTGGACAGTTCCAGTACTCAGGGGATCCCGCCACCTGTGACTGCGATCCTCAGTCACTGTCTCTCTCCACCTTACAGTCCCCAATACCAGGTATCTATTGGACAGTTCCAGTACTCAGGGGCTCCCTGTGACTGCGATCCTCAGTCACTGTCTCTCTCCACCTAACAGTCCCCAAGAGCAAGTATCTATTGGACAGTTTGAGTACTCAAGAGCTTCCTCCAACTGTGACTGTGGTCCTCTGAGTCACTGTCTCCCTCCGCATTACAGTCCCCAATACCAGGTATCTATTGGACAGTTCCAGTACTCAGGGGCTCCCTCCACCTGTGACTGTGATCCTCAGTCACTGTCTCTCTCCACCTTACAGTCTCCAATACCAGGTATCTATTGGACAGTTCCAGTACTCAGGAGCGCCCTCCACCTGTGACTGATCCTCGGAGTCACTGTCTCTCTCCACCTTACAGTCCCCAATACCAGGTATCTATTGGACAGTTCCAGTACTCAGGGGCTCCCTCCACCTGTGACTGTGATCCTCAGTCACTGTCTCTCTCCACCTTACAGTCTCCAATACCAGGTATCTATTGGACAGTTCCAGTACTCAGGGGCTCCCTCCACCTGTGACTGTGATCCTCAGTCACTGTCTCTCTCCACCTTACAGTCTCCAATACCAGGTATCTATTGGACAGTTCCAGTACTCAGGGGCTCCCTCCACCTGTGACTGTGGTCCTCTGAGTCACTGTCTCTCTCCACCTTACAGTCTCCAATACCAGGTATCTATTGGACAGTTCCAGTACTCAGGGGCTTCCTCCACCTGTGACTGTGATCCTCTGAGAAAGTGTCTCTTTCCACCTTTCATTCCCCAATACCAGGTATCTATTGGACAGTTCCAGTACTCAGGGGCTCCCTCCACCTGTGACTGTGATCCTCAGTCACTGTCTCTCTCCACCTTACAGTCCCCAATACCAGGTATCTATTGGACAGTTCCAGTACTCAGGGGCTCCCTCCACCTGTGACTGCGATCCTCAGTCACTGTCTCTCTCCACCTTACAGTCTCCAATACCAGGTATCTATTGGACAGTTCCAGTACTCAGGGGCTCCCTCCACCTGTGACTGTGATCCTCAGTCACTGTCTCTCTCCACCTTACAGTCTCCAATACCAGGTATCTATTGGACAGTTCCAGTACTCAGGGGCTCCCTCCACCTGTGACTGTGACCCTCAGTCACTGTCTCTCTCCACCTTGCAGCCCCCAATACCAGGTATCTATTGGACAGTTCCAGTACTCAGGGGCTTCCTCCACCTGTGACTGTGATCCTCTGAGTCACTGTCTCTCTCCACCTTACAGCCCCCAATACCAGGTATCTATTGGACAGTTCCAGTACTCAGGGGCCCCTCCACCTGTGACTGTGATCCTCAGTCACTGTCTCTCTCCACCTTACAGACCCCAATACCAGGTATCTATTGGACAGTTCCAGTACTCAGGGGCCCCTCCACCTGTGACTGTGATCCTCTGAGTCACTGTCTCTCTCCACCTTACAGTCCCCAATACCAGGTATCTATTGGACAGTTCCAGTACTCAGGGGCTCCCTCCACCTGTGACTGTGATCCTCAGTCACTGTCTCTCTCCACCTTACAGTCCCCAATACCAGGTATCTATTGGACAGTTCCAGTACTCAGGGGCTCCCTCCAGCTGTGACTGTGATCCTCAGTCACTGTCTCTCTCCACCTTACAGTCTCCAATACAAGGTATCTATTGGACAGTTCCAGTACTCAGGGGCTCCCTCCACCTGTGACTGTGATCCTCTGAGTCACTGTCTCTCTCCACCTTACAGTCCCCAATACCAGGTATCTATTGGACAGTTCCAGTACTCAGGGGCTCCCTCCACCTGTGACTGTGATCCTCAGTCACTGTCTCTCTCCACCTTACAGCCCCCAATACCAGGTATCTATTGGACAGTTCCAGTACTCAGGGGCTCCCTCCACCTGTGACTGTGATCCTCTGAGTCACTGTCTCTCTCCACCTTACATCCCCCAATACCAGGTATCTATTGGACAGTTCCAGTACTCAGGGGCTCCCTCCACCTGTGACTGTGATCCTCTGAGTCACTGTCTCTCTCCACCTTACAGACCCCAATACCAGGTATCTATTGGACAGTTCCAGTACTCAGGGGCTTCCTCCACCTGTGACTGTGATCCTCAGTCACTGTCTCTCTCCACCTTACAGTCCCCAATACCAGGTATCTATTGGACAGTTCCAGTACTCAGGGGCTTCCTCCACCTGTGACTGTGATCCTCAGTCACTGTCTCTCTCCACCTTACAGTCCCCAATACCAGGTATCGATTGGACAGTTCCAGTACTCAGGGGCTCCCTCCACCTGTGACTGTGATCCTCAGTCACTGTCTCTATCCACCTTACAGTCCCCAATACCAGGTATCTATTGGACAGTTCCAGTACTCAGGGGCTCCCTCCACCTGTGACTGTGATCCTCTGAGTCACTGTCTCTCTCCACCTTACAGTCCCCAATACCAGGTATCTATTGGACAGTTCCAGTACTCAGGGGCTCACTCCACCTGTGACTGTGATCCTCAGTCACTGTCTCTCTCCACCTTACAGTCTCCAATACCAGGTATGTATTGGACAGTTCCAGTACTCAGGGGCTCCCTCCACCTGTGACTGTGATCCTCTGAGTCACTGTCTCTCTCCACCTTACAGCCCCCAATACCAGGTATCTATTGGACAGTTCCAGTACTCAGGGGCCTCCCTCCACCTGTGACTGTGATCCTCAGTCACTGTCTCTCTCCACCTTACAGACCCCAATACCAGGTATCTATTGGACAGTTCCAGTACTCAGGGGCTCCCTCCACCTGTGACTGTGATCCTCTGAGTCACTGTCTCTCTCCACCTTACAGTCTCCAATACCAGGTATCTATTGGACAGTTCCAGTACTCAGGGCCTCCCTCCACCTGTGACTGTGATCCTCAGTCACTGTCTCTCTCCACCTTACAGTCCCCAATACCAGGTATCTATTGGGCAGTTCCAGTACTCAGGGGCTTCCTCCCCCTGTGACTGTGATCCTCTGAGTCACTGTCTCTCTCCACCTTACAGTCTCCAATACCAGGTATCTATTGGACAGTTCCAGTACTCAGGGGCTCCCTCCACCTGTGACTGCAATCCTCTGAGTCACTGTCTCTCTCCACCTTACAGTCTCCAATACCAGGTTTCTATTGGCCAGTTCCAGTACTCAGAGGCTCTCTCCACCTGTGACTGCGATCCCCTGAGTCACTGTCTCTCTCCACCTTACAGTCCCCAATACCAGGTATCTATTGGACAGTTCCAGTACTCAGGGGCTCCCTCCACCTGTGACTGTGATCCTCAGTCACTGTCTCTCTCCACCTTACAGTCTCCAATACCAGGTATCTATTGGACAGTTCCAGTACTCAGGGGCTCCCTCCACCTGTGACTGTAATCCTCAGTCACTGTCTCTCTCCACCTTACAGTCTCCAATACCAGGTATCTATTGGACAGTTCCAGTACTCAGGAGCGCCCTCCACCTGTGACTGATCCTCGGAGTCACTGTCTCTCTCCACCTTACAGTCCCCAATACCAGGTATCTATTGGACAGTTCCAGTACTCAGGGGCTCCCTCCACCTGTGACTGCGATCCTCAGTCACTGTCTCTCTCCACCTTACAGTCTCCAATACCAGGTATCTATTGGACAGTTCCAGTACTCAGGAGCTCCCTCCAACTGTGACTGTGGTCCTCTGAGTCACTGTCTCTCTCCACCTTACAGTCTCCAATACCAGGTATCTATTGGACAGTTCCAGTACTCAGGGGCTTCCTCCACCTGTGACTGTGATCCTCTGAGAAAGTGTCTCTTTCCACCTTTCATTCCCCAATACCAGGTATCTATTGGACAGTTCCAGTACTCAGGGGCTTCCTCCACCTGTGACTGTGATCCTCTGAGAAAGTGTCTCTTTCCACCTTTCATTCCCCAATACCAGGTATCTATTGGACAGTTCCAGTACTCAGGGGCTCCCTTCACCTGTGACTGTGATCCTCTGAGTCACTGTCTCTCTCCACCTTACAGTCTCCAATACCAGGTATCTATTGGACAGTTCCAGTACTCAGGGGCTCCCTCCACCTGTGACTGTGATCCTCTGAGTCACTGTCTCTCTCCACCTTACAGTCCCCAATACCAGTTATCTATTGAACATTTCCAGTACTCAGAGGCCCCCTCCACGTATGACTGCGGTGACCCTCTAGTTGTTCACTCATTTCTTTCTTTGTACTCAGCCCCTGACCTGTTTCCTCGAATTGTGTGAGCTGGAGTTTTCGGCCCGAGATCTGGACCTTTTGCATGGACAGAAATTGTATTTTAATGAGCTTTGTGAACCTACCTGTGTCCATTCTCATTCTTGTTGCAGATGTTGGTTCTTCTCCCCTGTCTGGACCTTCAGCCATGGTGGTGACAGGCGTTCCCAGGCTCTGATGCTCTAACAAATATAATATTAATGGGAGGATTGGACAGCAATATTAAAATGAGAAGGAGAACATTGCCTTGTTAAAGCTGATATCAAGTCCCTCCTCCCCCATCAGTACAGCAGCTGCTAGCTCTGGGATCTCAGAAAACACCATGAATATACAACTGGTGGATTTGACTGCTGTTTTACAATCATGATTCTCCATTTGTGTGTGTGCCTGCGCATGTGCGTCCATTGAAACTATCAATCAGCGGCCTTTCCTTTCCCCACTGTGGAAATGTAAAAGTGATTCAGTTAATTCAGTACCAGTTTGAGACTTTGTAAAATTCAGCACTTTGCTGTTTCACTGACGCTGCCACTGGTGGAATAAACACACAACAGCAACAACAGAGGGGCAGGGACAATGTGTGGGAAATGATTAGTGGTACCATAATAGGGAACACTAACGCCTTTTATAAACATATAAATCGTGAAAGAATAGTCCAAGGAAAGGTGGGGCCAATTAAGGACCAAAAAAGGCAATCATCTTGTGGAAGCAGAGGTCATGGGCTGAGGTACTAAATTAACATTTTTCATCCATATTTACTAAAGGAGAGGATGCTGCCAATCGCACAGTAAAGGAGGAGGTGGTAGAGAAATTGGACAGGATATAAATCGATTAGGATGATGCACTAAATTGTTGACAGGGCTCAAATTTAAAAAAGCCACCACAAAAGTCTGCCACAACCTCCCAATCCTTGGATATGGGAAAGCTGCCAGAGGACTGAAGGGTTGCAAATGTTACTTCCATGATCAAAAAAAGTGAAGAATAATGAATCGAATAACTATTGGTGACTCAGCTTAATATTGATGATGAGGAAACTTCTAGGGAGAAAAATCCAAATCAAAATTCATTGTCACTTGGAAGAACATGAGTTAATACAAAGGAAGATGGTTGTTTTGATTGAAGGGCAATCATCTCAGCCCCAGGACATCACCGCAGGTGTTCACGGTGCAGTGTCCTGGGCCCAACCATCTTCAGCTGCTTCATCAATGACCTTCCCTCCAGCATAAGTTCAGAAATGGAGATGTTCACTGAGGATTGCACAGTGTTCAGCGCCACTCACAACTCTTCAGATAATAAAGCACTCCATGCTCCCATGCAACAAGACCTGGGCCACGTTCAGGCTTGGGCTGATACGTGGCAGATAAAATTCACGCCACAGAAGTGCCAGACAGTGACTATCTCCAACAAGCGAGAGACTAACCATCGCCAAATCCCCCTCCATCAACATCCTTGGGATCACCATTGACCAGAAACTTAACTGGACCAGCCACATAATTACTGTGGCAAAGAGAGCAGGTCACAGGCTAGGTATTCTGCGGCGAGTGTCCCACCTCCAGATTGTCCGAAGCCTTTCTGCCTCTCAAGGCACAAGTAAGGAGTGTGATGGAATACTCTCCACTTGCCTGGATGAGTGCAGCTCTAACAACACTCAAGAAGCTCGACACTATCCAGGTCAAAGCAGCCCACTTGATTGGCACCCCATCCACCACCGTAAACATTCCCTCCCTCCAACATCGGCGTACCATGGCTGCGGTGTGTACCGTGTAGAAGATGCACTGCAGCAACTCGCCAAGGCTTCTTCGGCAGCACCTCCCAAACCAGCGACCTCTTCCACCTAGTAGGACAAGGGCAGCAGGCGCATGGAAACGCCACCACCTCCAAGTTCCCTTCCAAATAGCACAGGATCCTGACATAGATGTATATCACCGTTCCTTCATCATCGCTGGGTCAAAATCCTGGAACTCCCTGCCTAACAACAGTGTGGGAGTACCTTCATCACACAGACGGCAGCGGTTCAAGCAGGCAGCTCACCACCACCATCTCAAGGGCAATTAGGGATGGGCAATAAGTCGCAAATTTTTTTTTTTTTTGGCAAATCAAATCTGGCTGAATTGATTGGGTTAATCGATGAAATAGTTGAGGGTTGATGAAGGTAGTGCAGTTAATGTTCTATATGTGGACTTTCAGAAGTCGTTTGATGAAGTACCTCATAATAGATAGGTTACCAATTTAGGTAAACAATGGCATTATAGGAGTAGTGGCAGCGTGGATACTAAATTGGCGAAAAGACAGGAAACAGACGGTAGTTTGAACCGATATTGTTCACACTGGAGGGAAGTATACAGTGGCATCCCCAGGGATCGGTCATAGAGTCATGAGTAATACAGCACAGGAAGAGGCCCTTCGGCCCATCTTGTCCGCGCTGGCCATCAAGCCCTGTCTATTCTAATCCCATTTAACAGCACTTGGCCCATAGCCTTGTATGCTATGGTGTTTCAAGTGCTCATCCAAATGCTTCCTGAATGTTGGGGGTTCCTGCCTCTACCACCCTTTCAGACAGTGAAGTCCAGACTCCAACCACCCTCTGGGTGAAAAAGTTTTTACTCAAATCCCCTCTAAACCTCCTGCCCCTTAACATGAATCTATGCCCCCTGGTTATTGACCCCTCTACTAAGGGAAAAAGTTTCCTTCTATCTACCCTATCTATGCCCCTCATAATTTTGTAAACTTCAATCAGGTCCCCCCTCAGCCTTTTCTGCTCTAATGTAAACAACCCCAGCCTGTCCAGTCTCTCTTCATAGCTGAAGCGCTCCAGCCCAGGTAACATCCTGGTGAATCTCCTCTGCACCCTCTCTCATGCAATCACATCCCTCCTATAGTGTGGTGACCAGAACTGCACACAGTACTCCAGCTGTGGCCTTACCTGCTCTTATATTCTATGCCTCGGCTAATGAAGGCAAGTATCCCATATGCCTTCTTAACCACCTTATCTACCTGTCCTGCTGCCTTCAGGGATCTATGTACATGCACACCAAGGTCCCTCTGATCTTCTGTCCCTACTAGGGTCCTACCATTCATTGTGTGTTCCCTTGTCTTGTTGGTCCTCCCAAAATGCATCACCTCACACTTTTCAGGGTCAAATTCGATTTGCCACTTATCTGTCCATCTGACCAACCCGTCTATATCGTCCTGTAGCCTGAGGCTTCCCTCCTCACTATTTACCACTCCACCAATGTTCATGTCATCTGCGAACTTACTGATCATACCTCCTACATTCATATCTAAATCAGTAATGTACACTACAAACAGCAAGGGACCCAGCACCCATCCCTGTGGTACACCACTGGACACAGGCCTCCTGTCAGAAAAACAACCTTCGACCATCACCCTCTGCCTCCAGTCACTAGGCCAATTTTAGTGTATTAGGACCAATGCTCCTTTTGATATATATTAGCGAGCTGGACTTGGGTATACAGAGCATAATTTAAAAGTTTGTAGATGACACGAATCTCAGGAAAGTTGTAAACCGTGAGGAGGATAGCAGAAGAATTCAGGCGGAAATAGACCATCTGGTGAAATGGACAGACATATGGCAGGTGAAATTTAACGCAGAGAAGTGTGAAGTGATGCTATTTCGATGGAAGAATGAGGCAATATAAACTAAATGTTACAATTTTAAAGGGGTTGCAGGAACAGAAAACTTGGGGGTACACATAGAGAAATCTTTGAAGGTGGCGGGACAGGATGATAAGCATTTAGAAAGGTATACGAGACCATTGGTTTTATAAATAGAGGAATAAGAATATAAGAACAGGAGTTGGCCATTCATTCACTCTTCACTCCATTCAATTCAATCATGGCTGAGCTGTATCTTAAATCCGTCTACCTACCTTGGTTCTGTTACCCTAAATACCATTGCCTGACATAGATCTATCAATGACAGTATTGTAATTTTCAATTGACCGAACCTCCACAGCTTTTTGAGGGCCAGTGTTCCAGATTTCCACTAAACTGTGTCTTAAGAAATGCTTTCTAACATCACCCTGAACAGCCTCACTCTGCGGTTAAGGTTATGCCCCTTTCTCTGGACTGGTCCACAAAAAGACATAGTTTAACTCTCTGTCCTAGCAATATATTTCATCTTCTTAAACACCTCAATTAGGTCACCCCTTAATCTTGTATAATCAAAGGAATAAAAGCATCGTCAATGCAATCTCTCCTCATAATGTAAAGCGTTTAGCCCCGGTATCTTTCTGGTGAATCGGAGCAGCACCACCTCCAAAGCCAAGATATTGTTCCCGAAGTGCGGTTCTCTAAATGGTTCTAACCAGAGCTCTGTACAGCTGGGAACAGAACGTCTACCCCTTTGTATTCCAGCCCTCGAGATAAAACTTCAGAGACCCAGGAAAGGCCTCAGACCGCAGGTGTCGGCGGGAGGCTCGAGTGGGAAGCTTGAAAAGGCTTCAGAGACCCAGGAAAGGCCTCAGACCGCGGGTGTCGGCGGGAGGCGAGAGCGGGAATCATTAAAAAGCTTCAGAGACCCAGGTAAGGTCTCAGACCGCGGGTGTCGGCGGGAGGCTCGAGTGGGAAGCTTGAAAAGGCTTCAGAGACCCAGGTAAGGCCTCAGACTGCGGGTGTCGGCGGGAGGCTCGAGTGGGAAGCTTGAAAAAGCTTCAGAGACCCAGGTAAGGTCTCAGACTGCGGGTGTCGGCGGGAGGCTCGAGTGGGAAGCTTGAAAAAGCTTCAGAGACCAGGTCATAGTTTTACAGCGCAGAAAGAGGCCCTTCGGCCCATCATGTCTGCGCCGTCCATCAATCCCTGTCCAGTCTAATCCCATTTTCCAGCATTTGGTCCATAGCCTTGTATGCAATGGCATTTCAAGTGCCCATCCAAATGCTTCTTGAATGTTGTGAGGGTTCCTGCCTCTACCACCCTTTCAGGCAGTGAGTTCCAGCTTCCAACCACCCTCTGGGTGAAAAAGTTCCTCCTCAAATCCCCTCTAAATCTCCTGCCCCTTACCCTGAATCTATGCCCCCTTGTTATTGACCCCCCTACTAAGGGGAAAAGTTCCTCTTTATCTACCCTATCTATGCCCCTCATCATTTTGTACACCTCAATCAGGTCCCCCCTCAGCCTCCTTTGCTCCAAGGAAAACAACCCCAGCCTGTTTAGTCTTTCTTCATAGCTGAGGCACTCCATCCCAGGTAACATCCTGGTGAATCTTCTGTGCACCCTCTCCAAAGCAATCACATCCTTCCTATAGTGAGGTGACCAGAACTGCACACAGTACTCCAGCTGTGGCCTCACCAGCATTTTGTACAGCTCCATCATAACCTCCCTGCTCTTATATTCTATGCCTCTGCTAATGAAGGCAAGTATCCCATATGCCTTTTTAACCACCTTATCTACCTGTTCCGCTGCCTTCAGGGATCTATGTACATGTACACCAAGGTCCCTCTGACCCTCTGTACTTCCTAGGGTCCGACCACTCATTGTGTATTCCCTTGCCTTATTTGTCCGTCCAAAATGCATCACCTCGCACTTTTCAGGGTTAAATTCCATTTGCCACTTTTCCGCCCATCTGACCAACCCGTTAATATCATCCTGTAGCCTGAGGCTTTCCTCCTCGCAATTTACCACCCCACCAATTTTTGTGTCATCTGCGAACTTACTAATCATACCCTTTACATTCTCATCCAAATCATTAATGTAGATCACAAACAGCAAGGGACCCAGCACCGATCCCTGAGGTACCCCACTGGACACAGGCTTCCAGTCACAAAAGCAACCTTCGACCATCACCCTCTGCCTCCTGCCACTCAGCCAGTTTAGGAACCAATGCGCCAAGGCCCCCTGGATCCCATGGGCTCTTACCTTCTTGACCAGTCTCCTATGCGGGACTTTGTCAAAAGCTTTACTGAAGTCCATGTAAACCACATCCACAGCATTTCCCTCATCCACACACCTAGTCACCCCCTCGAAAAATTCAATCAGATTGGTCAGACATGATTTACCCTTGGCAAAGCCATGCTGACTATCCCTGATTAATCCTTGCCTCTCCAAGTGGAGACTAATTTTGCCCCTCAGAATTTTTTCCAATAATTTCCCTACCACAGATGTTAGGCTCACTGGCCTGTAATTCCCTGGTTTATCCCTGCTACCCTTCTTGAATAATGGTACTTACGTTAGCTGTTCTCCAGTCCTCTGGTACATCCCCTGTGGCCATAGAGGTTCTGAAAATTTGTGTCAGAGCCCCTGCAATCTCCTCCTTTGCCTCACACAACAGCCTGGGATACATCTCGTCCGGGCCTGGGGATTTATCCACTTTTTGGCCTGCTAAAACCGCTAGTACCTCCTCCCTCTCGATGCTAATATGTTCAAGTATGTCACAGTCCCCTTGCCCGACTTCTATGTCTACATCGTCTTTCTCCATAGTGAACACAGAGGCAAAAAATTCATTTAAAACCCCACCTACTTCATCTGGCTCTACGCACAGCTTGCCACTTTGGTCCCTAGTGGGCCCTACCCTTTCCCTGGTTATCCTCTTGCCCTTAATATACTTATAAAACATCTTAGGATTTTCCTTTATTTTGCTTGCCAGTGTTATTTCATGGCCCCTCCTCGCCCTCCTAATTTCCTTTTTAAGTATGCCCCTGCACCTTTTATACTCCTCTAGGGCTTCCTCCGTCTTTTGTCTTTTGTAACTGCCAAAAGCCCCCCTTTTTTTCCTAATGCATTTTTGTATATCCCTTGTCATCCAAGGTTCCCTTTGCTTGTTGGTCCCACCCTTGACAGGAACATGTTGGTGTTGTACTCTCTCTATTTCCCTTCTGAAAGCCTCCCACTGTTTTGATGTGGATTTTCCTATAAGTAGCTGCTCCCAGTCCACTTTGGCCAGATCCTGCCTTATCTTATTAAAATCGGCCTTCCCCCAATTTAGAACCCTTATTTCCGGGCCGTCTTTGTCTTTTTCCATGACCACCTTAAATCTCACCGAATTATGGTCACTATCGCCAAAATGCTCTCCTACAGACACTTCCACCACCTGCCCGGCTACATTCCCCAGAATTAGGTCCAGTACCGCCCCCTCTCTTGTAGGACTTCTACATGTTGGCTCAAAAAGCTCTCCTGGATGCACTTTAAGAATTCTGCACCCTCTAAGCCTTTCACACTCTGACTATCCCAATTTATATTGGGGAAGTTGAAATCCCCCACTATTATTACCCTATTATTTTCACACTTTTCTGAGATTTGCCTACATATCTGTTCCTCTATCTCCCCCTGACTGTTTGGGGGCCTATAGTACACTCCCAGCAAAGTGCTTGACCCCTTTTTGTTTTTAAGTTCTACCCATATGGCCTCATTAGAGGAACCCACTAATATGTCATCCCTCCTTACAGCAGTAATTGACTCCTTAATTAATATTGCAACACCCCCTCCCCTTTTACACCCCCCTCTGTCTCGCCTGAAGATTCTATACCCCGGAATATTCAGCTGCCAATCCTGACCCTCCCTCAACCATGTCTCTGTGATAGCAACAATATCGTACTCCCATGTGTTCAACAACAACTTCAGTTCATCCACCTTATTTGCAAGACTCCTTGCATTAAAATAAATGCCTTCCAGCCCTGCCATATTCCCTTTTGCCTTCACATCTTTGCTCTGCCTTCCCTGCTGACTTGGTTTTTCCTCAGTATTTGGCTGTACATCACCCCCTACTATAGCTCCACTCTGTATCCCATCCCCCTGCTGAGTTAGTTTAAACCCCCCCCAGCAGTGCTAGCAAACCTCCCCGCAAGGATATTGGTTCCCCTCTGGTTCAGGTGTAAACCGTCCGCCTTGTACAAGTCCCACCTGTCCCAGAAGCAGACCCAGTGATCCAGGAAACTAAAGCCCTCCCTCCTGCACCATCCCTTTAGCCACGCATTCATCTGTTCTATCCTCCCATTCCTATACTCACTAGCACGTGGCACCAGGAGTAATCCAGAGATTACAACCTTTGAGGTCCTGCTCCTCAATCTTGCCCCTAGCTCCCTAAATTCTTGCTGCAGGACCTCATCCCTCTTTTTACCTATGTCGTTGGTACTAATGTGGACCACGACCTCTGGCTGTTCACCCTCCCCCTCCAGTATGACCTGCAGCCGCTCAGTGACATCCTTGACCCTGGCACCAGGGAGGTAACAAACCATCCTGGATTCACGTCTACGGCCACAGAAACGCCTATCTGTTCCCCTTACTATAGAATCCCCTACCACTATAGCTCTCCCACTCTTTTTCCTCCCTTCCTGGGCAGCAGGAGCACCCCCAGTGCCAGGAAGCTGGCTGCTGCTGCCTTCCCCTGGTGAGTCATCCCCCCCAAACAGTATCCAAAGCGGTATACTTGTTTGAGAGGGGAATGGTCACAGGGGTTTTCTGCACTACCTGCCTACTTCTATTGCTCTGCCTGATGGTCACCCCTTTCCTTTCTTCCTGTGCAGCCCTTCCCTGCGGTATGACCAACTCACTAAACGTGCTATCCACGAACTTCTCAGCATCGTGAATGCTCCACAACCCATCCACCCGCAGCTCCAGCTCCTCAATGCGGTCTGCTAGTAGCTGCAGATGGATGCATTTCCTGCACACGTAGTCACCAGGGGCAGTGTCCCTGAATTCCCACATGGAGCAGGAGGAGCACATCACGGGGCTGGGCTCTCCTGGCATGACTTAGTAAATTAATTTAAATTAATTAAAGGGTATCACCAATTAAAGATATCTCTAAGGCGCTTGTATAGTCTACCAACAGTACCTGCTACACCAGAAAAGACCCTAGTAACTATAAACTACAGAGTTTAAGTTTAAAAAAGAGAAATACTCACCAACCAATCACTTACCTGCTCCCTGATGACGTCACACACTGATTTCTTTTTACCTCTCTCCCCGCTGCTGAGTTGGTACGCCTCGCCTCTCTCCGGTATTTGTACCCGGCTCCTCCTCGCTGCTCCCACTGCTCAAAGTGGTCTCGGGCCTCGCCTCTCTCCGGTATTTGTACCCGGCTCCTCCTCGCTGCTCCGAGTGTCGGCGGGAGGCTCGAGTGGGAAGTTTGAAAAAGCTTCAGAGACCAGGTAAGGTTTACCAATCTCCAGACTCGGACCTCAGAGTGAAGGAGAGAGGTAAAAAGTAATCCAAGTGTGACGTCACCAGAAAGCTGGTAATTGATTGGTTGGTGAGTATTTCTCTCTTTTGAAGCTTAAACTCTGTGGTTTATAGTTTCTAAGGTGCGATATTCATCATCTAGAATCGGGGCAGAGGGTATTTAAGAGTGATATTAATAAATTTAATTAATTACATAGAATGGGAGATCAGGCGATGTGTTGCTGCTGCAATATGTGGGAGCTGGTGGACACCATTGATGCTCACGGTGATCACATTTGCAGTAAGTGTTGGCTGCTCGAGGAATTCCGGCTCTGTGTTGAACAGCTGGAGTCCGAGCTTCAAACACTGAGACACATCAGGGAGGGGGAGAGTTACCTGGACTCTGTGTATCAGGAGGTAGTCACACCAACTAGATTAATTAATTCAGATGTAGTCCATGGCCAGGGTCAAGATGGTGTGACTAGAAGTGAGGCAGGTACGGGGATCCAGGAGGTAGTGTTGGAGGAGCCGCAGCCCTTGCCCTTCTCCAACAGGTTCGAGGCACTTACTCCCTGTGGGGACAGGAGCAGGGACTGCAGGGAGGATGAGCAACTCGGCCACAGCACCGTGGAGCGGGGGGGCCATTCAAGTGGGGGGAGATAAAATAAATGTTGTAGTGGTAGGGGATAGTATCGTCAGGGGGATAGATAGAGTGCTTTGCAGCTGAGAGCGAGAGTCCCAATGGCTGTGTTGCCTGCCCGGTGCCAGGGTTAAGGACATCTCCTCTGGGCTGGAGAGAAACTTGGAGTGGGAGGGGGAAGATCCAGTTGTCGTGATCCATGTTGGTACAAACGACATAGATAGGACAAGGAAGGAGGTTCTGCTGAGGGAGATTGAGCAGCTAGGGGCCAAATTAAAAAGCAGAACCCCAAGGGTAATAATCTCTGGATTACTACCTGAGCCACGTGCAAATTTGGCTAGGGAAAATAAAATTAGAGAGTTAAATGCGTGGCTCAAAGCCTGGTGTGGGAGAAATGGGTTTTGCTTCCTGGGACACATGTTGTATCCGTGTGTTAATGGAGACACGGAATGCAGGAGTTGGTTTACAGGTGTTTATTGAACAAAGTCTGGAGGTGAACTAAAAGATACAAGACACTATACAGGCTTATATAGCCCGAGTGGCCACTACCGGCATTACAGTACACAGGGGCTCTTAAAGGCACATACACCACAATTCCTCCCCTTTAAGACAACCAGTACATAACATTTTAAGTAATCATTAATTAACATGTTTGCAAGAACAATAATCTACACATTTGCTGCAGTTAATCAATTATAAGTCAGTCTCTCTGGAGGCTTCCTGACACGGTCCAGATAACGCCTCGGTGGTGTAGTAGGTTCTTTTGGCAAGGTCGATTCGGCTTGAATGCCAGTGTCAGGTTCATCTGGCTCCAGTATCACCGGATCAGAGGTAGATACTATGGGTATCTCTGCTTCATCATTAGGTGTATAGAGTTGTGGTGTAGGTTGTCCCTTTTCGGATGACTCTATGATCTGGTCAGCATGGCGCCTTATTATGCTTTCTCCAATGTCCACGGTATACATCAGCGGTCCTAGTCGTGTGCAAATAGTTCCAGGCTGCCATTTCTCAGTACGGTAGTCCCGGGCCAAAACTTGTTGACCTATCTGGAAGGTTCTAGTTGGCCTTTCATTCATGCCTTGAAATTGCCGGTTCTCTACATCCCTTCTGATGTTTGGCTTGATCATATCCAGCCGGCATCTTAGTCTTCTATTGAAAAACATCATGGCGGGAGTTTGGTTTGTAACCACATGTGTTGCATTCCTGTATGAAAACAAGAAGTTATCTACCTTATGTTGTAGATTTATGTCTTCATTACCCATGGCCGTTATGGCCTTCTTGAAGGTCTGGACAAACCTTTCAGCTAATCCATTGGTGGCAGGATGGTATGGGGCGGATGTGTAGTGCTTAACCCCATTGATTTTTAAGAACTTCCTGAATTATTCGGACACAAATTGTGGTCCATTATCAGAACAGATCTGTTCAGGCAGCCCATTCCTGGAAAATATGGTCCTTAATACGGTGATGGTTTTTTCCGTGGTGGTGGAGGACATCTTTATTACCTCCGGCCACTTGGAGTGTGCATCAACCGCAATTAAGAACATTGAGTCCATAAATGGACCAGCAAAGTCGATGTGTACCCTTTGCCATAGAGATGAGGGCCACTCCCATGGATGTAGAGAGGCTTGTGGTGGGTCATTTTGGACCTCCTTGCATCCTCGACAGCTCTTGGTCATTTCTTCGATGTCTCCATCGATACCTAGCCACCACACAAACGCTCTGGCTAGGTTCTTCATTTTCATTCCACCCAGATGCCCCTCGTGAAGCTCCTTTAGCACTTTATCCTGGAGTTTGGGTGGAATCACCGCTCTGGATCCACACATCAAGGTTCCTCGGCACACTGACAGCTGTTCTCTTCTTTGCGAGAATGCTGGCAACAGTGGTTCGCCGTGTGCTGGCCATCCCTTCACCGTTAAATCGTAGACTCGTGAGAGAGTCGGGTCATTTCTCGTTTCCTTTTCAATGGTAGAATTTGTTACTGGTAGACATTCCACAATGTTTGAGTGGAACATCTCCACTGGGTCCACTGTAGTTGCCTCTTCTACCATTGGCAACGGTAGGCGCGATAACCCGTCAGCATTCCCATGCTGTTTTGATCCTTTGTATTCTATGTAATATTGGTGTGCCCCTAGGAAAAGGGACCACCTCTGTAGCCTTTGCGCTGTCATAATGGGAACGCCCTTTTTAGGGTTGAATATGGAGACGAGGGGTTGATGGTCAGTCAAAAAGGTAAATTTTTGTCCGTGTAGGTAATGGTTGAATTTCTTCACTCCCCATACCAGACTGAGCGCTTCCCTGTCGATCTGGGCATAGTTACGCTCAGCTGAGTTTAATGAGCGTGACGCAAAAGCTATCGGCCGCTCCGAGCCATCAGGGAATCTATGGGATAATACTGCTCCTATGCCATAAGGGGATGCATCGCATGCCAGTCTGATTGGCAGTGATGGGTTGTAATGAGCCAACACTTCCTTGGACGTGATCAAGCCTTTGCATTTATGGAAGGCACGTTTACAGTCTTCGCTCCATTTCCAAATTACTCCCGTTTGTAGCAGTGCGTTAAGAGGGTGCAGAACAGTTGACAAGTTCGGTAAAAATTTATGATAGTCATTTATCAATCCCAGGAACGACCTTAATTGTGAGACATTTTCAGGTGCTGGGGCTTTTATGACTGCTTCAATTTTTTCAGGTGACTTATGCAACCCTTCTTCGTTAATTATATGGCCACAATATGATATTTGTTTCTGGAAAAATTCGCACTTGGGGCGATTTGCTCATAGGCCCCGTTCTCTCAGTCTAGTGAGCACCTGCTCCAAATTGGCAAGGTGCTCGTTTTCGTTTTCTCCTGTTACAAGGATGTCGTCTAGGTAGCATTGAGTCCCCAGAATCCCTTGCAGGACTTGCTCCATAGCTCTTTGCCAGATAGATGGAGCTGATGCTAATCCAAAAACCAGTCGATTGTACTGGTACAGGCCTTTGTGTGTGTTTATCGTGAGATAGTTTTTAGAGGCCTCCTCAACCTCCATCTGTAGATATGCCTGTGCCAAGTCAATTTTGGTGAAACGTTTCCCTCCGGATAGTGAGGCGAAAATATCTTCTATCCTTGGAAGAGGATACTGTACCATGTGAAAGACCGGGTTTACAGTCACCTTGAAGTCCCCACAGATGCGAATTTTTCTCTGTTCTTCAGATTTATCATTATTCAACGTTTTCTTCATGACCGGGATGATGGGTGTTGCCCACTCGCTCCAATCTATCTTGGATAACACGCCTGCCTTTTCCAAATTCTCCAGCTCTGCTTCGACTGCTGGACGAATTGCGTATGGCACCGGCCTTGCCTTAAAACACTTGGGAATTGCTGCATCTTCCACTTTTATTGAGGCGGTGACGCCTTTCAATGTTCCTAGTTCCTGTTGAAACACTTCCTTGGCGTTGGCCAAGATGTCCTTTAATCGTTCAGGTTTGACGTCATCATCATTTTTTTTCTTACTGGTCACCGTCAGTGCCTGAATTGAGTGCCAGTCTAAACGTATCTTCCTGATCCATTCACGTCCCAACAGCGGTGGACCACCATCTTGCTGAACGTATAAATACAACTTCTGTATTTCCTTGCCGTTGTATACAACAGGCACACTTATTTTCCCTCTGGGGTATACTTTCTGCCCCGTATATGTCTTCAAGAAAATGGATGTGTCTTTCAAAGTTATATGCGGAAATAGCCGCTCGTAATCCCATCAACTTATGACGGTCAGAGCTGATCCTATATCTAGCTCCATTTTAACTGGGGACCCCGCTATCGTGAGGGTAACACAAATGGTCTGGTAATCTTCTTTGGCAATTACATTATATAATTTGAGACAGCTTCGTCTCTTGTTTCCGGAGTCGCTATCACTCTTCTGGTCTTCAGATCTACTGTCCATCATTATTTGTACCTTTCTGTACTTTTCTTATTGATTTTTTTTCTGTCAGTGAATTTTTTGTTTCCAGATCGGCATACACGTGCAATGTTTCCCATCTTTCCGCATTGCCTGCATGCTTTGTCCTTGAACCAGCAGTCCCTCTGGTCATGGGTGGATCTGCCGCAGCGATAACATCTCTCGAAATCCCGTGTCATTTCATGGGTGCCGAAGTCCTGTGGCTTTTGCTGTATCTCTGCAGCTCCTCTTGCTGCTGCTTCGTATGATACAGCCACACTGAAAGCCTTGTCCAGTGTCAATTCTTTCTCAGAAAGTAGCCTTTTTTGTGTTCCTTCACTTAGGAGACCGCAGGCGAATTTGACTCGTAGAGAATCTGCCAGTCCTGCCCCGAATTGGCAGTGCTTTGACAGCTTTCTTAATTCGGTGAGGTAATCAGCGTTACTTTCATTCTTGTGCTGATTCCTCCTGAGGAATTTGAATCGTTCCACTATCAGCAGCGTTGTTGGGTTTAAGTGCTCCTGTAGGGTATCAACAATCTCCTTAAAATTCTTGTCCATCGGTTTGGCTGGAGTGATTAAGTTTTGTAACAGCCCGTATGTCCTTGCGCCCATCAGATTTAGAAGTACCAATGCGTTTTTTTATCATCCTCTACTTCATTCGCTGTGCAATATATCTCCACTCTTTCCACATGTGGTCAAATCCTCTATATCACTATCGAAAGCAGTAATATTGCCAGTCTTAGGAATCCTGAAAAAAAATGGCGCCTCCACGCTTTCCTTTCTTCCCTGCCGAGAAAAAATGGCACCTCCCGCGCTTTCCCGCCGCTGACAACGCTGTTCTCCGTGGTTTTTATTTACACAGATAACTTTAATCGTTGGAGACTCGTTCCCGCCGGACTCTCTGGGAGTTTTCCCTCCCTCTGCTTGGTCCGAACGCCGACCTGCTTTGCAGCGCCGGCTGTCTCCCGAGTGCTCCACCCTCTGTCTCTGTTTGCCTCCGCCTTCCGACTCGCTGCTTGGCCCTGCTGCAGAGCCACCCGATCGAGCCCCAGCCCCGCCGCCCAGGAAGGATTAGTGCAGTACCTGCCACCAGCCCGGCTAGCTGGTGATACCACAAGTTTTTTTTTTTTCTTTGACCTTCGTCTGAGGAATCGATCTCCTTGAGGTGCTGCCGAATTGCAGCTACGTCCGTTTCCAATTCGTCGCCACTGTTGTATCCGTGTGTTAATGGAGACACGGAATGCAGGAGTTGGTTTACAGGTGTTTACTGAACAAAGTCTGGAGGCGAACTAAAAGATACAAGACACTATACAGGCTTATATAGCCCGAGTGGCAGTACACAGGGGCTTTTAAAGGTAAATACACCACAACACTGGCATCAGTACTGGGACAGGAGAGAGCTATTCCATTGGGACGGACTTCACTTGGCCAGTGCTGGGACTAGAGTCCTAGCGATTCGAATAACTAGGGCTGTAGAGAGGGCTTTAAACTAATTAGTGGGGGAGAGGTATTAAGAGAGCGAAAATTTAAAATGACAGCGGAGAAGGCAATAGAGCAAGGTAGCAGTGGGGAAATTAAAATCTAGAGCGTGTCAGGAAGGGACAGAATGTATAATGATAAAGGTAAAGTAGTAAAAGGGGTAAAAGCAGGAATAAATTGTCAGAAAACATATTTGAAAGTTCTTTATCTGAATGCACGCAGCATTCGTAACAAAATTGACGAGTTGACGGTACAAATAACTACACATGGGTTTGATCTGGTGGCCATTACGGAAATATGGCTGCAAGATAATCATGACTGGGAACTAAACATACAAGGGTATTTGAAAATTGGGAAGGACAGACAGGAAGGAAAGGGAGGTGGGGTTGCTATGTTAATCAAGGATGGAATCACTGCAATAGTCAGAAATGTTATTGGGTCAAAGGATCAGGATAGTGAAATAGTTTGGGTGGAGATAAGGAATAAGAAGGGGAAAAAGTCACTAGTGGGCGTAGTCTATAGGCCTCCTAACAGTTGCAACTCTGTTGGTCGGAATATAAATCAGGAAATAGTTGGGGCTTGTAATAAGGGAACAGCTGTAATCATGGGGGATTTTAACTTTCATATTGACTGGACTAATCAAATTGGGCATGGCAGCCTTGAGGAAGAGTTCCTAGAGTGTATTAGGGACGGGTTCCTTGAGCAGTATGTAACTGAACCAATCTAGGGACAGGCAATCTTAGATCTGGTCCTGTGTAATGAAACAGGATTAATAAAAAATGTCCTAGTAAAGGATCCCCTTGGAATGAGTGACCATAATATGTTTGAATTCCAAACTCAGTTTGAGGGTGCGAGAGTTGGATCTCAAACCAGCGTACTAAGCTTAAATAAAGGAGACTATGAAGGTATGAGAGTAGAATTGACTAAAGTGGACTGGGAAAACAGATTAAAGTGTAAGACGGTACAAGAGCAGTGGTCTACATTCAAGGAGATATTTCACATCTTTCAAGATAAATATATTCCACTGAGGAAAAAGGGGAGTAAAAGAAAAGACAGCCATCCGTGGCTTAGTAAAGTAATAAAGGATAGTATCCGACTGAAAACAAGGGCATATAAAGTAGCCAAATCTAGTGGGAGGATAGAAGATTGGGAAGCATTTAAAAGCCAGCAAACAATAACTAAAAGATTAATTAAGAAAGGGAAGATAGTTTATGAAAGTAAACTAGCAAAAAATATGAAAATAGATAGCAAGAGTTTCTACAGCTATATAAAAATAAAAAGGGTGGCTAAAGTGAACGTTGGTCCCTTAGAGGATGGGACCGGGAAACTAATGGTGGGGAACATGGAGAGGGCAAAGACGCTGAACAAATATTTTGTATCATTCTTTACAGTAGAGGACACTAAAAATATCCCAACACTGGATAAACAGGGGGCAATGGGGGGGGGGGGGAGGAGTTAAAGATGATTAAAATCACTAAGGAGATGGTACTCAGTAAAATAATGGGACTTAAGGCGGATAAATCCCCCAGACCTGAAGGCCTACATCCTAGGGTCTTGAGAGAAGTGGCGGTAGGGATTGTGGATGCATTGGTGATTATTTTCCAGAACTCCCTGGACTCAGGAAAGGTCCCGGCAGATTGGAAAACTGCTAATGTAACACCCTTATTTAAGAAGGGAAGTAGACAAAAAGCTGGAAGCTATAGACCAGTTAGCCTAACATCTGTGGTTGGCAAAATGTTGGAGTCCATTATTAAGGAAACAGTAACAGAGCATTTGGATAAACATAATTTAATAGGACAGAGTCAGCATGGTTTTATGAAGGGGAAGTCATGTTTGACAAATTTGCTCGAATTCTTTGAGGATGTAACATACAGGGTGGATTAAGGGGAACCAGTGGATGTAGTGTATTTGGACTTCCAAAAGGCATTTGACAAGGTTCCACACAAAAGATTACTGATCAAGATAAGAAATCACAGGATTGGGGGTAATATACTGGCATGGGTGGAAGATTGGCTATCTAACAGAAAACAGAGAGTTGGGATAAATGGTTCATTCTCGGGCTGGCAATCAGTAACTAGTGGTGTTCTGCAGTGCTCAGTGCTGGGACCCCAACTTTTTACAATCTATATTAACGATTTGGATGAAGGGACCTAGTGCAACATATCCAAGTTTGCCGACGATACAATGATGGGAGGGAAAGCAATGAGTGAGGATGACATAAAAAACCGGCACAAGGACATAGACAGATGCAATATAATGTTGGAAAGTGTGAGGTTATGCACTTTGGCAGAAAAAAATCAAAGAGCATGTTATTATCTAAATGGAGAGAAACTGGAAAGTGCTACAGTACACAGGGATCTGGGGGTCCTGGTGCATGAAACACAAAACGTTTGTATGCAGGTGCAGCAGGTGATCAGGAAGGCCAATGGAATCTTGGCATTTATTGCAAGGGGGATGGAGTATAAAAACAGGGAAGTCTTGCTGCAGTTATACAGGGTATTGGTGAGGCCACACCTGGAATACTGCGTACAGTTTTGGTTTCCATATTTAAGAAAAGATATACTTGCTCTCGAGGCGGTTCAGAGAAGGTTCACTCGGTTGATTCCGGAGATGAGGGGGTTGACGTATGAGGAAAGGTTGAGTAGGTTGGGCCTCTACTCATTGGAGTTCAGAAGAATGAGAGGCGATCTTATCGAAACATATAAGATTGTGAGGGGTCTTGATCGGGTGGATGCGGTGAGGATGTTTCCACTGATGGGTGAGACTAGAACTAGGGGGCATAATCTAAGAATAAGGGGCTGCCCTTTCAAAACTGAGATGAGGAGGAACTTCTTCACTCAGAGTAAATCTATGGAGTTTGCTACCCCAGAGAGCTGTGGAAGCTGCAACATTAAATTAATTAAAAATGGAGATAGTTTCCTAGCTGATATGGGAATTAGGGGTTACGGGGAGAGGGCAGGGAAGTGGACGTGAGTCCAGATTCGGATCAGCCATGAGCCTATTGAATGGCGGAGCAGGCCCGAGGGGCCGTATGGCCTACTCCTGATCCTACTTCTTATGTTCTTAAGTTCTTATTCCATTAGACTTTTACTTATTTTTGGTACCCATCAACTAGCTTCTAGTGATTTCTGTACTTGGACCCCTAGTTCTCTCTCTTCATCTAACCATTTAGAACATTCTCTGATCATTCCTTTTTAGTTCCAATGTGAATGACGTCACACATTCCCACACTGATCTCCATCTGCCACGGAAGTGCCCAGAGAGTGCAAAGCAAGGAGGTTATGCTGACACCATTCAGGATAAAGCAGCCCGCTTGATTGGCACTCCATCCACCACCTTCAACATTCACTCCCTCCACCACCGGCGCACTGTGGCTGCAGTGTGTACCATCTACAAGGTGCACTGCAGCAACTCGCCAAAGCTCCTTCAACAGCACCTTCCAAACCCACGACCTCTACCAGTTAGAAGGACAAGGGCAGCAGACGCATGGGAACATCACCACCTACAAGTTCCCCTCCAAGCCACACACCATCCTGACTTGGACCTGTATCGCCGTTCCTTCACTGTCGCTGGGCCAAAATCCTGGAACTCCCTTCCTAACAGCATTGTGGGTGTACCTACACCATATGGACTGCAGCGGTTCAAGAAGGCGGCTCACCACCATCTTCTCAAGGGCAATTAGGTATAGGCACTAAATGCAGGCCTAGCCAGCCAGCGACGCCCACATCCCATCAATGAATGCAAAAAATAAATAAATAAATAAATAAACTTTTACCAAACACTAGCTAGGCCTCGGCTGGAGCATAGTGTCCAGTTCTGGACACCACACTTTAGTAAGGCTGTCGGAGCCTTGCAGAGGACTCAGAGGAGATTTACTAGAATGGGAACAGAAATGAGGGACTTCAGTTACATGAAGATACCAGACAAGATGGAATTGTCCTCCTTAAATCAGTGAAGGTTAAGTCGAGATTTAAGGAGGCGATAAAATCTGAAACGTTTCGCTTTTTTCATAGAATAAATAAGGAGAACCTGTATTTACTGACAGAATGGTCGGTTTAAAGAAGACACAGATTCAATGCAATTGACAAAAGAGCCAGAGGTGAGATGAGGAGACATTTTTAGGCGTCGAGTTATTATGTTCCTGGAATGCAATACCTGAAATAATGGTAGAAGAAAATGCAATAGTAACTTTTAAAATGGAATTGGATAAATAATAAAAGTAGAGAAAGTCGTAGGGCTCAGGGGAGAGAACAGTGGAGTGGGACTGATTGGATTGGTCATTTAATGTTCTGGCAGGATCGGTGGGCCGTCTGAGCTGAAGGATTCTATGCTTCATCACATCGACCTCTGACTCTTTGTTCGTAAGTTTGTTTTACCTGATAAATGTGCTTGAATTCTATTTACAGCAGCAGAATTTTAGCTTGTGAAATTGCATTTGGAAGTTTTATTCTGTTAAATCGCACAACTCCCAGTAAATTAATTTCTGGAAATACATCCGCTGTTACCTGTCCACTATTGTGATGTTAATTTGTCTCTATCTTTGAAATACTGGACAAATAAACGGGGATTTCGCTATTTTAGAATACAATAGAGTTAAACAGCACAGAAAGAGGCCCTTCAGCCCATCGTGTCCGCGCCGGCCATCAAGCCCTGTCTAATCTAATCCAATTTTCCAGCATTTGGTCCGTAGCCTTGTATGCTATGGCGTTTCAAGTGCTCATCCAAATGCTTCTTGAATGTTGTGAGGGTTCCTGCCTCTACCATCCTTTCAGGCAGTGAGTTCCAGATCCCAACCACCCTCTGGGTGAATCTTTTTTTGATCAAATCCCGTCTGAACCTTCTGCCCTTACCTTGAATCTATGCCCCCCTTGTTATTGACCCCTCTACTAAGGGGAAAAATTCATTTATATCTACCCTAACTATGCCCCTCATAATTTTGTACACCTCAATCAGGTCCCCCCTCAGCCTTCTCTGCTCCAAGGAAAACAACCCCAGCCTGTCCAGTCTTCCTTCATAGCTGAAGCGCTCCAGCCCAGGTAACATCCTGGTGAATCTCCTCTGCACCCTCTCCAAAGCAATCACATCCTTCCTATAGTGTGTCGACCAGAACTGCACACAGTATTCCAGCTGTGGCCTAACCAGCATTTTGTACAGCTCCGTCATTACCTCCCTGCTGTTATATTTTATGCCTAGGCTAATGAAGGCAAGTATCCCACATGCCTTTTTAACCACCTTATCCAGCTGTTCTGCTGCCTTCAGGGATCTATGTACATGCATACCAAGGTTCCTCTGATCCCGTCTTTCCTATGGTTTTACCATTCATTGTGTATTCCCTTGCCTTGTTAGTCCCTCCAAAGTGCATCACCTCACACTTTTCAGGGTTATATTCCATTTGCCACTGTTCCGCCCTTCTGACCAACCCGTCTATATCGTCCTGCAGACTGAGGCTACCCTCCTCGCTATTTACCACCCCACCAATTTTCGTGTCATCTGTGAACTTACTGATCATACCTTTCACATTCACATCCAAATCATTAATATAGACCACAAACAGCAAGGGACCCAGCACTGATTCCTGTGGTACCCCACTGGACACAGGCTTCCAGTCACAAAAACAACCTTCCACCATCACCCTCTGCCTTCTGCCACTAAGCCAATTTTGGATCCAATGTGCCAAGACACCCGGGATCCCATGGGCTCTTACCTTCTTGACCAGTCTCCTATGCGGGACTTTATTTAAAGCCTTACTGAAGTCCATGTAAACCACATCCACTGCACTACCCTCATCCACACACCTAGTCACCCCCTCGAAAAATTCAATCAAATTGGTCAGACATAATCTTCCCTGGAAAAGCCATGCTGGCTTTCCCTAATTAATCCTTACCTCTCCAAGTGGAGACCAATTCTCTCCCTCAGAACTTTTTCCAATAATTTCCCTACCACTGATGTTAGGCTCACTGGCCAGCAATTCCCTGGTTTATCCCTACTGCCCTTCTTGAATAATGGTACCACGTTAGCTGTTCTCCAGTCCTCTGGCAATAATTTTACTCAGTCTGTTTCAGGTCCTCACCTTGTGCTGCAGCTTCCGATTCTGATTCCAGAGAGTCTGGGTAATTAGCATTGTGAAATCTGCAGGTTAATGAACACACCCTGAGTAAAGAACAGTTATACCTCACTGTTATAAAGCCGACCTTCAGCCTGATCAATACAATCCCTCCCCGCCCTGTGCTCTGGTGCAGGACTCGATCTGAATCACACACGGTCGCATACAGTTTGAATTGTTCTGATAAATTGCTGACCTGTTAATCAAAGTCATTAATCCTCTGTATGGTAACCATGACTACATTTCCCCAAAGCTCTTCCATCTGCGGTTCAGAAGAACCGACAGCGAAACCGTGTCCTGGAGCGTGAAGCAGTTTCAGAACTTCAACTAGATTTCATTGCTCACCATAAAACCAGTTTATTATCGGACTAGAAAAGGGGCAAAGCTACCAAGGGACAAAGATCGCTGATTATAATCTCCAAGAAATTGCCTCTAGTTAATGAGTAACGGTCTGGGCCTTTGATTTGGATATATTTCTTAAGGCTAAAGGGATCAATGGATACGGGGAGAAGGCAGGGACAGGGTACTGAATTTGGATGAGCAGCCATGAGCACATTCAATGGCAGAGCAGGCTCCAGGGGCCGAATAGCCTACTCCTGCCCCTATCTTCTATGTTTCTATATTTCTAATCCATTATTACTTTCCCCACCTGCTGCAATCCTCATGTTACCCTTGCCCTTCATCCTCTCCTGCTCCGTGCCCGATCATTCCCACATCGATTAACCCTCAAGCTCTGTGTGTGCTCCGCCCCCTACTTTACTTTCCAATTACCCCAAGTCTGATTAGCTCCCCCCCTCCTGCTGCATGTCTGATTTCCCCATTCACCTCATCGGATACATCAAAGCTGGTCAATGTGCTACAGCGTCACACTAATATACACATAATTCCCAAACCCACCCCATGCTATCTTCACCGTATGTTGTTACAAACTCGAGAAATCTTAAAATGGGATCGTAGACATTTGCGGCACTGATGGACCCATCGTGTCTGTACCGGCTGAAAAAGAGTTATCGAGCTTAATCCCACTTTCCAGCTCTGTCCAGAAATGGTACCGACAACAATGCACCAGCATTACCCAGCTGGATAATGTTTTCTTTAATATTCTTGTTTATTTGACCACACATCTCCCTGTTAAAATTTCCACTTGTGGTACTTTGTCTATTTTGTAGTTTCACTAGGTCAGGGTCTCATTCTACAGTTCAGTTATACCCCCTCGTTCTTGATTCCCAGATCAGAGGAAATGGTTTCTCTCTATCTACGCTATCGAATCTTTTCAACGTTTTAAACACCTAGGTCAGATCTGCCCCTCAACATTCGATACTCAAGCGAATATATGCCAGGCTTTTGTAACCCGCCAATCTGTCTCCATACCATTGAGCCCCACTCGTTCTCCTAACTCCCTAACAATTTCTAATCCAAGTCAAAAGGCTGCCTCCATTTCCATGCGCTCTGATCTTTGCCAATTATGGGTCCTTATGTGAGGTCCCTTATTGAATGCCTTCTGCAGGACCATGTAGATAACATCCATAGGTACCTTAATAGTGAGTTCTTCAAAATATTCAACTAGATTAGTTAGATATGACTGAGCTTTACTAAAGCCATGATTGCTCTCTCTGATCAGCTGATTTTACTCAAATACTCTGTCACTCTATCCTTAATGACCGATTCTAGTAGCTTCCCCTCAACCGACATTAAACTGGCATGCATGTAGTTACCTTTTTTTCTATCTCATCCATTTTAAATATTGGGGTGGCAATAGCAATTTCCAGTCTAACAGCACAATTCCCGAATCAAGAAAGCTGTGAAAGATTCTGACCAACGCTTCTGCATTTTCCACCCCCACTCTTTAATAACCATTGGTTGAAATCATCAGCTCCCAGTGATTTATCTATCTTAAGCCCCATTATTTTTTCCTTTAGCATTTTTACTGTTATATATGCAGTAATTTCCTCTCATTGATTTAATGTTATTTTCCATTCTATCAATGTTATTTGTCCTTTTCATCTACTGTGGAAACCGGTGTAAATTATTAGTTACTAGCTGAAGTGCCCGGCGGTGCCGAGGCTTTTTCAAGGGCATGTTGTTGTTGGAAGAGAGAGAGAGAGAGCGCGACTGGGGGGGGGGGGGGCGGAGGGAGAGAGAGAGAGAGAGAGAGAGAGAGCGCAACTGGGGGGGGTAGAGAGAGAGCGACTGGGGGGTAGAGAGAGAGCGACTGGGGGGGAAGAGAGAGAGAGAGACTGGGGGGAAGAGAGGGCGGGGGAAGGGGAGGGGAAGGGCGGGGGGGGAGGGGAAGGGCGGGGGGGGAGGGGAAGGGAGGAAGGGCGGGCGGGAGGGGGGGAAGGGAAGGGGGGATGGGAGGAGGGGGGAAGGGAGGGCGGGGGTGAAGGTGGGGGGAAGGGCGGGCGGGGGGGAGGGGAAGGGGGGGGAAGTGCGGGCGGGCGGGTGGGGGGAGGGGAAGGGCGGGGGGGAAAGGAGGGGGGCGGGGGGAAAGGGAGGGGAGGGGAAGGGGGAGAGGGGGAACGGCGGGGGGGGAAAGGAGGGGGGAGGGGAAGGGCGGGGGGGGAAAGGAGGGGAGGAGGGGGGAAGGGGGGAAGGGAGGGCGGGGGGGAAGGGTGGGCGGGGGGGAGGGGAAGTGCGGGCGGGCAGGGGGAAGGGCGGGGGGGGAAGGAGGAGGGGAGGTGGGGAGGGCGGGGAAGGGAGGGTGACCGCCCCGCTCCAGCGGCCCGCACTCCCGTTGCCGGGGTAACCCGATCCGCACTCTCGAGAGCCCCGCCCCCCCCCGCCCGAGCCGAGCGCGGAACAGAGTCTCACCTGCTCCTGCTGCGCGCGCACCCTGACCCTCGTGGCTGACGCCGTTGCCCCGGGTAACGTGACACGGGGGGGGGGGGTGAGGTGCTTAGCAGCAGCCCAGTTACCTAGCTCGGGCCTGGCTGGGCAAGAAAGGCCCAGGCTTTCAGGCCTAAGAAAAAAACGGGCAAAGGTAGGAAAAAGAATGTTCAGGTTAGATAAAATATTTACAAATGAGTGATTTATTTTAAAAGAATTTAATAAATTGAATTTTATTTTGCTGGAAATGTATATTTGAAAAGAAAGATGCAGAAAGCAGGAAAAAGAATGGAAGCAAGATGGCGGCTACTCACCTCGGTTCAGAACGATAAGGCCCGCCCACACATGCACCGATTGGTCGACCGTCAGGTGACCAAAGCATCGGATTGGTCAATCGTTCCGTCACTCGACCATAGGAGGGCCCGGCCGCACGCACGCGGCAGCAAGCCGCCGTACGATTGGTCAACCTCGAGGTCACTCTGTCGCTAATGAGCGGATAATGAGATACTAATGAGCGGAATGTTGAAGGTTTTTCGGATACCGCGGGCGCGATTTTAGCCCGGCCGAAACGTAAATACGCTTAAAACCATCTCGGAAGCGTAAGCTTTCTTTGGAGGTAACGCGCGCGTAGGAACGCCCTGTAACTTTTGAGCGCATAGCCCCCAGACGCACACGCGATGACAGACAGATAGACAGATCGACCGATTTATATATATAGACTAGCTGAAGTGCCCGGCGGTGCCGAGGCTTTTTCGAGGGCATGTTGTTGTTGGAAGAGAGAGAGAGAGCGCGCAACTGGGGGGGGGGAGGGAGAGGGGAGAGAGAGAGAGAGAGAGAGAGAGCGCGCGACTGGGGGGGAAGAGAGAGAGCGACTGGGGGGTAGAGAGAAAGCGACTGGGGGGAAGAGAGAGAGAGAGACTGGTGGGAAGAGAGAGCGGGGGGGGAAGAGAGGGCGGGGGGAAGGGGGGGAAGAGAGGGAAGAGAGGGCGGGGGGAAGGGGGGGAAGGGAGGGTGGGGGGAGGGAAGGGAGGGGGAGGGAAGTGAGGGGGGAGGGAAGGCGGGGGGGAGAAGGGGGGGAAGGGAGGGGGAAGGGAGGGCGGGGGGGGGGAGGGGGGAAAGGGGGGAGGGAAGGGCGGGGGGAGAGGGGGGCGGGGGAGGGGGGGAAGGGAGAAGGGCGGCGGGAGGGGGAGGGAGTGGTGGAGGGAGGGAGGGGGCGAAGGGAGGGGGAGGGAGGGGAGAGGGGAGGGGGAGGAAGGGAGGGGGAGGGGGAGGAAGGGAGGGGGAGGGGGGAGGAAGGGAGGGGGAGGGGGGAGGAAGGGAGGGGGAGGGGGGAGGAAGGGAGGGGGAGGGGGGAGGAAGGGAGGGGGGAGGAGGGGAGGGGGGAGGAGGGGAGGGGGGAAGGGAGGGCTTGAGGCTGAGAGACGGCCACGGCCACGCCCTTTGCTGGGGTAACCCTGCCGCGCCGCCCCGCACTCCTGAGAGCCCCGCTCTCGAAGCCGCAGCCACTCCGCCCCGCACTCCCGAGAGCCCCGCTCCAGCGGCCCGCACTCCCGTTGCCGGGGTAACCCTATCCGCACTCTCGAGAGCCCCGCCCCCCCCGCCCGAGCCGAGCGCGGAACAGAGTCTCACCTGCTCCTGCTGCACGCGCACCCTGACCTCGTGGCTGATGCCGTTGCCCCGGGTAACGTGACATGGGGTGGGGGGGTGAGGAGCTTAGCAGCAGCCCAGTTACCTAGCTCGGGCCTGGCTGGGCAAGAAAGGCCCAGGCTTTCAGGCCTAAGAAAAAAACGGGCAAAGGTAGGAAAAAGAATGTTCAGGTTAGATAAAATATTTACAAATGAGTGATTTATTTTAAAAGAATTTAATAAATTGAATTTTATTTTGCTGGAAATGTATATTTGAAAAGAAAGACGCAGAAAGCAGGAAAAAGAATGGAAGCAAGATGGCGGCTACTCACCTCGGTTCAGAACGATAAGGCCCGCCCACACACGCACCGATTGGTCGACCGTCAGGTGACCAAAGCATCGGATTGGTCAATCGTTCCGTCACTCGACCATAGGAGGGCCCGGCCGCACGCACGCGGGCAGCAAGCCGCCGTACGATTGGTCAACCTCGAGGTCACTCTGTCGCTAATGAGCGGATAATGAGATACTAATGAGCGGAATGTTGAAGGTTTTTCGGATACCGCGGGCGCGATTTTAGCCCGGCCGAAACGTAAATATGCTTAAAACCATCTCGGAAGCGTAAGCTTTCTTTGGAGGTAACGCGCGCATAGGAACGCCCTGTAACTTTTGAGCGCATAGCCCCCAGACGCACACGCGATGACAGACAGATAGACAGATCGACTGATTTATATATATAGACTAGCTGAAGTGCCCGGCGGTGCCGAGGCTTTTTCGAGGGCATGTTGTTGTTGGAAGAGAGAGAGAGAGAGCGCAACTGGGGGGGGGGGGGGGAGGGAGAGGGGGGAGAGGGGGGGAGAGAGAGAGAGAGAGAGAGAGAGAGAGAGAGAGAGCGCGCGACTGGGGGGGAAGAGAGAGAGCGACTGGGGGGGTAGAGAGAAAGCGACTGGGGGGAAGAGAGAGAGAGACTGGTGGGAAGAGAGAGCGGGGGGGAAGAGAGGGCGGGGGGGAAGGGGGGGAAGAGAGGGCGGGGGGGAAGGGGGGGGAAGAGAGGGCGGGGGGAAGGGAGGGTGGGGGGGAGGGAAGGGAGGGGGAGGGAAGTGAGGGGGGAGGGAAGGGCGGGGGGAGAAGGGGGGGAAGGGAGGGGGAAGGGAGGGCGGGGGGGAGGGCGGGGGGGAGGGGGGAGGGGGGAAAGGGGGGAAGGGAAGGGCGGGGGGAGAAGGGCGAGGGGTGGAGGGGAGGGAGGGGGCTGGAAGGGAGGGGGGGAAGGGAGGGGGGGAAGGGAGGGGGGAGAGGGGGAGGGGGGAGGAAGGGAGGGGGGAGGAAGGGAGGGGGGAGGAAGGGAGGGGGGAGGAAGGGAGGGGGAGGGGGGAGGAGGGGAGGGGGGAGGAGGGGAGGGGGGAGGAGGGGAGGGGGAGGAGGGGAGGGGGGAAGGGAGGGCTTGAGGCTGAGAGACGGCCACGGCCACGCCCGTTTGCCGGGGTAACCCTGCCGCACCGCCCCGCACTCCTGAGAGCCCCGCTCTCGAAGCCGCAGCCACTCCGCCCCACACTCCCGAGAGCCCCGCTCCAGCGGCCCGCACTCCCGTTGCCGGGGTAACCCTATCCGCACTCTCGAGAGCCCCGCCCCCCCCGCCCGAGCCGAGCGCGGAACAGAGTCTCACCTGCTCCTGCTGCGCGCGCACCCTGACCCTCGTGGCTGATGCCGTTGCCCCGGGTAACGTGACATGGGGTGGGGGGGGTGAGGAGCTTAGCAGCAGCCCAGTTACCTAGCTCGGGCCTGGCTGGGCAAGAAAGGCCCAGGCTTTCAGGCCTAAGAAAAAAACGGGCAAAGGTAGGAAAAAGAATGTTCAGGTTAGATAAAATATTTACAAATGAGTGATTTATTTTAAAAGAATTTAATAAATTGAATTTTATTTTGCTGGAAATGTATATTTGAAAAGAAAGACGCAGAAAGCAGGAAAAAGAATGGAAGCAAGATGGCGGCTACTCACCTCGGTTCAGAACGATAAGGCCCGCCCACACACGCACCGATTGGTCGACCGTCAGGTGACCAAAGCATCGGATTGGTCAATCGTTCCGTCACTCGACCGTAGGAGGGCCCGGCCGCACGCGGCAGCAAGCCGCCGTACGATTGGTCAACCTCGAGGTCACTCTGTCGCTAATGAGCGGATAATGAGATGCTAATGAGCGGAATGTTGAAGGTTTTTCGGATACCGCGGGCGCGATTTTAGCCCGGCCGAAACGTAAATACGCTTAAAACGGTCTCGGAAGCGTAAGCTTTCTTTGGAGGTAACGCGCGCGTAGGTACGCCCTGTAACTTTTGAGCGCATAGCCCCCAGACGCACACAGAATGAGAGAATGACCGAGATATATACTGCTGTGACCTGGTTAACTATTACCGTTTCATCTGTGTTTCTCTTTTGTGGGCCACATCTCCCTCAGACACCCTCTTAATCTTAGTAAAAATGTCTATGAATATAATATCAGCTTTTATATTACTTGCAAGTGTTTGTTCTATTTCCCTTTTTCAGATCTTAATATTTTCTTTATGTCCTTTGCTGTTTTCTATATGTCTCCCAGTCCTCTGGATTACTGCTTTTCTTGATATTAGTGACAGTCACTTCATTTCGATTTATTCTGCTTCTTCCATCATATGCTGACCATGGTTGTTTGTCTGTACAACTGCAATTCTTGCTCTTTAGGGATGTGTATTGGATGACCAGCAAGGTCCTACCCACAAAATGAAGAACAGATAGAATCCAACCAATTAACGCCCTACCAGCCACCTCACAATGATCAGCAAAGTGAGGAATGAACTCATCAATCGCACCATCAAACAACATTCTCTCATCAATAACCTGCTCAGGGACACTCAGTTCGGGTGGTCCCTGAAATCCTCGGATCCGGACATGGTCGCAGATACAAGAGTTAAATACCAAAGCAGAGGTGACCGTTAATCCCCTCGACAGCAAGACAATATTTGACTCGGTTTGGCACCAAGAGCCCCAGCATCCTGAGGTCAATGCGGGTCAAAGGTGGATCTCCCGTGGCTGGAAACTTTGGATTTCGGTGATGGTTATGCTAACTGTGTTATGTTGAAGAGTCTCGATCTAAGTTTTTGCTCATATCCGTGTCATAAATGGGAAATATACGTTTAAATACTGTTCACAGCAACATAATTTTAGAGTGGGAGTTTCCATTTTGAGGTTTTAATCTGTTAAGTGGCGCTGCTTCCATTGAGTTAATTTCTGAAATAAACAATCCTTTCTTACCTCACTCAAAATGGACACTGCAGCATTTCAATATCATTGAAAAATCACAATAAAATCAAGGTGATGAGTCCAGTCCTGTTTATTAAAGCACTATAATTGTGCTCAGTATATTCTGGGTCCTTACCTTCTGCTGCAGCTCCTGATTCTGGTTCCAGAGAGTCCGGGTAAGTTAGCGTTGTGAGTTCTGCAGGTTACTGAACACACCCTGAGTAAAGATCAGTTCCACATCACAGTCATTAACCCGACCTTCAGCCTGATCAGTACAATCGCTCCCCGCCCTGTTCTCTGGTGCAGGGCTCGATCTGAATCACACACGGTTTTATTTGAATTGAATTAATCTGATGAAATGCTGATCTTTTAACCAGTCATTAATATTAATTGCGACAACAATGACTACATCTCCCCCCACCCCCAGCTCCTCCACCTGCGGGTCAGAAGACCCCGCGGAGAGACCGCGTTCTGTAGCCAGAATCACTTTCGTGTCTCAATTCGATTTGATGACTCACCATAAATCTTCACTATTATCGGAGTATAAAAGGGCAGAGATAGCCAGGGACAAAGATCACTGTTAGTTAATTGGAATCAAACATCAGAGGGAAGGGCACAGTGAGCTCTCGGAGTTAACACATTGATGTTTTGCAATTACCTTCCCTTTCGATCATGAGCTGTTTCTTTGACGTGATTCTAACTCTGTGTAAATGTATATCATTAGGATCGCGGAATTATTCACCTGGGTGTCCGGCTTTTTACAATGTTCACCTGATTTGGATTGACATGGAGTTCCCAACTCCTGTAACATGACTAGTTACCTGTCAGTTTCCAATGATGGTCATTTATTAGCAACAAAGCAATGATTATAAAATCCGGGAGATAATCTCCAGTTAATGAGTAACAGTGTGGGCCTTGATCAGGTTGTTCACACCCAGGAGTATCAAGCTCCAGGTTTCACTGACTGGATCTGAATCAGCAAATGTGTGCGGTAAACAAGTGAACCATCTGTATCATTGGCCAGTTAAATTTTATTGGTAGTGCTGTAAATTTACATTTAATTCCATTTTTAAAAACGGCCAACAAATTCAATTCATTATGAGACTGAGTAACTCTGAACATTAAATACATTTCCTAATTATAATTAGCATTTAACTTAAATAATATAAACTTTATAAAATATCTCCCGACATCTCTGTGTCTGATTCCCCTTCCTCTTCACCCTGCCGCTCCTTCCAGTGCTTCATCTCTGGTTCCCCACCTATTCTGTTCCTGCTGTTTCCATCCCTCCCCCACCTTTTTTACAATCCTAATTCTCCCCTTTGCCTTCCTTATCTCCTGCATGGTTCATGATTCAGCCCTTGCATCCGTTCGCTCTCCGACTCTGTATCTGATGCTCCCTGTCTTTCCTTTTCCATCTCCTCTCGACCTGATTATCTTCCTTGCTTCCCTCTCCATGTTGCTTCATGTCCCCATTCACCACAAAGGACACATCAAAGCTGTTCAAATTACTACAGCATCACACTAAGTGTGCGCATAATCGCTCAATAACTACAGAGCCCATCTCATATTATCTTCACCGAATGCAGTTATGGATTGGGAAAATGGCACCGACAAGACCAGGCTAGTAGCAGCCTAATGTTCCTCTTCAGTATAAATTTATTTTTGCTCGCAAATCTCCATATTAAAATGGTCCATTGTTTATCAGTCAACTCGCTTGTCATCTCCCCCTGCCCCACATAGGTCCTGGTTGGCCTTTTCGAATCGCTGCAAACCTTGTGGTGATGATGCTACTAGGATTTTGCTAACAAGGCAATGCAGGATTTTCACTCAACAACGATGAGGGGACCATAACATGTGCCTAAGTTAAGATCGGCAGTAACTTGCAGGGGATATTGGAGCAGCGGGTATCTCACAACTTCGCTGCTCTAATCCTTATCAGTGGTAGACAGAGTAGATATGAGAGACGGTGCCAATTTCGCTTTGTGAGATGCTGTGAATAGTGCATCCTACAGCAATAGTGCACTGCTGGTGGACGAGGTGGATATTGCAGACTTAGAATCAAGCAGACTGCTTTGTCTTGTATTACTCCGAGCTTTATGAGTAGTGTTGTGGGTATATTGTTAAGATAATTGCTGATAACTTCATCACATTCTTAACCTGTGACCTGAAGCTGGTGGAGAGGCTTTCAGCAGTCAGAGAGCGAGATGCTTATTGTGGAGAACTCTTCACTTGTAGTGTTGATAAGGCTGTCCCCGTTAATCAACTACTCGATGGTGACCTCCGTGATGTTGATGGGGCGGCACTAAGCGATTTGGTTGCTGCGAAATGTTGGAGCGAGTTTGTACCTTTTCCTGTTAGAGCTGGTAATTGCCTGGCACTGACACAGCACAGACATTACCTGCCTCTTGTTACACCTGGAAAATGTCCTGGTCCTGAAAAAGCCTGTCATAGGCTGCTTCTTTATGTATGGAGTAGTAAATGGAGCAGGGCACTGTTGTGTTATCAGAGAACGGACTGACTCGAGAACTTATGACAGGTTCACTAGCCTGACCCCTGGGATGAGAAGATTACCTATGAGGAGAGATTGAGTAGACTGGGCCTATACACTGTGGAGTTTAGAAGAATGAGAGGTAATTTCATTGAAACATATAAGTTTCTGAGGGGCATTGACAGGGTATAAGCTGATAGGTTGTTTCCCCTGGCTGCAAATATTACATTCTTATCGTTGTTTTCAAATCCCTCCATGGCCTCGCCCCTCCCTATCTCTGTAATCTCCTCTAGCCCCTCAACCACCTGAGCTATCAGCGCTCCTCAAATGTTGACCTCTTGAGCATCCCTGATTATCATCGAGCAACCATTGGTGGCCGTGCCTTCTGTTGCCTGGGCCCTAAGCTCTGGAATTCCCGCTGTAAATCTCTCCGTCCCTCTATCTGTCTTTCCTCCTCTAAGACACTCCTTAAAACCTAGCTCACTGACCAAGGATTTGGTCATCTGCCCTAATTTCTCCTTTTGTGGCTAGGCCTCAGATTTTGTTTTCTAACACTCCTGCAAAGCACCTTGGGACGTGTCACTACGTTAAAGGCGCTATATACATACAAGTTGTTGTTGTTGTTGCCTGGCGATTCTAGAAGTAGGGCGCATGGTCTCGGGATAAGGGTTTGGCCATTTAAGACTGAGATGAGGAGGAATTTCTTCACTCAGAGTGTTGTGAATCTTTGGACGTGGATGCTGAATCGTTAAGTATGTTTAAGGCTGAGAGATTAATTGTTGGACTCCCGGGGAATCAAGGGAACAGTTGGGAAAGTGGAACTGAAGTCGAAGTTCAACCAATGATCGTATTTAATGGCGGAGAAGGCTCGAGGGGCCGTATGGAATACTTCTGCTCCTAATCCTGATGTTTTATGTGACATTCTGAAAAATATTTAAAATGATAAGTTTTCTAGTCTTTCCTTGGCTGTAGTTTTCGCTACAAACTAAAATTCGTATTCACTACAGATTTGCGTCTATCGAGCAGGCAGATTCACTTTCCATCTAACGATGTTATCACCATGCTGCTCAAAGTAGTGTTTGACACAATGCGCCTGTTTCTATTGACTTGTCCATGCGGCAGTGTGTTGTAAATCTAGTTATAGTGAGTCTTCACAGAACTTTGAACTGCAATGTGTGGTTAAATCGTTTAACGATTCTGCAATTTTTTATCAAACTTCGGAATGAATTTTTGCCCTTGCAGCTCACGGTACTGATAAGAAAGTGGGAGTAAAATAATTTGTCAGTGTGACACACAATCTTTGCAACAATGTGCAGAAGCTCCACGAGTCTGACTATTCAGCAACATCTCAATTTTATCTCAAATATCTGACAATTATCTTTTGCATTTATTACTTTCACTATCTATCAATCATAGTTACATAAATCTTTCAGTATTGGTCTAATTCAGAAATATATATTATTCCGTTTGGATTCAGAAACAGGGTGAAAATCGTAATATGATTTTGGATGATTAGCTTTTAACTTTTGATCGCCAATCGTGATTTCTCATTCATATGGAAAAAGGCAAACATTACAGTTAGGAGCTGAGTTCCCAATGTTTTGTATCATTAGGACGTTTACCAGAAGACACGGGCCCTAGTCCACGTCGCCCAGAAACTGTATGAAGTGGCGGGTGTAGGTGAGACCCGCATCTGCAGAAATCTTACCGAGGCAGGAGGTTAAAATTATCTCATTGGTTCTGCGCTAATGGAAACATGATTTGACAATTTATCTAAATTGCTGGTCATGTCATAAAGTCATAGAGACATAGAGATATACAGCACAGAAAGAGGCCCTTCGGCCCACTGTCTCCACGGCGGCCATCAAGCCCCGTCTATTCTAATCCAATTTTCCAGCATTTTGTCCATAGTCTTACATGCTATGGCGTTTCAAGTACTCATCTAAATGCATTTTGGATGTAGTGAGGGTTCCTGCCTCTAGCACCCTTTCAGGCAGTGAATTTCAGATTCCAACCGCCCTCTGGGTGAACCGTTTTTTCTGCAACACCCCTCTACACCTCCTGCCCCATAAATTGAAACTATGCCCCTTGGTTACTGACCCCTCTACTAAGGAAAAAATTCCTTAATAGCTACCCTATCTGTGCCCCTTGTAATTTAGTAAACTTCAATCAGGTCCCCCCTCAGCCTTCCCTGCTCTAAGGAAAACAACCCTGTAGTGTATGTAACTGTTCTACCTTTAAGAGAACTATCGTATGTAACCGTTCACCTTTAAGAGAACTATTTTAGGTGTGGCACTGCTTTATCTTGGCTGCTGTATACTGTAATACCGACGGTGACCACACCAGTATATAAGTGCTGTGTCAGGATTTATTGGGCAGATTCACCCTGACCTTCGAATAGTAAAGTCCTGTTTAAGTTACTCTTGTAGTCTGTGTATTACTTCGCTATACAACCCACAGACTTTACAGTGGCGACGAGTTCAATCTTACCCTGCGGCAACAATACTTCTGAAGAAGTAAACGAGCATCGAGAAGAGGCACCCGCCCTCGTCGTTTTGCTGAGAGAAAACTCGAGTCTGCAGACCAAGAAAGGAGGAAGATTTCAAACACGAAGTCTTCCATCAGCAACAGGCACGGATTGTCCCTTCTGCCACGGTGGTGAGTGAGCCGATCAACACGAGAAGCAAGTCGGCCACGGTGACTGTGAGTAAAGGGAAAATAGAAACAAATAAATGGAGGATAAGGGCGGTGCACTCGACCACGGTCAAGGGGGAAAGGCGCCGGACAGAAGTCGGGCCCAGAGGCGCTGAGACTGGGGCAGCGTGGAGCAGAAGCCGCGGTACAAGCGGGCTGGGGAGCGTCGTGAGACGGCTAGACCGCGACGGCGAAAAAGGCCGGACAACTACCGCGACCACGAGGCGCTGCGACCGGGATCGTAAGGCGCGGGAAGATATAAAAATAAATAAGCCACGGAGAACTCAGCCGCAGCCGGGGAGGAAAGCACCGGACTGCGAGAAGCTGGGAGGCGCGATTGGGGTGAAAAAGGCCAGACAGTGATTGAGGCCACGAAGCGCTGCGACCGGATCGTAAGGCGCGGGACGATATAAAATAAATAAACCGCGGAGAACATAGCTGCAGCCGGGGAGGGAAGCACCGGACTGCGAGAGGGCTGGAGGCGCGATTGGGAGCCCGAGCGAGCGGGAGAGACAGAGCCCGAGCGAGGGAGGCTGAGCGAGATCCAGCCCAGCAGCTGAAACTGTTCGCCACCAACGGGTTGTACCCAGCACCGGCTGCCCTGCCGAGAGAAGGGAACGCACTGAAGCCGACGCGCAGGCTGCAAACCCGAAAGCCAGCGGCCGTCGCCCGAGGGAAGCTTACCCCTCCTGCCAGGGGAAGAAACGCGGGAAGCCGCCAGTAGGCGGGGAAGAAGACAGAAGCGGGAACCGCCATTTTTAAAGTGGGCGGGGAAAGAAGATAAGCGCGGGAAACCGCCATCTGGAAAAAAAAAAGTTAAAGAATATTGTTGTTGTTTCTCAGGAAGAGTGTGAAGATGTCTAAGCATAGTAACAGCAACGGTTTCAATGCCGAGGTGGAAGACTGGCCCACTTATGTAGAACGCATCGAGATATATTGTACGGCTAATAAGATAGCAAATTATGAAAAAGCCCTAACCTTATTAAACTCAATGGGTGCGAGGACATACGGGTTATTGAAGCATCTCCTATCACCAGCTAAACCAGCGGATCAGTCTTTCGATAATATTGTTGCTGTCCTGAAGGATCATTTTAACCCCGCACCGCTGATGTTAGCGGAACGATCTAAATTTTACGGGAGAACGCAACGAAAAGAGGAAAGCAACGTGGAGTACTTGGTCGAGCTGCGTAGACTAGCGAAATACTGCCAGTTTAGAGGAAATCTGACAGAGGCATTGCGAGACAAGTTCGTGTGTGGATTGTCAAAGGAAGGAACGCAAAAACGACTACTCGAAGAGAACGATCTTACACTTGATAAGGCTGTCCTTACTGCAGCATCGCACGAAGCTGCAGCGAGAGGCACGGCGGAAATGCAGCGGAAGACAGCGGTACTCAGTGTGGATCAAATGACTTCGGGTACAGCGAAATGTTCTCATTGTGGGAAGACAACACACGACCAGAACCAATGCTGGGTTAAAAACCAGGACTGTAGGAAATGTGGCAAGCTTGGCCACATAGCTAAGGTATGCCGGTCAGGAAAGAAGAACAACAATAATAAGTCACCGCAGAAGAAGTACAGAAAGGTACATGAGGTGACTGGGAAGAGTCCAGATGAACAGAATTCGGACTCAGACTCCAACAGCAAGGCACTGGGTAGCCTGAGGATTCATAATGTGAGTAAAGAAGCTGACCGACAAACTATCTGGGTCACACTACAGATTGCAAAAGTCCAAGTGAAGATGGAAGTGGACACCGGATCGGCGTTGACGGTCATGAATAAGCATGATTACAAAAAGTTATTCAAACATATTCCCCTACGGGATACAGAGATAGTATTGCAGACATACACGGGGCACAAAGTATACCCCATCGGAAAGATAGAAGTCAAGGTGAGATACAAAGACAAAGATCACCAAAGGATGGACTTGTATGTGCTGCCCGAGGGAGGTCCACCACTTCTGGGACAGGAGTGGATCAGGAAAATAAAGATAGACTGGCATTCACTAAACACAATGACGGTAGATTCCGGGAAGGAAGAGGTCAAACCTGAACGGTTGTCCAGAATATTGGACGAAGCTAAAGAGGTATTCCAGCAAGGACTGGGAACACTGAGAGGAATTAAAGCAAAAATCAAGATTGCAGAACATGCAAGCCCAAAATTTTTCAAAGCCAGATCGGTACCTTACGCGATGCGACCTGCTGTGGAGGCAGAACTGGAAAAGCTTGAACGTTCAGGGGTACTGTCTAAGGTGGACTGGAGTGAGTGGGCCACGCCCATTGTTCCCGTCATGAAGTCTTCATCAAGTAACAAGCCAGGGGGACTGGGGAAGGTCCGCATCTGCGGAGATTTCAAGATCACAGTTAATCCGGTGCTTCACACGGTACAATACCCGCTTCCGCGGATTGAGGATATCTTTGCTTCATTGTCTGGTGGGCAACACTTCACCAAGATAGACCTGGCACAGGCATACTTACAAATGGAAGTTGAGGAAGCGTCGCGCCAGTATCTCACAATCAACACGCACAGAGGCTTGTATCGTTATAATAGACTGGTTTTTGGAGTAGCTTCGGCTCCAGCAATTTGGCAGAGGGCAATGGAGCAGGTATTACAAGGTGTTCCAAGCACGCAGCGTTACTTGGACGATATCCTGATTATGGGAGAAGACGAGGAGGAACACCTCACAAATTTGAAACTGGTGCTCACCAGGTTGAAGGAATATGGCCTTCGAGTTAATCGCCAGAAATGTGAGTTCTTCCAGAAACGGATCTCGTACTGCGGTCATGTCATTGACCAAGAGGGGCTGCACAAGTCGCCTGACAAGATAGAAGCTGTCGTGAAGGCCCCCGCTCCGGAAAACGTTTCACAGTTGAGATCGTTTCTGGGGTTGATTAATTGTTATCACAAGTTTCTGCCATATTTATCCACGGTGCTACATCCGCTGAATGCTCTGTTACGGAAGGAAGTGCCATGGAAGTGGAGCGAGGACTGTAAAAAGGCCTTTCGCAGAAGCAAGGCATTGATTACCTCTGAGGAAGTGTTGGCTCATTTCAACCCAACGTTACCTCTTCGTCTAGCTTGTGATGCTTCCCCTTATGGAATTGGAGCAGTACTTTCACACAAGTTACCAAATGGCTCGGAAAGGCCAGTCGCATTTGCGTCCCGATCGTTGACCTCCGCGGAGCGAAATTACGCTCAGATAGACAGGGAGGCCCTCAGCCTTGTGTGGGGAGTAAAGAAATTCAATCATTACCTGCAGGGCAAGAAGTTCACATTACTGACAGACCACCAGCCGTTGGTGTCCATATTCAACCCTAACAAGGCCGTTTCCACTATGACAGCGCAAAGGTTACAGAGGTGGTCCGTGTTACTTGGGGCACACCAATATGACATTGAATACAAAAGCTCCAAACAGCATGGAAATGCTGATGGGTTATCGCGCCTACCGTTGCCGGTAGTAGAAGAGGCGGCTACAAAGGACCCAGTAGAAATGTTCCACTCATCCATAGTAGAATGTCTACCAGTAACCAATTCGATGATCGAGAATGAAACAAGAAATGACCCGACTCTCTCACGGGTCTACGATCTAACAGTGGAGGGATGGCCAGCACATGGCGAACCAACACTGCCAGCATTTTCGCAACGGAAAGAACAGCTGTCAGTGTGCCGAGGAACCTTGATGTGTGGATCAAGAGTGGTGATTCCACCCAAACTTCAGCATAAGGTGCTAAAGAAACTTCATGAGGGGCATCTGGGTGGAGTGAAAATGAAGAACCTAGCAAGAGCGTTTGTGTGGTGGCCAGGTATTGATGGAGACATCGAGGAAGTAACCAAGAGTTGTCTAGGATGCCAGAAGGTCCAAAACGCGCCACCACAAGCTCCTCTGCATCCATGGGAGTGGCCCTCATCTCCTTGGCAAAGGGTACACATCGACTTTGCTGGTCCATTTATGGACTCAATGTTTCTAATAGCGGTGGATGCACACTCCAAGTGGCCGGAGGTAATAAAGATGTCCTCCACCACTACGGAAAAAACCATCACAGTATTAAGGACCATGTTTGCCAGGAATGGGCTGCCGGAACAGGTCTGTTCTGATAATGGACCACAATTTGTGTCCGAAGAATTCAGGAAGTTCTTAAAAAGCAATGGGGTCAAGCACTACACGTCAGCCCCATACCATCCCGCCACCAATGGCTTAGCTGAAAGGTTTGTCCAGACCTTCAAGAAGGCCATAAAGGCCATGGGTAAAGAGAACATCAACTTACAACATAAGGTAGATAACTTCTTGTTGGCGTACAGGAATGCAACACATGCGGTCACAAATCAAACTCCCGCCATGATGTTTTTCAATAGAAGACTAAGATGCCGGCTGGATTTGATTAAGCCAAACGTCAGAAGGGACGTAGAGAACCGGCAATTCCAGGGCATGAATGAAAGGCCAACTAGATCTTTTCAGACAGGTCAACAAGTTTTGGCCCAGGACTACCGTACCGAGAAATGGCAGCCTGGAACTATTGTAAAAAGGCTAGGGCCGCTGCTGTATACAGTGGACATTGGTGACAGCATAATAAGGCGCCATGTTGACCAGATCATAGGGTCATCCACAAAGAGCCAACCTACTCCACAACCTTACACGGCTAATGTAGAAACAGAGATACCCAGAGCACCTACCTCCGATCTGGTAATACTGGAATCAGATGATCCTGACACTGTCCTTCAAGATGAATCGGCCTTGCCGGAAGAACCTACTACCCCACCGAAAACTACTACACCACCGAGGCGTTATCCGGACAGAGTCAGGAGACCTCCAGAGAGACTGAATCTGTGAACTGTTTTACATAATTTGTATATATGTTCTAATGATATGGTTAATGGGGAATAAGTATGTTGTAAGCTAAAAAGGGAGGATTGTAGTGTATGTAACTGTTCTACCTTTAAGAGAACTATCATATGTAACCGTTCACCTTCAAGAGAACTATTTTAGGTGTGGCACTACTTTATCTTGGCTGCTGTATACTGTAATACCGACGGTGACCACACCAGTATATAAGTGCTGTGTCAGGATTTATTGGGCAGATTCGCCCTGACCTTCGAATAGTAAAGTCCTGTTTAAGTTACTCTTGTAGTCTGTGTATTACTTCGCTATACAACCCACAGACTTTACAGGAACCATCCAGGGTTCATGCTCCTGATCATTGTCCAGTGACCCGTGGGTTAGAGAGAGGGGAAATCAGCCAGGGTTCGTGCTCCTGATCTCTGTCCAGTGACCCCTGGGTTAGAGAGAGGGGAAATCAGCCAGGGTTCCTGCTCCTGATCACTGCCCAGTGACCCCTGGGTTAGAGAGAGGAGAAAATCAGCCAGGGTTCCTGCTCCTGATCATTGTCCAGTGACCCCTGGGTTAGAGAGAGAGGGAAATCAGCCAGGGTTATTTAAATCATGTTGCGAGAAAGGGAAATAGTTTGTGCCCCCGTTTGTACCTCAGAGTCTTAGAGACGGAGGGAACGGCAACAGAAAAAGAGGAAACAACGTCTCCAAAAACTGATCCCAACTCATCGCCAAGGCTGGGGATAGATAACCTCGCCGCCTTCTTAGGAAGTTTAACCACTTTATTCACTTTCTGATTGGAGCTCCGTTTGGAATTAGACTTTATTTTGTCGGATGTTTAACGACAGCATTGATGGGGGAAGGAGAAACTTGGAGCAACTTCTTCTGTCAAAGCTGCAGTGAGACTTGAAAGAATTTAAAGATTTTTAATGAACTTTTCACCAAAAATGAGTGTAAAAAACACTTTTTCCCCCTAAGTTTCGAACATGATTTTGGAAGAGGCTGAAGCAAAAGCCAATTTTCCCCTCACCTAAAGAAGTTTCAACCAGGTCTTGAAGTCCAAACGCTTTTAAAGAGCTCTGAAATGGTTAAAATGTTTTCAAATTGAAATATCTCAAGATTTGATTTTGAGTGATTGACTGAAGTGAGTAGCTTTACACAAACATGCAACCATGGCGTTGAGGAGGGGGAAGGTAGGGGAGGATTTGTAGGAGTTACATATTACATTTTAATGACTTTTTAAAAATATACCATTAAGACATTTAGGAAGAGAACCAAGAAAGGGGAAAAACACAAACCATTTTATAATGTCTGTCGTTCGATAGTCCTAACAAGTTGCAGGAATAACGTAAATATAGATTTCCTCTTAAACATTTAGTGGAGTGTTAATTGAAGCAAGAGTTATGTAATGATGTATAAAAATTGCAGGAAGCTACTTTAGAAGAAACCACTCTTTGTTTATTGAGAGAGACACAGAAAATACTTTGATTAAAGTGATAACGTACAATTCGATTTGGATTGAATGTTTGAAATAGGAGATTAAAATTTGTGAGTATAATGAAGTTTGTTTCCTGCTTTTAATTGCGAAGTACCTAAAATAATCCAACACTCCTTGTGACAAGAGCAGGGATTAATATTGTGGAGAATGTTTGAGAGAAAAACATTAGAAGCGAAATTGGTAAATTATAAATCTTTACGTCAACATATCAGTAAACATTTGCAAGTCAGTCTGACTGGTTTTGCTGTCCAGGAAGCAAAACAAGTGTTTATTTCTGTTAAGTCATAGCTTTGCCTGCTTTTTGTTTATAATTCAGTGACACAAATTGTGTGTATATTTGTAAATTGTAAAATAACAGCAATAAATCACATTTCTGTGACATTCTTTCTGTCTTAAACGATTCAATTTGTGGCTCGGAATCTAGAAGCTTCTTTACCTGAAAAGTTTGAATGGTTAAAGTTGATCTCAGCTATCAAAAGCTGTTTGCGACATTCCTGCATTGTGGAACAGTATGATGTCTTTGCAGAGACAGGAATTCGCATTGTTGAATGGAGGTTTTTCTGATCTGTTGCATCCTGTGTAGATCAGAAACAGGTAAAGATGTTGATAGTAAACAGCCCAAGACAATGAAATGCTTAAACAATGTCTGGCCAATGTCAGAGACTTCAAGCACAGGACATGTGGAATATACAAAACCCCATAGCCCTGTATCAATCCCAAACTAATCACACTGCCCCAATCTCTCCCGATAGCCCTGTATCAATCCCAAACTATTCCCAATGCCTCGCTCTCTCCCGATAGCCCTGTATCAATCTGAAACTAATCCCACTGCCCCGATCACTCCCGGTAGCCCTGTATCAATCCCAATCTAATGACACTGCCTCGCTCTCTCCCGATAGCCCTGTATCAATCACCAAAACAATCTCACTGCCCCGCTCTCTCCCCATAGACCTGCATCAATCCCAAACTAATCCCACTGCCCCCGTCTCTCCCCAAAGCCCTGTATCAATCCCTAACTAATCACACTGCCCCGCTCTCTCCCCAGAGCCCTGCATCAATCGCAAACTAATACCACTGCGCCTCTCTTTCCCCATAGCCCTGTATCAATCCCCAAACTAATCCCACTGCCCCGCTCTCTCCCCATATCCCTGTATCAATCCGAAACTAATCACACTGCCTCGATCTCTCCCAATAACCCTGTATCAATCCCAAACTATTCCCAATGCCTCGCTCTCCCGATAGCCCTGTTTCAATCTCAAACTAATCCCACTGCCCCGATCTCTCCTGATAGCCCTGCATCAATCATCAAACTAATCCCACTGACCCGCACTCTCCCCGTAGCCCTGTATCCATCCCTAAACTATTCTCACTGCTCCGCTCTCTCCCCATAGCCCTGTATCAATCGCAAACTAATCCCTCAGCACCGCACTCTCCCCATAGCCCTGTATAAAACCCAAACTAATCCCAGTGCCCCGCACTCTCCCCATAGCCCTGTATCAATCCCCAAACTAATCCCAGTGCCCCGCTCTCTCCCCATAGCCCTGTTTCAAACCCCAAACTCATCCCACTGTCCCGCTCTCTACCCATAGCCATGTATCAATCCCCAAATTAATCCCACTGCCCCCCTCTCCCCCCATAGCCCTACATCAATCCTAAACTAATCCCACTGCCCCGCTCTCTTCCCATAGTCCTGCATCAATCCTAAACTAATCCCACTGCCCCGCTCACTTCCCATAGTCCTGCATCAATCCCAAACTAATCACACTGCCCCGCTCTCTCCCCATAGCCCTGTATCAATCCCCAAACTAATCCCACTGCCCCGCTCTCTCCCCATAGCCCTTTATCAATCCCAAACTAATCCAACTGCCCCGCTCTCTCCCCATAGCCCTGTATCAATCCCAAACTAATCCCACTGCCCCGCTCACTCCCCATAGCTCTGTATCAATCCGCAAACTAATCCCACTGCCCCGCTGACCCCCATAGCCCTTTATCAATCCCAAACTAATCCCAGTGCCCCGCTCACTCCCGATAGCCCTGTATCAATCCCAAACTAATCCCAAAGCCCCACTCTCTCCCCATAGCCCTGTATCAATCCCAAAATAATCACAATGCCCCGATCTCTCCCGATAGTTCTGTATCAATCCCAAACTATTCCCAATGCTTTGCTCGCTCCCGATAACCCTGTATCAATCCCAAACTAATTACACTGCCCTGCTCTCACCCCATAGCCCTGTATCAATCCCAAAACTAATCCCACTTCCCTGCGCTCTCCCCATAGCCCTGTATCAATCCCCAAACTAATCCCACTGCCCCGCTCTCTCCCGATTGCCCTGTATCAATCCCAAACTAATCACATTGCCCCGCTCTCTCCCCATAGCCCTGTATCAATCCCCAAACTAATCCCACTGCCCCACTCTCTCCCCATAGCCCTGTATCAATCCCAAACTAATCCCACTTCCCCGCACTCTCCCCATAGCCCTGTATCAATCCCAAACAAATCACACTGCCCCACTCTCAACCCACAGCCCTGTATCAAATCCCAAACTAATCCCACTGCCCCGCTCTCTCCCCATAGCCCTGTATCAATCCCAAACAAATCACACTGCCCTGCTCTCACCCCATAGCCCTGTATCAATTCCCAAACTAATCCCACTGCCCCGCTCTCTCCCCATAGCACTGTATCAATTCCAAACTATTCCCAATGCCTCGCACTCCCGATAGCAATGTTTCAATCTCAAACTAATCCCACTGCCCCGATCTCTCCTGATAGCCCTGTATCAATCATCAAACTAATCCCACTGACCCGCACTCTCCCCGTAGCCCTGTATCCATCCCTAAACTATTCTCACTGCTCCGCTCTCTCCCCAAAGCCCTGTATCAATCGCAAACTAATCACACTGCCCCGCACTCTCCCCATAGCCCTGTATCAATCCCCAAACTAATCCCACTGCCCCGCTCTCTCCCAATAGCCCTGTTTCAATCCCCAAACTAATCGCACTGCCCCGCTCTCTCCCCATAGCCCTACATCAATCCTAAACTAATCCCACTGCCCCGCTCTCTTCACATAGTACTGCATCAATCCCAAGCTAATCACACTGCCCCGCTCTCTCCCCATAGCCCTGTATCAATCCCCAAAACTAATCCCACTGCCCCGCTCTCTCCCCATAGCCCTTTATCAATCCCAAACTAATCCAACTGCCCCGCTTTCTCCCCATAGCCCTGTATCAATCACAAACTAATCCCACTGCCCCGCTCACTCCCCATAGTCCTGCATCAATCCCAAACTAATCCCACTGCCCCGTCTCTCCCCAAAGCCCTGTATCAATCCCAAACTAATCACACTGCCCCGATCTCTCCCGATAGCCCTGTATCAGTCCCAAACTATTCCCAATGCCTCGCTTTCTCCCGATAGCCCTGTATCAATCTGAAACTAATCCCACTTCCCCCATCTCTCCCGATAGCCCTGTATCAATCCCAATCTAATGACACTGCCTCGCTCTCTCCCGATAGCCGGGTATCAATCACCAAAACAATCCCACTGCCCCGCTCTCTCCCCATAGTCCTGCATCAATCCCAAACTAATCCCACTGCCCCCGTCTCTCCCCAAAGCCCTGTATCAATCCCTAACTAATCACACTGCCCCGCTCTCTCCCCAGAGCCCTGCATCAATCGCAAACTAATACCACTGCGCCTCTCTTTCCCCATAGCCCTGTATCAATCCCCAAACTAATCCCACTGCCCCGCTCTCTCCCCATATCCCTGTATCAATCCCAAACTAATCACACTGCCCCGATCACTCCCAATAGCCCTGTATCAATCCCAAACTATTCCCAATGCCTCGCTCTCCCGATAGCCCTGTTTCAATCTCAAACTAATCCCACTGCCCCGATCTCTCTTGAGCCCTGTATCAATCATCAAACTAATCCCACTGACCCGCACTCTCCCCGCAGCCCTGTATCCATCCCTAAACTATTTTCACTGCTCCGCTCTCTCCCCATAGCCCTGTATCAATCCCAAACGATTCCCACTGCCCCGCTCTCTCCCAATAGCCCTGTCTCAATCGCAAACTAATCCCAGTGCCCCGCTCTCTTCCCACAGTCCTGCATCAATCCCAAACTAACCACACTGCTCCGCTCTCTCCCCATAGCTCTGTATCAATCCCCAAAACTAATCCAACTGCCCCGCTCTCTCCCCATAGCCCTGTATCAATCCCAAACTAATCCCACTGCCCCGCTCACTCCCCATAGCTCTGTATCAATCCGCAAGCTAATCCCACTGCCCCACTCACTCCCCAAAGCCCTGTATCAATCCCAAACTAATCCCAGTGCCCCGCTCACTCCCGATAGCCCTGTATCAATCCCAAACTAATCCCAAAGCCCCACACTCTCCCCATAGCCCTGTATCAATCCCAAACTAATCACAATGCCCCGATCTCTCCCGATAGTTCTGTATCAATCCCAAACTATTCCCAATGCTTTGCTCGCTCCCGATAACCCTGTATCAATCCCAAACTAATCAGACTGCCCTGCTCTCACCCCATAGACCTGTATCAATCCCCAAACTAATCCCACTTCCCTGCGCTCTCCCCATAGCCCTGTATCAATCCCCAAACTAATCCCACTGCCCCGCTCTCTCCCGATTGCCCTGTATCAATCCCAAACTAATCACATTGCCCCGCTCTCTCCCCATAGCCCTGTATCAATCCCAAACAAATCACACTGCCCCGCTCTCACCCCACAGCCCTGTATCAAATCCCAAACTAATCCCACTGCCCCGCTCTCTCCCCATAGCCCTGTATCAATCCCAAACTAATCCCACTGCCCCGCTCTCTCCCCATAGCCCTGTATCAATCCCAAACAAATCACACTGCCCCGCTCTCAACCCATAGCCCTGCATCAATTCCCAAACTAATCCCACTGCCCCGCTCTCTCCCCATAGCACTGTATCAATTCCAAACTATTCCCAATGCCTCGCTCTCCCGATAGCAATGTTTCAATCTCAAACTAATCCCACTGCCCCGATCTCTCCTGATAGCCCTGTATCAATCATCAAACTATTCTCACTGCTCCGCTCTCTCCCCATAGCCCTGTATCAAGCCCAAACTATTCCCACTGCCCCGCTCTCGCCCAATAGCCCTGTATCAATCGCAAACTAATCCCACAGCCCCGCTCTCTCCCCATAGCCCTGTATCAATCCCAAACTAATCCCACTGCCCCGCACTCTGCCCATAGCCCTGTATCAATCCCCAAACTAATCCCACTGCCCCGCTCTCACCCAATAGCCCTGTATCAATCCCCAAACTAATCCCACTGCCCCGCTCTCCCCCCATAGCCCTACATCAATCCTAAACTAATCCCACTGCCCCGCTCTCTTCCCATAGTCCTGTATCAATCCCAAACTAATCACACTGCCCCGCTCTCTCCCCATAGCCCTGTATCAATCCCCAAAACTAATCCCACTGCCCCGCTCTCTCCCCATAGCCCTTTATCAATCCCAAACTAATCCAACTGCCCCGCTTTCTCCCGATTGCCCTGTATCAATCCCAAACTAATCACACTGCCCCGCTCTCTCCCCATAGCCCTGTATCAATCCCCAAACTAATCCCACTGCCCCGCTCTCTCCCCATAGCTCTGGATCAATCCCAAACTAATCCCACTGCCCCACACTCTCCCCATACCCCTGTATCAATCCCAAACAAATCATAATGCCCCGCTCTCACCCCATAGCCCTGTATCAAATCCCAAACTACTCCCACTGCCCCGCTCTCTCCCCATAGCCCTGTATCAATCCCAAACTAATCCCACCGCCCCGCTCTCTCCCCATAGCCCTGTATCAATCTGCAAACTAATCCCACTGACCCGCTCACTCCCCATAGCCCTGTATCAATCCCAAACTAATCCCAGTGCCCCGCTCACTCCCGATAGCCCTGTATCAATCCCAAACTAATCCCAAAGCCCCACTCTCTCCCCATAGCCCTGTATCAATCCCAAACTAATCACACTGCCCCGATCTCTCCCGATAGCCCTGTATCAATCCCAAACTATTCCCAATGCTTCGCTCGCTCCCGACAATCCTGTATCAATCCCAAACTAATCAGACTGCCCTGCTCTCACCCCATAGCCCTGTATCAATCCCCAAACTAATCCCACTGCCCCGCGCTCTCCCCATAGCCCTGTATCAATCCGCAAACTAATCCCTCTGCCCCGCTCTCTCCCGATTGCCCTGTATCAATCCCAAACTAATCACACTGCCCCGCTCTCTCCCCATAGCCCTGTATCAATCCCCAAACTAATCCCACTGCCCCGCTCTCTCCCCATAGCTCTGTATCAATCCCAAACTAATCCCACTGCCCCACACTCTCCCCATACCCCTGTATCAATCCCAAACAAATCATAATGCCCCGCTCTCACCCCATAGCCCTGTATCAAATCCCAAACTACTCCCACTGCCCCGCTCTCTCCCCATAGCCCTGTATCAATCCCAAACTAATCCCACCGCCCCGCTCTCTCCCCATAGCCCTGTCTCCATCCCAAACAAATCACACTGCCCCGCTCTCACCCCATTGCCCTGTATCAATTCCCAAACTAATCCCACTGCCACGCTCTCTCCCCATAGCCCTGTATCAATTCCAAACTAATCCCACTGCCCCGCTCTCTCCCCATAGACCTGTATCAATCTCAAACTAATCCCACTGCCCCGATCTCTCCTGATAGCCCTGTATCAATCATCAAACTAATCCCACTGACCCGCACTCTCCCCGTAGCCCTGTATCCATACCTAAACTATTCTCACTGCTCCGCTCTCTCCCCAAAGCCCTGTATCAATCCCAAACTATTCCCAATGCCTCGCTCTCCCGATAGCCCTGTTTCAATCTCAAACTAATCCCACTGCCCCGATCTCTCTTGATAGCACTGTATCAATCATCAAACTAATCCCACTGACCCGCACTCTCGCCGCAGCCCTGTATCCATCCCTAAACTATTTTCACTGCTCCGCTCTCTCCCCATAGCCCTGTATCAATCACAAACGATTCCCACTGCCCCGCTCTCTCCCAATAGCCCTGTCTCAATCGCAAACTAATCCCAGTGCCCCGCTCTCTCCCCATAGCCCTGTTTCAATCCCCAAACTAATCCCACTGTCCCGCTCTCTCCCCATAGCCCTGTATCAATCCCCAAACTAATCCCACTGTCCCCCTCTCCCCCCATAGCCCGACATCAATCCTAAACTAATCCCACTGCCCCGCTCTCTTCCCACAGTCCTGCATCAATCCCAAACTAATCACACTGCCCCGCTCTCTCCCCATAGCCCTGTATCAATCCCCAAAACTAATCCAACTGCCCCGCTCTCTCCCCATAGCCCTGTATCAATCCCAAACTAATCCCACTGCCCCACTCACTCCCCATAGCTCTGTATCAATCCGCAAACTAATCCCACTGCCCCACTCACTCCCCATAGCCCTGTATCAATCCCAAACTAATCCCAGTGCCCCGCTCACTCCCGATAGCCCTGTATCAATCCCAAACTAATCCCAAAGCCCCACACTCTCCCCATAGCCCTGTATCAATCCCAAACTAATCACAATGCCCCGATCTCTCCCGATAGTTCTGTATCAATCCCAAACTATTCCCAATGCTTTGCTCGCTCCCGATAACCCTGTATCAATCCCAAACTAATCAGACTGCCCTGCTCTCACCCCATAGACCTGTATCAATCCCCAAACTAATCCCACTTCCCTGCGCTCTCCCCATAGCCCTGTGTCAATCCCCAAACTAATCCCACTGCCCCGCTCTCTCCCGATTGCCCTGTATCAATCCCAAACTAATCACATTGCCCCGCTCTCTCCCCATAGCCCTGTATCAATCCCAAACAAATCACACTGCCCCGCTCTCACCCAACAGCCCTGTATCAAATCCCAAACTAATCCCACTGCCCCGCTCTCTCCCCATAGCCCTGTATCAATCCCAAACTAATCCCACTGCCCCGCTCTCTCCCCATAGCCCTGTATCAATCCCAAACAAATCACACTGCCCCGCTCTCAACCCATAGCCCTGTATCAATTCCCAAACTAATCCCACTGCCCCGCTCTCTCCCCATAGCACTGTATCAATTCCAAACTATTCCCAATGCCTCGCTCTCCCGATAGCAATGTTTCAATCTCAAACTAATCCCACTGCCCCGATCTCTCCTGATAGCCCTGTATCAATCATCAAACTAATCCCACTGTCCCGCACTCTCCCCGTAGCCCTGTATCCATCCCTAAACTATTCTCACTGCTCCGCTCTCTCCCCATAGCCCTGTATCAAACCCAAACTATTCCCACTGCCCCGCTCTCGCCCAATAGCCCTGTATCAATCGCAAACTAATCCCACAGCCCCGCACTCTCCCCATAGCCCTGTATCAATCTCAAACTAATCCCACTGCCCCGCACTCTGCCCATAGCCCTGTATCAATCCCCAAACTAATCCCACTGCCCCGCTCTCTCCCAATAGCCCTGTTTCAATCCCCAAACTAATCACACTGCCCCGCTCTCTCCCCATAGCCCTGTATCAATCCCCAAACTAATCCCACTGCCCCGCTCTCCCCCCATAGCCCTACATCAATCCTAAACTAATCCCACTGCCCCGCTCTCTTCCCATAGGCCTGCATCAATCCCAAACTAATCACACTGCCCCGCTCTCTCCCCATAGCCCTGTATCAATCCCCAAAACTAATCCCACTGCCCCGCTCTCTCCCCATAGCCCTTTATCAATCCCAAACTAATCCAAATGCCCCGCTTTCTCCCCATAGCCCTGTATCAATCACAAACTAATCCCACTGCCCCGCGCTCTCCCCATAGCCCTGTATCAATCCCAAACTAATCCCACTGCCCCGCTCACTCCCCGTAGCCCTGTATCAATCTGCAAACTAATCCCACTGACCCGCTCACTCCCCATAGCCCTGTATCAATCCCAAACTAATCCCAGTGCCCCGCTCACTCCCGATAGCCCTGTATCAATCCCAAACTAATCCCAAAGCCCCACTCTCTCCCCATAGCCCTGTATCAATCCCAAACTAATCACACTGCCCCGATCTCTCCCGATAGCCCTGTATCAATCCCAAACTATTCCCAATGCTTCGCTCGCTCCCGACAACCCTGTATCAATCCCAAACTAATCAGACTGCCCTGCTCTCACCCCATAGCCCTGTATCAATCCCCAAACTAATCCCACTGTCCCACGCTCTCCCCATAGCCCTGTATCAATCCGCAAACTAATCCCACTGCCCCGCTCTCTCCCGATTGCCCTGTATCAATCCCAAACTAATCACACTGCCCCGCTCTCTCCCCATAGCCCTGTATCAATCCCCAAACTAATCCCACTGCCCCGCTTTCTCCCCATAGCTCTGTATCAATCCCAAACTAATCCCACTGCCCCGCACTCTCCCCATAGCCCTGTACCAATCCCAAATTAATCACACTGCCCCGCTCTCTCCCCATAGCCCTGTATCAATCCCCAAACTAATCCCACTGCCCCGCTCTCTCCCCATAGCCCTGTATCAATCCCCAAACTAATCACACTGCCCCGCTCTCTCCCCATAGCCCTGTATCAATCCCCAAACTAATCCCACTTCCCCGCTCTCTCCCCATAGCCCTGTATCAATCCCCAAACTAATCCCACTGCCCCGCTCTCTCCCCATAGCCCTGTATCAATCCCCAAACTAATCACACTGCCCCGCTCTCTCCCCATAGCCCTGTATCAATCCCCAAACTAATCCCACTGCCCCGCTTTCTCCCCATAGCACTGTATCAATCCCAAACTAATCCCACTGCCCCGCACTCTCCCCATAGCCCTGTACCAATCCCAAATTAATCACACTGCCCCGCTCTCTCCCCATAGCCCTGTATCAATCCCCAAACTAATCCCACTGCCCCGCTCTCTCCCCATAGCCCTGTATCAATTCCAAACTAATCCCACTGCCCCGCTCTCTCCCCATAGCCCTGTATCAATCTCAAACTAATCCCAGTGCCCCAATCTCTCCTGATAGCCCTGTATCAATCATCAAACTAATCCCACTGACCCGCACTCTCCCCGTAGCCCTGTATCCATACCTAAACTATTCTCACTGCTCCGCTCTCTCCCCAAAGCCCTGTATCAATCCCAAACTATTCCCACTGCCCCGCTCTCTTGCAATAGCCCTGTATCAATCGCAAACTAATCCCACAGCCCCGCACTCTCCCCATAGCCCTGTATCAATCCCCAAACTAATCCCACTGCCCCGCTCTCACCCCATAGCCCTGTTTCAATCCCCAAACTAATCCCACTGCCCCGCTCTCCCCCCATAGCCCGACATCAATCCTAAACTAATCCCACTGCCCCGCTCTCTTCCCATAGTCCTGCATCAATCCCAAACTAATCAAACTGCCCCGCTCTCTCCCCATAGCCCTGTATCAATCCCCAAAACTAATCCCACTGCCCCGCTCTCTCCCCATAGCCCATTATCAATCCCAAACTAATCCCACTGCCCCGCTCTCTCCCCATAGCCCTGTATCAATCCCAAACTAATCCCACTGCCCCGCTCACTCCCCATAGCTCTGTATCAACCTGCAAACTAATCCCAGTGCCCCGCTCACTCCCGATAGCCCTGTATCAATCCCAAGCTAATCCCAAAGGCCCACTCTCTCCCCATAGCCCTGTATCAATCCCAAACTATTCCTAATGCTTTGCTCGCTCCCGATAACCCTGTATCAATCCCAAACTAATCCCACTGCCCTGCGCTCTCCCCATAGCCCCGTATCAATCCCCAAACTAATCCCACTGCCCCGCTCTCTCCCGATTGCCCTGTATGAATCCCAAACTAATCACACTGCCCCGCTCTCTCCCCATAGCCCTGTATCAATCCCCAAACTAATCCCACTGCCCCACTCTCTCCCCATAGCTCTGTATCAATCCCAAACAAATCACACTGCCCCGCTCTCACCCCACAGCCCTGTATCAAATCCCAAACTAATCCCACTGCCCCGCTCTCTCCCCATAGCTCTGTATTAATCCCAAACTAATCCCACTGCCCCGCACTCTCCCCATAGCTCTGTATCAGTCCCAAACTAATCCCACTGCCCCGCACTCTCCCCATAGCCCTGTATCAATCCCAAACTAATCCCACTGCCCCGCTCTCTCCCCATAGCCCTGTATCAATCCCAAACTAATCCCACTGCCCCGCACTCTCCCCATAGCCCTGTATCAATCCCAAACAAATCACACTGCCGCGCTCTCACCCCACAGCCCTGTATCAAATCCCAAACTAATCCCACTGCCCCGCTCTCTCCCCATAGCCCTGTGTCAATCCACAAACTAATCCCACTGCCCTGCTCATTCCCCATAGCCCTGTATCAATCCCAAACTAATCCCAGTGCCCCAGTCACTCCCGATAGCCCTCTATCAATCCAAAACTAATCCCAAAGCCCCACTCTCTCCCCAGAGTCATGTATCAATCCCCAAACTAATCCCACTGCCCAGCTCTCTCCCCATAGCCCTGTATCAATCCCAAACTAATCCCACTGCCCCGCTCTCTCCCCATAGCCCTGTATCAATCCCAAACTAATCCCACTGCCCTGCTCTCACCCCATAGACCTGTATCAATCCCCAAACTAATCCCACTGCCCCGCTCTCTCCCCATAGCCCTGTATCAATCCCCAAACTAATCCCACTGCCCCGCTCTCTCCCCATAGCCCTGTATCAATCCCCAGACTAATCCCACTGCCCTGCTCTCTCCCCATAGCCCTGTATCAATCCCAAACTAATCAGGCTGCCCTGCTCTCACCCCATAGCCCTGTATCAATCCCCAAACTAATCCCACTGCCCGCTCACTCCCCATAGCCCTGTATCAATCCGCAAACTAATCCCACTGCCCCGCTCACTCCCCATAGCCCTGTATCAATCCCAAACTAATCCCAGTGCCCCGCTCACTCCCGATAGCCCTGTATCAATCCCAAACTAATCCCAAAGCCCCACTCTCTCCCCATAGCCCTGTATCAATCTCAAACTATTCCCAATGCCTCGCTCACTCCCGATAACCCTGTATCAATCCCCAAACTAATCCCACTGCCCGCGCTCTTCCCATAGCCCTGTATCAATCCCCAAACTAATCCCACTGCCCCGCTCTCTGCCCATAGCTCTGTATCAATCCCAAATTAATCCCACTGCCCCGCACTCTCCCCATAGCCCTGTATCAATCCCAAACATATCACACTGCCCCGCTCTCACCCCATAACCTTGTATTAAATCCCAAACTAATCCCACTGCCCCGCTCTCTCCCCATAGCCCTGTATCTATCCCAAACTAATCCCACTGCCCCGCTCTCTCCCCATAGCCCTGGCTGATTTCCACTCTCTCTAACCCAGGGGTCACTGGACAGTGATCAGGAGCAGGAACCCTGGCTGATTTCCCCTCTCTCTAACCCAGGGGTCACTGGACAGTGATCAGGAGCAGGAACCCTGGCTGATTTCCCCTTCTCTCTAACCCAGGGGTCATTGGACAGTGATCAGGAGCAGGAACCCTGGCTTATTTCCCCTCTCTCTCTAACCCAGGGGTCACTGGACTGTGATCAGGAGCAGGAACCCTGGCTGATTTCCCCTCTCTCTCTAACCCAGGGGTCACTGGACAGTGATCAGGAGCAGGAACCCTGGCTGATTTCCCCTCTCTCTAACCCACGGGTCACTGGACTGTGATCAGGAGCAGGAACCCTGGCTGATTTCCCTCTCTCTCTAACACAGGGGTCACTGCACTGTGATCAGGAGCAGGAACCCTGGCTGATTTCCCCTCTCTCTAACCCACGGGTCACTGGACTGTGATCAGGAGCAGGAACCCTGGCTGATTTCCCTCTCTCTCTAACCCAGGGGTCACTGCACTGTGATCAGGAGCAGGAACCCTGGCTGATTTCAAGGGTTATGGGGAGCGGGCAGGGAAGTGGAGTTGAGGCCAAGATCAGATCAGCCATGATCTTATTAAATGGCGGAGCAGGCTCGAGGGGCCAAATGGCCGACTCCTGCTCCTATTTCTAATGTTCTTATGATAAATGTTGACCAGGACACCAGCAGAACTCCCCTGCTCCTCTTCAAATACTGCCATGGGATCTTTTACGTCCACCTGAACAGAGAGACAGGTCCTCGATTTACCATCTCATCCCAAAGACTTCACCTCCGACAGTGCAGCACTCGCTCAGTACTGGCCCTCCGACAGTGCAGAGCACCCTCAGTACTGCCCCCTCTGACAGTGCGGCGCTCCCTCAGTACTGGCCCTCCAACAGCACAGCATTCCCTCAGTACTGCCCTTCCGACAGTGCGGCGCTCCCTCAGTATTGCCCCCTCTGACAGTGCAGCGCTCCCTCAGTATTGCCCCCTCCGACAGTGCGGTGCTCCCTCAGTACTGCCCTTCCGACAGTGCAGCGCTCCCTCAGTACTGCCCCTCCGACAGTGCAGCGCTCCCTCAGTACTGCCGCACCCCGACAGTGCGATGCTCCCTCAGTACTGCCCCTCCGACAGTGCAGCGCTCCCTCAGTGCTGCCCCCTCTGACAGAGCAGCGCTCCCTCAGTACTGCCCCTCCGACAGTGCAGCGCTCCCTCAGTACTGCCCCTCCGACAGTGTCGCGGTCCCTCAGTACTGCCCCTCCGACAGTGCAGCGCTCCCTCAGTGCTGCCCCCTCTGACAGAGCAGCGCTCCCTCAGTACTGCCCCTCCGACAGTGCAGCGCACCATCAGTACTGCCCCCCCGACAGTGTGACGCTCCCTCAGTACTGCCCCTCCGACAGTGCAGCGCTCCCTCAGTACTGCCCCTCCGACAGTGCGGCGCTCCCCCAGTACTGCCCCTCCGACAGTGCGGCGTTCCCTCAGTACCGCCCCTCCGACAGTGCAGCGCACCATCAGTACTGCCCTCCCGACAGTGTGATGCTCCCTCAGTACTGCCCCTCCGACAGTGCAGCGCTCCCTCAGTACTGCCCCTCCGACAGTGCGGCGTTCCCTCAGTACCGCCCCCCTGACAGAGCGGCGCGAGCGGCGGCGGGAATCTCGGAGCGGCGAGTATTTAAAGAGGCCCCAGCGACCAGGTAGGCCTCAGAGCGTACTAATCTCCAATCTCCGAACTCAGAGGGAAGGAGAGAAGTAAAAAGTAATCGAACTGTGACGTCACCAGATAGCAGGTAAGTGATTGGTTGGTGAGTATTTCTCTCTTTTTTAAACTTTAACTCTGTGGTTTATAGTTTCTAAAGTCTCTGTGGTGCAGCGGGGACTGTTTCTAAACCAGGGCCCTTAAATATACCATTTAACTGTAGTGTAATTGGTGGGATTGATTTGATTTAATTTACTTGCAATTAATTAAAGGGTTAGTCATGGCAGGACAGTCTGGTGCCATGGTATGTTCCTCCTGTGCTATGTGGGAACTCAGGGACACTTCCTGTGTCCCTGACAACTACGTGTGCAGGAAGTGTGTCCAGCTGCAGCTACTGGCAGACCGCATTGCAGCGCTGGAGCTGCGATTGGATACATACTGGAGCGTTCACGATGCTCAGGACATCGTGAATAGCACGTTTACGGAGTTGGACACACCGCAGGTAGAGGTTGAACAGGCAGAAAGGGAAAGGGTGACCAACAGACAGAGTACTAGGCACAGGCAGGTAGTGCAGGGGTCCCCTGTGGACATCCCCCTCTCAAACAGATACACCACTTTGAGTACTGTTGGGGGGGATGGCTTATCAGAGGAAGTCAGCAGCAGCCAACTTCCTGGCACCAGGGGTGGCTCTGCTGCACAGGACGGGAGGAAAAAGAGGGGCAGAGGGTTCTGGGGGAGGTGGGACCAGTTCAAACCGGATGGTTTGCACCTGGGCAGGCCCGGAACCGATGTCCTAGGGGGAGTGTTTGCTAGTGCTCTGGGGGAGGGTTTAAACTAAAATGGCAGGGGGTTGGGAACCTGAGCAGGGGGACAGAGGAAAGGGAAACAAGGATAAAAGAAAAAGATAGGAAGGAGAAAAACAAAAGTGGCAGTCAGAGAAATCATGGGTTTAAATCAAACATGGCCACAGTAAATAATAATTCTAATAGGTGTAAGAGTGTTAAAAAAAACAAGCCTGAAGGCTTTGTGTCTTAATGCGAGGAGCATTCGTAAACTAATCCCACTGCCCCGCTCTCTCCCCATAGCCCTGTATCAATCCCAAACTAATCCCACTGCCCCGCTCTATCCCCATAGCCCTGTATCAATCCCCAAACTAATCCCACTGCCCTGCTCTCTCCCCATAGCCCTGTATCAATCCGCAAACTAATCCCACTGCCCCGCTCTCTCCCCATAGCCCTGTATCAATCCCCAAACTAATCCCACTGCCCCGCTCTCTCCCCATAGCCCTGTATCAATCCCCAGACTAATCCCACTGCCCTGCTCTCTCCCCATAGCCCTGTATCAATCCCAAACTAATCAGACTGCCCTGCTCTCACCCCATAGCCCTGTATCAATCCCCAAACTAATCCCACTGCCCGCTCACTCCCCATAGCCCTGTATCAATCCCCAAACTAATCCCACTGCCCGCGCTCTTCCCATAGCCCTGTATCAATCCCCAAACTAATCCCACTGCCCCGCTCTCTCCCCATAGCTCTGTATCAATCCCAAATTAATCCCACTGCCCCACACTCTCCCCATAGCCCTGTATCAATCCCAAACATATCACACTGCCCCGCTCTCACCCCATAACCTTGTATCAAATCCCAAACTAATCCCACTGCCCCGCTCTATCCCCATAGCCCTGTATCAATCCCCAAACTAATCCCACTGCCCTGCTCTCTCCCCATAGCCCTGTATCAATCCGCAAACTAATCCCACTGCCCCGCTCTCTCCCCATAGCCCTGTATCAATCCCCAAACTAATCCCACTGCCCCGCTCTCTCCCCATAGCCCTGTATCAATCCCCAGACTAATCCCACTGCCCTGCTCTCTCCCCATAGCCCTGTATCAATCCCAAACTAATCAGACTGCCCTGCTCTCACCCCATAGCCCTGTATCAATCCCCAAACTAATCCCACTGCCCGCTCACTCCCCATAGCCCTGTATCAATCCCCAAACTAATCCCACTGCCCGCGCTCTTCCCATAGCCCTGTATCAATCCCCAAACTAATCCCACTGCCCCGCTCTCTCCCCATAGCTCTGTATCAATCCCAAATTAATCCCACTGCCCCACACTCTCCCCATAGCCCTGTATCAATCCCAAACATATCACACTGCCCCGCTCTCACCCCATAACCTTGTATCAAATCCCAAACTAATCCCACTGCCCCGCTCTCTCCCCATAGCCCTGTATCTATCCCAAACTAATCCCACTGCCCCACTCTCACCCCATAGCCCTGTATCAATTACCAAACTAATCCCACTGCCCCGCTCTCTCCCCATAGCCCTGGCTGATTTCCACTCTCTCTAACCCAGGGGTCACTGGGCAGTGATCAGGAGCAGGAACCCTGGCTGATTTCCCCTCTCTCTAACCCAGGTGTCACTGGGCAGTGATCAGGAGCAGGAACCCTGGCTGATTTCCCCTTCACTCTAACCCAGGGGTCATTGGACAGTGATCAGGAGCAGGAACCCTGGCTTATTTCCCCTCTCTCTCTAACCCAGGGGTCACTGGACTATGATCAGGAGCAGGAACCCTGGCTGATTTCCCCTCTCTCTCTAACCCAGGGGTCACTGGACAGTGATCAGGAGCAGGAACCCTGGCTGATTTCCCCTCTCTCTAACACACGGGTCACTGGACTGTGATCAGGAGCAGGAACCCTGGCTGATTTCCCTCTCTCTCTAACCCAGGGGTCACTGCACTGTGATCAGGAGCAGGAACCCTGGCTGATTTCAAGGGTTATGGGGAGCGGGCAGGGAAGTGGAGTTGAGGCCAAGATCAGATCAGCCATGATCTTATTAAATGGCGGAGCAGGCTCGAGGGGCCAAATGGCCGACTCCTGCTCCTATTTCTAATGTTCTTATGATAAATGTTGACCAGGACACCAGCAGAACTCCCCTGCTCCTCTTCAAATACTGCCATGGGATCTTTTACGTCCACCTGAACAGAGAGACAAGTCCTCGATTTACCATCTCATCCCAAAGACTTCACCTCCGACAGTGCAGCACTCGCTCAGTACTGGCCCTCCGACAGTGCAGAGCTCCCTCAGTACTGCCCCCTCTGACAGTGCGGCGCTCCCTCAGTACTGGCCCTCCGACAGTGCAGAGCTCCCTCAGTACTGCCCCTCCGACAGTGCAGCTCTCCCTCAGTACTGCCCCTCCGACAGTGTAGCGGTCCCTCAGTACTGGCCCTCCGACAGTGCAGCGCTCCCTCAGTGCTGCCCCCTCTGACAGAGCAGCGCTCCCTCAGTACTGCCCCTCCGACGGTGCAGCGCACCATCAGTACTGCCCCCCCGACAGTGTGACGCTCCCTCAGTACTGCCCCTCCGACAGTGCAGCGCTCCCTCAGTACTGCCCCTCCGACAGTGCTGCGCTCCCCCAGTACTGCCCCTCCGACAGTGCGGCGTTCCCTCAGTACCGCCCCTCCGACAGTGCAGCGCACCATCAGTACTGCCCTCCCGACAGTGTGATGCTCCCTCAGTACTGCCCCTCCGACAGTGCAGCGCTCCCTCAGTACTGCCCCTCCGACAGTGCGGCGTTCCCCCAGTACTGCCCCTCCGACAGTGCGGCGTTCCCTCAGTACCGCCCCCCTGACAGAGCGGCGCGAGCGGCGGCGGGAATCTCGGAGCGGCGAGTATTTAAAGAGGCCCCAGAGACCAGGTAGGCCTCAGAGCGTACTAATCTCCAATCTCCGAACTCAGAGGGAAGGAGAGAAGTAAAAAGTAATCGAACTGTGACGTCACCAGATAGCAGGTAAGTGATTGGTTGGTGAGTATTTCTCTCTTTTTTAAACTTTAACTCTGTGGTTTATAGTTTCTAAAGTCTCTGTGGTGCAGCGGGGACTGTTTCTAAACCAGGGCCCTTAAATATACCATTTAACTGTAGTGTAATTGGTGGGATTGATTTGATTTAATTTACTTGCAATTAATTAAAGGGTTAGTCATGGCAGGACAGTCTGGTGCCATGGTATGTTCCTCCTGTGCTATGTGGGAACTCAGGGACACTTCCTGTGTCCCTGACAACTACGTGTGCAGGAAGTGTGTCCAGCTGCAGCTACTGGCAGACCGCATTGCAGCGCTGGAGCTGCGATTGGATACATACTGGAGCGTTCACGATGCTCAGGACATCGTGAATAGCACGTTTACGGAGTTGGACACACCGCAGGTAGAGGTTGGACAGGCAGAAAGGGAAAGGGTGACCAACAGACAGAGTACTAGGCACAGGCAGGTAGTGCAGGGGTCCCCTGTGGACATCCCCCTCTCAAACAGATACACCACTTTGAGTACTGTTGGGGGGGATGGCTTATCAGAGGAAGTCAGCAGCAGCCAACTTCCTGGCACCAGGGGTGGCTCTGCTGCACAGGACGGGAGGAAAAAGAGGGGCAGAGGGTTCTGGGGGAGGTGGGACCAGTTCAAACCGGATGGTTTGCACCTGGGCAGGCCCGGAACCGATGTCCTAGGGGGAGTGTTTGCTAGTGCTCTGGGGGAGGGTTTAAACTAAAATGGAAGGGGGTTGGGAACCTGAGCAGGGGGACAGAGGAAAGGGAAACAAGGATAAAAGAAAAAGATAGGAAGGAGAAAAACAAAAGTGGCAGTCAGAGAAATCATGGGTTTAAATCAAACATGGCCACAGTAAATAATAATTCTAATAGGTGTAAGAGTGTTAAAAAAAACAAGCCTGAAGGCTTTGTGTCTTAATGCGAGGAGCATTCGTAAACTAATCCCACTGCCCCGCTCTCTCCCCATAGCCCTGTATCAATCCCAAACTAATCCCACTGCCCCGCTCTCTCCCCATAGCCGTGTATCAATCCCAAACTAATCCCACTGCCCCGCTCTCTCCCCATAGCCCTGTATCAATCCCAAACTAATCCCACTGCCCTGCTCTCTCCCCATAGCCCTGTATCAATCCCAAACAAATCACACTGCCCCGCTCTATCCCCATAGCCCTGTATCAATCCCCAAACTAATCCCACTGCCCCGCTCTCTCACTAATCCCACTGCCCCGCTCTCTCCCCATAGCCCTGTATCAATCCCCAAACTAATCCCACTGCCCCGCTCTCACCCCATAGCCCTGTATCAATCCCCAAACTAATCCCACTGCGCCGCTCTCTCCCCATAGCCCTGTATCAATCCCAAACTAATCCCACTGCCCCGCTCTCTCCCCATAGCCCTGTATCAATCACAAACTAATCCCACTGCCCCGCTCTCTCCCCATAGCCCTGTATCAATCCCAAACTAATCCCACTGCCCTGCTCTCTCCCCATAGCCCTGTATCAATCCCAAACTAATCCCACTGCCCCGCTCTATCCCCATAGCCCTGTATCAATCCCCAAACTAATCCCACTGCCCTGCTCTCTCCCCATAGCCCTGTATCAATCCGCAAACTAATCCCACTGCCCCGCTCTCTCCCCATAGCCCTGTATCAATCCCCAAACTAATCCCACTGCCCCGCTCTCTCCCCATAGCCCTGTATCAATCCCCAGACTAATCCCACTGCCCTGCTCTCTCCCCATAGCCCTGTATCAATCCCAAACTAATCAGACTGCCCTGCTCTCACCCCATAGCCCTGTATCAATCCCCAAACTAATCCCACTGCCCGCTCACTCCCCATAGCCCTGTATCAATCCGCAAACTAATCCCACTGCCCCGCTCACTCCCCATAGCCCTGTATCAATCCCAAACTAATCCCAGTGCCCCGCTCACTCCCGATAGCCCTGTATCAATCCCAAACTAATCCCAAAGCCCCACTCTCTCCCCATAGCCCTGTATCAATCTCAAACTATTCCCAATGCCTCGCTCACTCCCGATAACCCTGTATCAATCCCCAAACTAATCCCACTGCCCGCGCTCTTCCCATAGCCCTGTATCAATCCCCAAACTAATCCCACTGCCCCGCTCTCTCCCCATAGCTCTGTATCAATCCCAAATTAATCCCACTGCCCCGCACTCTCCCCATAGCCCTGTATCAATCCCAAACATATCACACTGCCCCGCTCTCACCCCATAACCTTGTATCAAATCCCAAACTAATCCCACTGCCCCGCTCTCTCCCCATAGCCCTGTATCTATCCCAAACTAATCCCACTGCCCCGCTCTCACCCCATAGCCCTGTATCAATTACCAAACTAATCCCACTGCCCCGCTCTCTCCCCATAGCCCTGGCTGATTTCCACTCTCTCTAACCCAGGGGTCACTGGGCAGTGATCAGGAGCAGGAACCCTGGCTGATTTCCCCTCTCTCTAACCCAGGTGTCACTGGGCAGTGATCAGGAGCAGGAACCCTGGCTGATTTCCCCTTCTCTCTAACCCAGGGGTCACTGGGCAGTGATCAGGAGCAGGAACCCTGGCTGATTTCCCCTCTCTCTCTAACCCAGGGGTCACTGGACTATGATCAGGCGCAGGAACCCTGGCTGATTTCCCCTCTCTCTCTAACCCAGGGGTCACTGGACAGTGATCAGGAGCAGGAACCCTGGCTGATTTCCCCTCTCTCTAACCCAGGGGTCACTGGACTGTGATCAGGAGCAGGAACCCTGGCTGATTTCCCCTCTCTCTAACCCAGGGGTCACTGGACAGTGATCAGGAGCAGGAACCCTGGCTGATTTCCCCTCTCTCTCTAACCCACGGGTCACTGGACTGTGATCAGGAGCAGGAACCCTGGCTGATTTCCCTCTCTCTCTAACCCAGGGGTCACTGCACTGTGATCAGGAGCAGGAACCCTGGCTGATTTCAAGGGTTATGGGGAGCGGGCAGGGAAGTGGAGTTGAGGCCAAGATCAGATCAGCCATGATCTTATTAAATGGCGGAGCAGGCTCGAGGGGCCAAATGGCCGACTCCTGCTCCTATTTCTAATGTTCTTATGATAAATGTTGACCAGGACACCAGCAGAACTCCCCTGCTCCTCTTCAAATACTGCCATGGGATCTTTTACGTCCACCTGAACAGAGAGACAGGTCCTCGATTTACCATCTCATCCCAAAGACTTCACCTCCGACAGTGCAGCACTCGCTCAGTACTGGCCCTCCGACAGTGCAGAGCTCCCTCAGTACTGCCCCCTCTGACAGTGCGGCGCTCCCTCAGTACTGGCCCTCCGACAGTGCAGAGCTCCCTCAGTACTGCCCCTCCAACAGTGCAGCGCTCACTCAGTACTGCCCCTCCGACAGTGCAGCGCTCACTCAGTACTGGCCCTACGACAGTGCAGAGCTCCCTCAGTACTGCCCCCTCTGACAGTGCAGCGCTCCCTCAGTACTGGCCCTCCAACAGCGCAGCATTCCCTCAGTACTGCCCCTCCGACAGTGCGGCGCTCCCTCAGTATTGTCCCCTCTGACAGTGCAGTGCTCCCTCAGTACTGCCCCTCCGACAGTGCAGCGCTCCCTCAGTACTGCCCCTCCGACAGTGCAGCGCTCCCTCAGTACTGCCGCACCCCGACAGTGCGATGCTCCCTCAGTACTGCCCCTCCGACAGTGCAGCGCTCCCTCAGTGCTGCCCCCTCTGACAGAGCAGCGCTCCCTCAGTACTGCCCCTCCGACAGTGCAGCGCTCCCTCAGTACTGCCCCTCCGACAGTGTAGCGGTCCCTCAGTACTGCCCCTCCGACAGAGCAGCGCTCCCTCAGTACTGCCCCTCCGACGGTGCAGCGCACCATCAGTACTGCCCCCCGACAGTGTGACGCTCCCTCAGTACTGCCCCTCCGACAGTGCAGCGCTCCCTCAGTACTGCCCCTCCGACAGTGCGGCGCTCCCTCAGTGCTGCCCCCTCTGACAGAGCAGCGCTCCCTCAGTACTGCCCCTCCGACAGTGCAGCGCTCCCTCAGTACTGCCCCTCCGACAGTGCAGCGCTCCCTCAGTGCTGCCCCCTCTGACAGAGCAGCGCTCCCTCAGTACTGCCCCTCCGACAGTGCAGCGCTCCCTCAGTACTACCCCTCCGACAGTGTAGCGGTCCCTCAGTACTGCCCCTCCGACAGTGCAGCGCTCCCTCAGTGCTGCCCCCTCTGACAGAGCAGCGCTCCCTCAGTACTGCCCCTCCGACGGTGCAGCGCACCATCAGTACTGCCCCCCCGACAGTGTGATGCTCCCTCAGTACTGCCCCTCCGACAGTGCAGCGCTCCCTCAGTACTGCCCCTCCGACAGTGCGGCGCTCCCCCAGTACTGCCCCTCCGACAGTGCGGCGTTCCCTCAGTACCGCCCCTCCGACAGTGCAGCGCACCATCAGTACTGCCCTCCCGACAGTGTGATGCTCCCTCAGTACTGCCCCTCCGACAGTGCAGCGCTCCCTCAGTACTGCCCCTCCGACAGTGCGGCGTTCCCCCAGTACTGCCCCTCCGACAGTGCGGCGTTCCCTCAGTACCGCCCCCCTGACAGAGCGGCGCGAGCGGCGGCGGGAATCTCGGAGCGGCGAGTATTTAAAGAGGCCCCAGCGACCAGGTAGGCCTCAGAGCGTACTAATCTCCAATCTCCGAACTCAGAGGGAAGGAGAGAAGTAAAAAGTAATCGAACTGTGACGTCACCAGATAGCAGGTAAGTGATTGGTTGGTGAGTATTTCTCTCTTTTTTAAACTTTAACTCTGTGGTTTATAGTTTCTAAAGTCTCTGTGGTGCAGCGGGGACTGTTTCTAAACCAGGGTTTTTAAATATACCATTTAACTGTAGTGTAATTGGTGGGATTGATTTGATTTAATTTACTTGCAATTAATTAAAGGGTTAGTCATGGCAGGACAGTCTGGTGCCATGGTATGTTCCTCCTGTGCTATGTGGGAACTCAGGGACACTTCCTGTGTCCCTGACAACTACGTGTGCAGGAAGTGTGTCCAGCTGCAGCTACTGGCAGACCGCATTGCAGCGCTGGAGCTGCGATTGGATACATACTGGAGCGTTCACGATGCTCAGGACATCGTGAATAGCACGTTTACGGAGTTGGACACACCGCAGGTACAGGTTGGACAGGCAGAAAGGGAAAGGGTGACCAACAGACAGAGTACTAGGCACAGGCAGGTAGTGCAGGGGTCCCCTGTGGACATCCCCCTCTCAAACAGATACACCACTTTGAGTACTGTTGGGGGGGATGGCTTATCAGAGGAAGTCAGCAGCAGCCAACTTCCTGGCACCAGGGGTGGCTCTGCTGCACAGGCCGGGAGGAAAAAGAGGGGCAGAGGGTTCTGGGGGAGGTGGGACCAGTTCAAACCGGATGGTTTGCACCTGGGCAGGCCCGGAACCGATGTCCTAGGGGGAGTGTTTGCTAGTGCTCTGGGGGAGGGTTTAAACTAAAATGGCAGGGGGTTGGGAACCTGAGCAGGGGGACAGAGGAAAGGGAAACAAGGATAAAAGAAAAAGATAGGAAGGAGAAAAACAAAAGTGGCAGTCAGAGAAATCATGGGTTTAAATCAAACATGGCCACAGTAAATAATAATTCTAATAGGTGTAAGAGTGTTAAAAAAAACAAGCCTGAAGGCTTTGTGTCTTAATGCGAGGAGCATTCGTAAACTAATCCCACTGCCCCGCTCTCTCCCCATAGCCCTGTATCAATCCCAAACTAATCCCACTGCCCCGCTCTCTCCCCATAGCCCTGTATCAATCACAAACTAATCCCACTGCCCCGCTCTCTCCCCATAGCCCTGTATCAATCCCAAACTAATCCCACTGCCCTGCTCTCTCCCCATAGCCCTGTATCAATCCCAAACTAATCCCACTGCCCCGCTCTATCCCCATAGCCCTGTATCAATCCCCAAACTAATCCCACTGCCCTGCTCTCTCCCCATAGCCCTGTATCAATCCGCAAACTAATCCCACTGCCCCGCTCTCTCCCCATAGCCCTGTATCAATCCCCAAACTAATCCCACTGCCCCGCTCTCTCCCCATAGCCCTGTATCAATCCCCAGACTAATCCCACTGCCCTGCTCTCTCCCCATAGCCCTGTATCAATCCCAAACTAATCAGACTGCCCTGCTCTCACCCCATAGCCCTGTATCAATCCCCAAACTAATCCCACTGCCCGCTCACTCCCCATAGCCCTGTATCAATCCCAAACTAATCCCAGTGCCCCGCTCACTCCCGATAGCCCTGTATCAATCCGCAAACTAATCCCACTGCCCCGCTCACTCCCCATAGCCCTGTATCAATCCCAAACTAATCCCACTGCCCCACTCTCTCCCCATAGCCCTGTATCAATCCGCAAACTAATCCCACTGCCCCGCTCACTCCCCATAGCCCTGTATCAATCCCAAACTAATCCCAGTGCCCCGCTCACTCCCGATAGCCCTGTATCAATCCCAAACTAATCCCAAAGCCCCACTCTCTCCCCATAGCCCTGTATCAATCTCAAACTCTTCCCAATGCCTCGCTCACTCCCGATAACCCTGTATCAATCCCCAAACTAATCCCACTGCCCGCGCTCTTCCCATAGCCCTGTATCAATCCCCAAACTAATCCCACTGCCCCGCTCTCTCCCCATAGCTCTGTATCAATCCCAAATTAATCCCACTGCCCCGCACTCTCCCCATAGCCCTGTATCAATCCCAAACATATCACACTGCCCCGCTCTCACCCCATAACCTTGTATCAAATCCCAAACTAATCCCACTGCCCCGCTCTCTCCCCATAGCCCTGTATCTATCCCAAACTAATCCCACTGCCCCGCTCTCACCCCATAGCCCTGTATCAATTACCAAACTAATCCCACTGCCCCGCTCTCTCCCCATAGCCCTGGCTGATTTCCACTCTCTCTAACCCAGGGGTCACTGGGCAGTGATCAGGAGCAGGAACCCTGGCTGATTTCCCCTCTCTCTAACCCAGGTGTCACTGGGCAGTGATCAGGAGCAGGAACCCTGGCTGATTTCCCCTTCTCTCTAACCCAGGGGTCATTGGACAGTGATCAGGAGCAGGAACCCTGGCTTATTTCCCCTCTCTCTCTAACCCAGGGGTCACTGGACTATGATCAGGAGCAGGAACCCTGGCTGATTTCCCCTCTCTCTCTAACCCAGGGGTCACTGGACAGTGATCAGGAGCAGGAACCCTGGCTGATTTCCCCTCTCTCTAACACACGGGTCACTGGACTGTGATCAGGAGCAGGAACCCTGGCTGATTTCCCTCTCTCTCTAACCCAGGGGTCACTGCACTGTGATCAGGAGCAGGAACCCTGGCTGATTTCAAGGGTTATGGGGAGCGGGCAGGGAAGTGGAGTTGAGGCCAAGATCAGATCAGCCATGATCTTATTAAATGGCGGAGCAGGCTCGAGGGGCCAAATGGCCGACTCCTGCTCCTATTTCTAATGTTCTTATGATAAATGTTGACCAGGACACCAGCAGAACTCCCCTGCTCCTCTTCAAATACTGCCATGGGATCTTTTACGTCCACCTGAACAGAGAGACAAGTCCTCGATTTACCATCTCATCCCAAAGACTTCACCTCCGACAGTGCAGCACTCGCTCAGTACTGGCCCTCCGACAGTGCAGAGCTCCCTCAGTACTGCCCCCTCTGACAGTGCGGCGCTCCCTCAGTACTGGCCCTCCGACAGTGCAGAGCTCCCTCAGTACTGCCCCTCCGACAGTGCAGCTCTCCCTCAGTACTGCCCCTCCGACAGTGTAGCGGTCCCTCAGTACTGGCCCTCCGACAGTGCAGCGCTCCCTCAGTGCTGCCCCCTCTGACAGAGCAGCGCTCCCTCAGTACTGCCCCTCCGACGGTGCAGCGCACCATCAGTACTGCCCCCCCGACAGTGTGACGCTCCCTCAGTACTGCCCCTCCGACAGTGCAGCGCTCCCTCAGTACTGCCCCTCCGACAGTGCAGCGCTCCCTCAGTACTGCCCCTCCGACAGTGCTGCGCTCCCCCAGTACTGCCCCTCCGACAGTGCGGCGTTCCCTCAGTACCGCCCCTCCGACAGTGCAGCGCACCATCAGTACTGCCCTCCCGACAGTGTGATGCTCCCTCAGTACTGCCCCTCCGACAGTGCAGCGCTCCCTCAGTACTGCCCCTCCGACAGTGCGGCGTTCCCCCAGTACTGCCCCTCCGACAGTGCGGCGTTCCCTCAGTACCGCCCCCCTGACAGAGCGGCGCGAGCGGCGGCGGGAATCTCGGAGCGGCGAGTATTTAAAGAGGCCCCAGAGACCAGGTAGGCCTCAGAGCGTACTAATCTCCAATCTCCGAACTCAGAGGGAAGGAGAGAAGTAAAAAGTAATCGAACTGTGACGTCACCAGATAGCAGGTAAGTGATTGGTTGGTGAGTATTTCTCTCTTTTTTAAACTTTAACTCTGTGGTTTATAGTTTCTAAAGTCTCTGTGGTGCAGCGGGGACTGTTTCTAAACCAGGGCCCTTAAATATACCATTTAACTGTAGTGTAATTGGTGGGATTGATTTGATTTAATTTACTTGCAATTAATTAAAGGGTTAGTCATGGCAGGACAGTCTGGTGCCATGGTATGTTCCTCCTGTGCTATGTGGGAACTCAGGGACACTTCCTGTGTCCCTGACAACTACGTGTGCAGGAAGTGTGTCCAGCTGCAGCTACTGGCAGACCGCATTGCAGCGCTGGAGCTGCGATTGGATACATACTGGAGCGTTCACGATGCTCAGGACATCGTGAATAGCACGTTTACGGAGTTGGACACACCGCAGGTAGAGGTTGGACAGGCAGAAAGGGAAAGGGTGACCAACAGACAGAGTACTAGGCACAGGCAGGTAGTGCAGGGGTCCCCTGTGGACATCCCCCTCTCAAACAGATACACCACTTTGAGTACTGTTGGGGGGGATGGCTTATCAGAGGAAGTCAGCAGCAGCCAACTTCCTGGCACCAGGGGTGGCTCTGCTGCACAGGACGGGAGGAAAAAGAGGGGCAGAGGGTTCTGGGGGAGGTGGGACCAGTTCAAACCGGATGGTTTGCACCTGGGCAGGCCCGGAACCGATGTCCTAGGGGGAGTGTTTGCTAGTGCTCTGGGGGAGGGTTTAAACTAAAATGGAAGGGGGTTGGGAACCTGAGCAGGGGGACAGAGGAAAGGGAAACAAGGATAAAAGAAAAAGATAGGAAGGAGAAAAACAAAAGTGGCAGTCAGAGAAATCATGGGTTTAAATCAAACATGGCCACAGTAAATAATAATTCTAATAGGTGTAAGAGTGTTAAAAAAAACAAGCCTGAAGGCTTTGTGTCTTAATGCGAGGAGCATTCGTAAACTAATCCCACTGCCCCGCTCTCTCCCCATAGCCCTGTATCAATCCCAAACTAATCCCACTGCCCCGCTCTCTCCCCATAGCCGTGTATCAATCCCAAACTAATCCCACTGCCCCGCTCTCTCCCCATAGCCCTGTATCAATCCCAAACTAATCCCACTGCCCTGCTCTCTCCCCATAGCCCTGTATCAATCCCAAACAAATCACACTGCCCCGCTCTATCCCCATAGCCCTGTATCAATCCCCAAACTAATCCCACTGCCCCGCTCTCTCACTAATCCCACTGCCCCGCTCTCTCCCCATAGCCCTGTATCAATCCCCAAACTAATCCCACTGCCCCGCTCTCACCCCATAGCCCTGTATCAATCCCCAAACTAATCCCACTGCGCCGCTCTCTCCCCATAGCCCTGTATCAATCCCAAACTAATCCCACTGCCCCGCTCTCTCCCCATAGCCCTGTATCAATCACAAACTAATCCCACTGCCCCGCTCTCTCCCCATAGCCCTGTATCAATCCCAAACTAATCCCACTGCCCTGCTCTCTCCCCATAGCCCTGTATCAATCCCAAACTAATCCCACTGCCCCGCTCTATCCCCATAGCCCTGTATCAATCCCCAAACTAATCCCACTGCCCTGCTCTCTCCCCATAGCCCTGTATCAATCCGCAAACTAATCCCACTGCCCCGCTCTCTCCCCATAGCCCTGTATCAATCCCCAAACTAATCCCACTGCCCCGCTCTCTCCCCATAGCCCTGTATCAATCCCCAGACTAATCCCACTGCCCTGCTCTCTCCCCATAGCCCTGTATCAATCCCAAACTAATCAGACTGCCCTGCTCTCACCCCATAGCCCTGTATCAATCCCCAAACTAATCCCACTGCCCGCTCACTCCCCATAGCCCTGTATCAATCCGCAAACTAATCCCACTGCCCCGCTCACTCCCCATAGCCCTGTATCAATCCCAAACTAATCCCAGTGCCCCGCTCACTCCCGATAGCCCTGTATCAATCCCAAACTAATCCCAAAGCCCCACTCTCTCCCCATAGCCCTGTATCAATCTCAAACTATTCCCAATGCCTCGCTCACTCCCGATAACCCTGTATCAATCCCCAAACTAATCCCACTGCCCGCGCTCTTCCCATAGCCCTGTATCAATCCCCAAACTAATCCCACTGCCCCGCTCTCTCCCCATAGCTCTGTATCAATCCCAAATTAATCCCACTGCCCCGCACTCTCCCCATAGCCCTGTATCAATCCCAAACATATCACACTGCCCCGCTCTCACCCCATAACCTTGTATCAAATCCCAAACTAATCCCACTGCCCCGCTCTCTCCCCATAGCCCTGTATCTATCCCAAACTAATCCCACTGCCCCGCTCTCACCCCATAGCCCTGTATCAATTACCAAACTAATCCCACTGCCCCGCTCTCTCCCCATAGCCCTGGCTGATTTCCACTCTCTCTAACCCAGGGGTCACTGGGCAGTGATCAGGAGCAGGAACCCTGGCTGATTTCCCCTCTCTCTAACCCAGGTGTCACTGGGCAGTGATCAGGAGCAGGAACCCTGGCTGATTTCCCCTTCTCTCTAACCCAGGGGTCACTGGGCAGTGATCAGGAGCAGGAACCCTGGCTGATTTCCCCTCTCTCTCTAACCCAGGGGTCACTGGACAATGATCAGGCGCAGGAACCCTGGCTGATTTCCCCTCTCTCTCTAACCCAGGGGTCACTGGACAGTGATCAGGAGCAGGAACCCTGGCTGATTTCCCCTCTCTCTAACCCACGGGTCACTGGACTGTGATCAGGAGCAGGAACCCTGGCTGATTTCCCTCTCTCTCTAACCCAGGGGTCACTGCACTGTGATCAGGAGCAGGAACCCTGGCTGATTTCAAGGGTTATGGGGAGCGGGCAGGGAAGTGGAGTTGAGGCCAAGATCAGATCAGCCATGATCTTATTAAATGGCGGAGCAGGCTCGAGGGGCCAAATGGCCGACTCCTGCTCCTATTTCTAATGTTCTTATGATAAATGTTGACCAGGACACCAGCAGAACTCCCCTGCTCCTCTTCAAATACTGCCATGGGATCTTTTACGTCCACCTGAACAGAGAGACAGGTCCTCGATTTACCATCTCATCCCAAAGACTTCACCTCCGACAGTGCAGCACTCGCTCAGTACTGGCCCTCCGACAGTGCAGAGCTCCCTCAGTACTGCCCCCTCTGACAGTGCGGCGCTCCCTCAGTACTGGCCCTCCGACAGTGCAGAGCTCCCTCAGTACTGCCCCTCCAACAGTGCAGCGCTCACTCAGTACTGCCCCTCCGACAGTGCAGCGCTCACTCAGTACTGGCCCTACGACAGTGCAGAGCTCCCTCAGTACTGCCCCCTCTGACAGTGCAGCGCTCCCTCAGTACTGGCCCTCCAACAGCGCAGCATTCCCTCAGTACTGCCCCTCCGACAGTGCGGCGCTCCCTCAGTATTGTCCCCTCTGACAGTGCAGTGCTCCCTCAGTACTGCCCCTCCGACAGTGCAGCGCTCCCTCAGTACTGCCCCTCCGACAGTGCAGCGCTCCCTCAGTACTGCCGCACCCCGACAGTGCGATGCTCCCTCAGTACTGCCCCTCCGACAGTGCAGCGCTCCCTCAGTGCTGCCCCCTCTGACAGAGCAGCGCTCCCTCAGTACTGCCCCTCCGACAGTGCAGCGCTCCCTCAGTACTGCCCCTCCGACAGTGTAGCGGTCCCTCAGTACTGCCCCTCCGACAGAGCAGCGCTCCCTCAGTACTGCCCCTCCGACGGTGCAGCGCACCATCAGTACTGCCCCCCCGACAGTGTGACGCTCCCTCAGTACTGCCCCTCCGACAGTGCAGCGCTCCCTCAGTACTGCCCCTCCGACAGTGCGGCGCTCCCTCAGTGCTGCCCCCTCTGACAGAGCAGCGCTCCCTCAGTACTGCCCCTCCGACAGTGCAGCGCTCCCTCAGTACTGCCCCTCCGACAGTGCAGCGCTCCCTCAGTGCTGCCCCCTCTGACAGAGCAGCGCTCCCTCAGTACTGCCCCTCCGACAGTGCAGCGCTCCCTCAGTACTACCCCTCCGACAGTGTAGCGGTCCCTCAGTACTGCCCCTCCGACAGTGCAGCGCTCCCTCAGTGCTGCCCCCTCTGACAGAGCAGCGCTCCCTCAGTACTGCCCCTCCGACGGTGCAGCGCACCATCAGTACTGCCCCCCCGACAGTGTGATGCTCCCTCAGTACTGCCCCTCCGACAGTGCAGCGCTCCCTCAGTACTGCCCCTCCGACAGTGCGGCGCTCCCCCAGTACTGCCCCTCCGACAGTGCGGCGTTCCCTCAGTACCGCCCCTCCGACAGTGCAGCGCACCATCAGTACTGCCCTCCCGACAGTGTGATGCTCCCTCAGTACTGCCCCTCCGACAGTGCAGCGCTCCCTCAGTACTGCCCCTCCGACAGTGCGGCGTTCCCCCAGTACTGCCCCTCCGACAGTGCGGCGTTCCCTCAGTACCGCCCCCCTGACAGAGCGGCGCGAGCGGCGGCGGGAATCTCGGAGCGGCGAGTATTTAAAGAGGCCCCAGCGACCAGGTAGGCCTCAGAGCGTACTAATCTCCAATCTCCGAACTCAGAGGGAAGGAGAGAAGTAAAAAGTAATCGAACTGTGACGTCACCAGATAGCAGGTAAGTGATTGGTTGGTGAGTATTTCTCTCTTTTTTAAACTTTAACTCTGTGGTTTATAGTTTCTAAAGTCTCTGTGGTGCAGCGGGGACTGTTTCTAAACCAGGGTTTTTAAATATACCATTTAACTGTAGTGTAATTGGTGGGATTGATTTGATTTAATTTACTTGCAATTAATTAAAGGGTTAGTCATGGCAGGACAGTCTGGTGCCATGGTATGTTCCTCCTGTGCTATGTGGGAACTCAGGGACACTTCCTGTGTCCCTGACAACTACGTGTGCAGGAAGTGTGTCCAGCTGCAGCTACTGGCAGACCGCATTGCAGCGCTGGAGCTGCGATTGGATACATACTGGAGCGTTCACGATGCTCAGGACATCGTGAATAGCACGTTTACGGAGTTGGACACACCGCAGGTACAGGTTGGACAGGCAGAAAGGGAAAGGGTGACCAACAGACAGAGTACTAGGCACAGGCAGGTAGTGCAGGGGTCCCCTGTGGACATCCCCCTCTCAAACAGATACACCACTTTGAGTACTGTTGGGGGGGATGGCTTATCAGAGGAAGTCAGCAGCAGCCAACTTCCTGGCACCAGGGGTGGCTCTGCTGCACAGGACGGGAGGAAAAAGAGGGGCAGAGGGTTCTGGGGGAGGTGGGACCAGTTCAAACCGGATGGTTTGCACCTGGGCAGGCCCGGAACCGATGTCCTAGGGGGAGTGTTTGCTAGTGCTCTGGGGGAGGGTTTAAACTAAAATGGCAGGGGGTTGGGAACCTGAGCAGGGGGACAGAGGAAAGGGAAACAAGGATAAAAGAAAAAGATAGGAAGGAGAAAAACAAAAGTGGCAGTCAGAGAAATCATGGGTTTAAATCAAACATGGCCACAGTAAATAATAATTCTAATAGGTGTAAGAGTGTTAAAAAAAACAAGCCTGAAGGCTTTGTGTCTTAATGCGAGGAGCATTCGTAAACTAATCCCACTGCCCCGCTCTCTCCCCATAGCCCTGTATCAATCCCAAACTAATCCCACTGCCCCGCTCTCTCCCCATAGCCCTGTATCAATCACAAACTAATCCCACTGCCCCGCTCTCTCCCCATAGCCCTGTATCAATCCCAAACTAATCCCACTGCCCTGCTCTCTCCCCATAGCCCTGTATCAATCCCAAACTAATCCCACTGCCCCGCTCTATCCCCATAGCCCTGTATCAATCCCCAAACTAATCCCACTGCCCTGCTCTCTCCCCATAGCCCTGTATCAATCCGCAAACTAATCCCACTGCCCCGCTCTCTCCCCATAGCCCTGTATCAATCCCCAAACTAATCCCACTGCCCCGCTCTCTCCCCATAGCCCTGTATCAATCCCCAGACTAATCCCACTGCCCTGCTCTCTCCCCATAGCCCTGTATCAATCCCAAACTAATCAGACTGCCCTGCTCACTCCCCATAGCCCTGTATCAATCCGCAAACTAATCCCACTGCCCCGCTCACTCCCCATAGCCCTGTATCAATCCCAAACTAATCCCAGTGCCCCGCTCACTCCCGATAGCCCTGTATCAATCCCAAACTAATCCCAAAGCCCCACTCTCTCCCCATAGCCCTGTATCAATCTCAAACTCTTCCCAATGCCTCGCTCACTCCCGATAACCCTGTATCAATCCCCAAACTAATCCCACTGCCCGCGCTCTTCCCATAGCCCTGTATCAATCCCCAAACTAATCCCACTGCCCCGCTCTCTCCCCATAGCTCTGTATCAATCCCAAATTAATCCCACTGCCCCGCACTCTCCCCATAGCCCTGTATCAATCCCAAACATATCACACTGCCCCGCTCTCACCCCATAACCTTGTATCAAATCCCAAACTAATCCCACTGCCCCGCTCTCTCCCCATAGCCCTGTATCTATCCCAAACTAATCCCACTGCCCCGCTCTCACCCCATAGCCCTGTATCAATTACCAAACTAATCCCACTGCCCCGCTCTCTCCCCATAGCCCTGGCTGATTTCCACTCTCTCTAACCCAGGGGTCACTGGGCAGTGATCAGGAGCAGGAACCCTGGCTGATTTCCCCTCTCTCTAACCCAGGTGTCACTGGGCAGTGATCAGGAGCAGGAACCCTGGCTGATTTCCCCTTCTCTCTAACCCAGGGGTCATTGGACAGTGATCAGGAGCAGGAACCCTGGCTTATTTCCCCTCTCTCCTCTAACCCAGGGGTCACTGGACTATGATCAGGAGCAGGAACCCTGGCTGATTTCCCCTCTCTCTCTAACCCAGGGGTCACTGGACAGTGATCAGGAGCAGGAACCCTGGCTGATTTCCCCTCTCTCTAACACACGGGTCACTGGACTGTGATCAGGAGCAGGAACCCTGGCTGATTTCCCTCTCTCTCTAACCCAGGGGTCACTGCACTGTGATCAGGAGCAGGAACCCTGGCTGATTTCAAGGGTTATGGGGAGCGGGCAGGGAAGTGGAGTTGAGGCCAAGATCAGATCAGCCATGATCTTATTAAATGGCGGAGCAGGCTCGAGGGGCCAAATGGCCGACTCCTGCTCCTATTTCTAATGTTCTTATGATAAATGTTGACCAGGACACCAGCAGAACTCCCCTGCTCCTCTTCAAATACTGCCATGGGATCTTTTACGTCCACCTGAACAGAGAGACAAGTCCTCGATTTACCATCTCATCCCAAAGACTTCACCTCCGACAGTGCAGCACTCGCTCAGTACTGGCCCTCCGACAGTGCAGAGCTCCCTCAGTACTGCCCCCTCTGACAGTGCGGCGCTCCCTCAGTACTGGCCCTCCGACAGTGCAGAGCTCCCTCAGTACTGCCCCTCCGACAGTGCAGCTCTCCCTCAGTACTGCCCCTCCGACAGTGTAGCGGTCCCTCAGTACTGGCCCTCCGACAGTGCAGCGCTCCCTCAGTGCTGCCCCCTCTGACAGAGCAGCGCTCCCTCAGTACTGCCCCTCCGACGGTGCAGCGCACCATCAGTACTGCCCCCCCGACAGTGTGACGCTCCCTCAGTACTGCCCCTCCGACAGTGCAGCGCTCCCTCAGTACTGCCCCTCCGACAGTGCAGCGCTCCCTCAGTACTGCCCCTCCGACAGTGCTGCGCTCCCCCAGTACTGCCCCTCCGACAGTGCGGCGTTCCCTCAGTACCGCCCCTCCGACAGTGCAGCGCACCATCAGTACTGCCCTCCCGACAGTGTGATGCTCCCTCAGTACTGCCCCTCCGACAGTGCAGCGCTCCCTCAGTACTGCCCCTCCGACAGTGCGGCGTTCCCCCAGTACTGCCCCTCCGACAGTGCGGCGTTCCCTCAGTACCGCCCCCCTGACAGAGCGGCGCGAGCGGCGGCGGGAATCTCGGAGCGGCGAGTATTTAAAGAGGCCCCAGAGACCAGGTAGGCCTCAGAGCGTACTAATCTCCAATCTCCGAACTCAGAGGGAAGGAGAGAAGTAAAAAGTAATCGAACTGTGACGTCACCAGATAGCAGGTAAGTGATTGGTTGGTGAGTATTTCTCTCTTTTTTAAACTTTAACTCTGTGGTTTATAGTTTCTAAAGTCTCTGTGGTGCAGCGGGGACTGTTTCTAAACCAGGGCCCTTAAATATACCATTTAACTGTAGTGTAATTGGTGGGATTGATTTGATTTAATTTACTTGCAATTAATTAAAGGGTTAGTCATGGCAGGACAGTCTGGTGCCATGGTATGTTCCTCCTGTGCTATGTGGGAACTCAGGGACACTTCCTGTGTCCCTGACAACTACGTGTGCAGGAAGTGTGTCCAGCTGCAGCTACTGGCAGACCGCATTGCAGCGCTGGAGCTGCGATTGGATACATACTGGAGCGTTCACGATGCTCAGGACATCGTGAATAGCACGTTTACGGAGTTGGACACACCGCAGGTAGAGGTTGGACAGGCAGAAAGGGAAAGGGTGACCAACAGACAGAGTACTAGGCACAGGCAGGTAGTGCAGGGGTCCCCTGTGGACATCCCCCTCTCAAACAGATACACCACTTTGAGTACTGTTGGGGGGGATGGCTTATCAGAGGAAGTCAGCAGCAGCCAACTTCCTGGCACCAGGGGTGGCTCTGCTGCACAGGACGGGAGGAAAAAGAGGGGCAGAGGGTTCTGGGGGAGGTGGGACCAGTTCAAACCGGATGGTTTGCACCTGGGCAGGCCCGGAACCGATGTCCTAGGGGGAGTGTTTGCTAGTGCTCTGGGGGAGGGTTTAAACTAAAATGGAAGGGGGTTGGGAACCTGAGCAGGGGGACAGAGGAAAGGGAAACAAGGATAAAAGAAAAAGATAGGAAGGAGAAAAACAAAAGTGGCAGTCAGAGAAATCATGGGTTTAAATCAAACATGGCCACAGTAAATAATAATTCTAATAGGTGTAAGAGTGTTAAAAAAAACAAGCCTGAAGGCTTTGTGTCTTAATGCGAGGAGCATTCGTAAACTAATCCCACTGCCCCGCTCTCTCCCCATAGCCCTGTATCAATCCCAAACTAATCCCACTGCCCCGCTCTCTCCCCATAGCCGTGTATCAATCCCAAACTAATCCCACTGCCCCGCTCTCTCCCCATAGCCCTGTATCAATCCCAAACTAATCCCACTGCCCTGCTCTCTCCCCATAGCCCTGTATCAATCCCAAACAAATCACACTGCCCTGCTCTCACCCCATAGCCCTGTATCAATCCCCAAACTAATCCCACTGCCCCGCTCTCTCCCCATAGCCCTGTATCAATCCCAAACTAATCCCACTGCCCCGCTCTCTCCCCATAGCCCTGTATCAATCACAAACTAATCCCACTGCCCCGCTCTCTCCCCATAGCCCTGTATCAATCCCAAACTAATCCCACTGCCCTGCTCTCTCCCCATAGCCCTGTATCAATCCCAAACTAATCCCACTGCCCCGCTCTATCCCCATAGCCCTGTGTCAATCCCCAAACTAATCCCACTGCCCTGCTCTCTCCCCATAGCCCTGTATCAATCCGCAAACTAATCCCACTGCCCCGCTCTCTCCCCATAGCCCTGTATCAATCCCCAAACTAATCCCACTGCCCCGCTCTCTCCCCATAGCCCTGTATCAATCCCCAGACTAATCCCACTGCCCTGCTCTCTCCCCATAGCCCTGTATCAATCCCAAACTAATCAGACTGCCCTGCTCTCACCCCATAGCCCTGTATCAATCCCCAAACTAATCCCACTGCCCGCTCACTCCCCATAGCCCTGTATCAATCCGCAAACTAATCCCACTGCCCCGCTCACTCCCCATAGCCCTGTATCAATCCCAAACTAATCCCAGTGCCCCGCTCACTCCCGATAGCCCTGTATCAATCCCAAACTAATCCCAAAGCCCCACTCTCTCCCCATAGCCCTGTATCAATCTCAAACTATTCCCAATGCCTCGCTCACTCCCGATAACCCTGTATCAATCCCCAAACTAATCCCACTGCCCGCGCTCTTCCCATAGCCCTGTATCAATCCCCAAACTAATCCCACTGCCCCGCTCTCTCCCCATAGCTCTGTATCAATCCCAAATTAATCCCACTGCCCCGCACTCTCCCCATAGCCCTGTATCAATCCCAAACATATCACACTGCCCCGCTCTCACCCCATAACCTTGTATCAAATCCCAAACTAATCCCACTGCCCCGCTCTCTCCCCATAGCCCTGTATCTATCCCAAACTAATCCCACTGCCCCGCTCTCACCCCATAGCCCTGTATCAATTACCAAACTAATCCCACTGCCCCGCTCTCTCCCCATAGCCCTGGCTGATTTCCACTCTCTCTAACCCAGGGGTCACTGGGCAGTGATCAGGAGCAGGAACCCTGGCTGATTTCCCCTCTCTCTAACCCAGGTGTCACTGGGCAGTGATCAGGAGCAGGAACCCTGGCTGATTTCCCCTTCTCTCTAACCCAGGGGTCACTGGGCAGTGATCAGGAGCAGGAACCCTGGCTTATTTCCCCTCTCTCTCTAACCCAGGGGTCACTGGACTATGATCAGGCGCAGGAACCCTGGCTGATTTCCCCTCTCTCTCTAACCCAGGGGTCACTGGACAGTGATCAGGAGCAGGAACCCTGGCTGATTTCCCCTCTCTCTAACCCACGGGTCACTGGACTGTGATCAGGAGCAGGAACCCTGGCTGATTTCCCTCTCTCTCTAACCCAGGGGTCACTGCACTGTGATCAGGAGCAGGAACCCTGGCTGATTTCAAGGGTTATGGGGAGCGGGCAGGGAAGTGGAGTTGAGGCCAAGATCAGATCAGCCATGATCTTATTAAATGGCGGAGCAGGCTCGAGGGGCCAAATGGCCGACTCCTGCTCCTATTTCTAATGTTCTTATGATAAATGTTGACCAGGACACCAGCAGAACTCCCCTGCTCCTCTTCAAATACTGCCATGGGATCTTTTACGTCCACCTGAACAGAGAGACAGGTCCTCGATTTACCATCTCATCCCAAAGACTTCACCTCCGACAGTGCAGCACTCGCTCAGTACTGGCCCTCCGACAGTGCAGAGCTCCCTCAGTACTGCCCCCTCTGACAGTGCGGCGCTCCCTCAGTACTGGCCCTCCGACAGTGCAGAGCTCCCTCAGTACTGCCCCTCCAACAGTGCAGCGCTCACTCAGTACTGCCCCTCCGACAGTGCAGCGCTCACTCAGTACTGGCCCTACGACAGTGCAGAGCTCCCTCAGTACTGCCCCCCTCTGACAGTGCGGCGCTCCCTCAGTACTGGCCCTCCAACAGCGCAGCATTCCCTCAGTACTGCCCCTCCGACAGTGCGGCGCTCCCTCAGTATTGTCCCCTCTGACAGTGCAGTGCTCCCTCAGTACTGCCCCTCCGACAGTGCAGCGCTCCCTCAGTACTGCCCCTCCGACAGTGCAGCGCTCCCTCAGTACTGCCGCACCCCGACAGTGCGATGCTCCCTCAGTACTGCCCCTCCGACAGTGCAGCGCTCCCTCAGTGCTGCCCCCTCTGACAGAGCAGCGCTCCCTCAGTACTGCCCCTCCGACAGTGCAGCGCTCCCTCAGTACTGCCCCTCCGACAGTGTAGCGGTCCCTCAGTACTGCCCCTCCGACAGAGCAGCGCTCCCTCAGTACTGCCCCTCCGACGGTGCAGCGCACCATCAGTACTGCCCCCCCGACAGTGTGACGCTCCCTCAGTACTGCCCCTCCGACAGTGCAGCGCTCCCTCAGTACTGCCCCTCCGACAGTGCGGCGCTCCCTCAGTGCTGCCCCCTCTGACAGAGCAGCGCTCCCTCAGTACTGCCCCTCCGACAGTGCAGCGCTCCCTCAGTACTGCCCCTCCGACAGTGCAGCTCTCCCTCAGTGCTGCCCCCTCTGACAGAGCAGCGCTCCCTCAGTACTGCCCCTCCGACAGTGCAGCGCTCCCTCAGTACTACCCCTCCGACAGTGTAGCGGTCCCTCAGTACTGCCCCTCCGACAGTGCAGCGCTCCCTCAGTGCTGCCCCCTCTGACAGAGCAGCGCTCCCTCAGTACTGCCCCTCCGACGGTGCAGCGCACCATCAGTACTGCCCCCCCCGACAGTGTGATGCTCCCTCAGTACTGCCCCTCCGACAGTGCAGCGCTCCCTCAGTACTGCCCCTCCGACAGTGCGGCGCTCCCCCAGTACTGCCCCTCCGACAGTGCGGCGTTCCCTCAGTACCGCCCCTCCGACAGTGCAGCGCACCATCAGTACTGCCCTCCCGACAGTGTGATGCTCCCTCAGTACTGCCCCTCCGACAGTGCAGCGCTCCCTCAGTACTGCCCCTCCGACAGTGCGGCGTTCCCCCAGTACTGCCCCTCCGACAGTGCGGCGTTCCCTCAGTACCGCCCCCCTGACAGAGCGGCGCGAGCGGCGGCGGGAATCTCGGAGCGGCGAGTATTTAAAGAGGCCCCAGCGACCAGGTAGGCCTCAGAGCGTACTAATCTCCAATCTCCGAACTCAGAGGGAAGGAGAGAAGTAAAAAGTAATCGAACTGTGACGTCACCAGATAGCAGGTAAGTGATTGGTTGGTGAGTATTTCTCTCTTTTTTAAACTTTAACTCTGTGGTTTATAGTTTCTAAAGTCTCTGTGGTGCAGCGGGGACTGTTTCTAAACCAGGGCCCTTAAATATACCATTTAACTGTAGTGTAATTGGTGGGATTGATTTGATTTAATTTACTTGCAATTAATTAAAGGGTTAGTCATGGCAGGACAGTCTGGTGCCATGGTATGTTCCTCCTGTGCTATGTGGGAACTCAGGGACACTTCCTGTGTCCCTGACAACTACGTGTGCAGGAAGTGTGTCCAGCTGCAGCTACTGGCAGACCGCATTGCAGCGCTGGAGCTGCGATTGGATACATACTGGAGCGTTCACGATGCTCAGGACATCGTGAATAGCACGTTTACGGAGTTGGACACACCGCAGGTAGAGGTTGGACAGGCAGAAAGGGAAAGGGTGACCAACAGACAGAGTACTAGGCACAGGCAGGTAGTGCAGGGGTCCCCTGTGGACATCCCCCTCTCAAACAGATACACCACTTTGAGTACTGTTGGGGGGGATGGCTTATCAGAGGAAGTCAGCAGCAGCCAACTTCCTGGCACCAGGGGTGGCTCTGCTGCACAGGACGGGAGGAAAAAGAGGGGCAGAGGGTTCTGGGGGAGGTGGGACCAGTTCAAACCGGATGGTTTGCACCTGGGCAGGCCCGGAACCGATGTCCTAGGGGGAGTGTTTGCTAGTGCTCTGGGGGAGGGTTTAAACTAAAATGGCAGGGGGTTGGGAACCTGAGCAGGGGGACAGAGGAAAGGGAAACAAGGATAAAAGAAAAAGATAGGAAGGAGAAAAACAAAAGTGGCAGTCAGAGAAATCATGGGTTTAAATCAAACATGGCCACAGTAAATAATAATTCTAATAGGTGTAAGAGTGTTAAAAAAAACAAGCCTGAAGGCTTTGTGTCTTAATGCGAGGAGCATTCGTAAACTAATCCCACTGCCCCGCTCTCTCCCCATAGCCCTGTATCAATCCCAAACTAATCCCACTGCCCCGCTCTCTCCCCATAGCCCTGTATCAATCACAAACTAATCCCACTGCCCCGCTCTCTCCCCATAGCCCTGTATCAATCCCAAACTAATCCCACTGCCCTGCTCTCTCCCCATAGCCCTGTATCAATCCCAAACTAATCCCACTGCCCCGCTCTATCCCCATAGCCCTGTATCAATCCCCAAACTAATCCCACTGCCCTGCTCTCTCCCCATAGCCCTGTATCAATCCGCAAACTAATCCCACTGCCCCGCTCTCTCCCCATAGCCCTGTATCAATCCCCAAACTAATCCCACTGCCCCGCTCTCTCCCCATAGCCCTGTATCAATCCCCAGACTAATCCCACTGCCCTGCTCTCTCCCCATAGCCCTGTATCAATCCCAAACTAATCCCACTGCCCCGCTCTCTCCCCATAGCCCTGTATCAATCCCAAACTAATCCCACTGCCCTGCTCTCTCCCCATAGCCCTGTATCAATCCCAAACTAATCCCACTGCCCCGCTCTATCCCCATAGCCCTGTATCAATCCCCAAACTAATCCCACTGCCCTGCTCTCTCCCCATAGCCCTGTATCAATCCGCAAACTAATCCCACTGCCCCGCTCTCTCCCCATAGCCCTGTATCAATCCCCAAACTAATCCCACTGCCCCGCTCTCTCCCCATAGCCCTGTATCAATCCCCAGACTAATCCCACTGCCCTGCTCTCTCCCCATAGCCCTGTATCAATCCCAAACTAATCAGACTGCCCTGCTCTCACCCCATAGCCCTGTATCAATCCCCAAACTAATCCCACTGCCCGCTCACTCCCCATAGCCCTGTATCAATCCGCAAACTAATCCCACTGCCCCGCTCACTCCCCATAGCCCTGTATCAATCCCAAACTAATCCCAGTGCCCCGCTCACTCCCGATAGCCCTGTATCAATCCCAAACTAATCCCAAAGCCCCACTCTCTCCCCATAGCCCTGTATCAATCTCAAACTCTTCCCAATGCCTCGCTCACTCCCGATAACCCTGTATCAATCCCCAAACTAATCCCACTGCCCGCGCTCTTCCCATAGCCCTGTATCAATCCCCAAACTAATCCCACTGCCCCGCTCTCTCCCCATAGCTCTGTATCAATCCCAAATTAATCCCACTGCCCCGCACTCTCCCCATAGCCCTGTATCAATCCCAAACATATCACACTGCCCCGCTCTCACCCCATAACCTTGTATCAAATCCCAAACTAATCCCACTGCCCCGCTCTCTCCCCATAGCCCTGTATCTATCCCAAACTAATCCCACTGCCCCGCTCTCACCCCATAGCCCTGTATCAATTACCAAACTAATCCCACTGCCCCGCTCTCTCCCCATAGCCCTGGCTGATTTCCACTCTCTCTAACCCAGGGGTCACTGGGCAGTGATCAGGAGCAGGAACCCTGGCTGATTTCCCCTCTCTCTAACCCAGGTGTCACTGGGCAGTGATCAGGAGCAGGAACCCTGGCTGATTTCCCCTTCTCTCTAACCCAGGGGTCATTGGACAGTGATCAGGAGCAGGAACCCTGGCTTATTTCCCCTCTCTCTCTAACCCAGGGGTCACTGGACTATGATCAGGAGCAGGAACCCTGGCTGATTTCCCCTCTCTCTCTAACCCAGGGGTCACTGGACAGTGATCAGGAGCAGGAACCCTGGCTGATTTCCCCTCTCTCTAACACACGGGTCACTGGACTGTGATCAGGAGCAGGAACCCTGGCTGATTTCCCTCTCCCTCTAACCCAGGGGTCACTGCACTGTGATCAGGAGCAGGAACCCTGGCTGATTTCAAGGGTTATGGGGAGCGGGCAGGGAAGTGGAGTTGAGGCCAAGATCAGATCAGCCATGATCTTATTAAATGGCGGAGCAGGCTCGAGGGGCCAAATGGCCGACTCCTGCTCCTATTTCTAATGTTCTTATGATAAATGTTGACCAGGACACCAGCAGAACTCCCCTGCTCCTCTTCAAATACTGCCATGGGATCTTTTACGTCCACCTGAACAGAGAGACAAGTCCTCGATTTACCATCTCATCCCAAAGACTTCACCTCCGACAGTGCAGCACTCGCTCAGTACTGGCCCTCCGACAGTGCAGAGCTCCCTCAGTACTGCCCCCTCTGACAGTGCGGCGCTCCCTCAGTACTGGCCCTCCGACAGTGCAGAGCTCCCTCAGTACTGCCCCTCCGACAGTGCAGCTCTCCCTCAGTACTGCCCCTCCGACAGTGTAGCGGTCCCTCAGTACTGGCCCTCCGACAGTGCAGCGCTCCCTCAGTGCTGCCCCCTCTGACAGAGCAGCGCTCCCTCAGTACTGCCCCTCCGACGGTGCAGCGCACCATCAGTACTGCCCCCCCGACAGTATGACGCTCCCTCAGTACTGCCCCTCCGACAGTGCAGCGCTCCCTCAGTACTGCCCCTCCGACAGTGCTGTGCTCCCCCAGTACTGCCCCTCCGACAGTGCGGCGTTCCCTCAGTACCGCCCCTCCGACAGTGCAGCGCACCATCAGTACTGCCCTCCCGACAGTGTGATGCTCCCTCAGTACTGCCCCTCCGACAGTGCAGCGCTCCCTCAGTACTGCCCCTCCGACAGTGCGGCGTTCCCCCAGTACTGCCCCTCCGACAGTGCGGCGTTCCCTCAGTACCGCCCCCCTGACAGAGCGGCGCGAGCGGCGGCGGGAATCTCGGAGCGGCGAGTATTTAAAGAGGCCCCAGAGACCAGGTAGGCCTCAGAGCGTACTAATCTCCAATCTCCGAACTCAGAGGGAAGGAGAGAAGTAAAAAGTAATCGAACTGTGACGTCACCAGATAGCAGGTAAGTGATTGGTTGGTGAGTATTTCTCTCTTTTTTAAACTTTAACTCTGTGGTTTATAGTTTCTAAAGTCTCTGTGGTGCAGCGGGGACTGTTTCTAAACCAGGGCCCTTAAATATACCATTTAACTGTAGTGTAATTGGTGGGATTGATTTGATTTAATTTACTTGCAATTAATTAAAGGGTTAGTCATGGCAGGACAGTCTGGTGCCATGGTATGTTCCTCCTGTGCTATGTGGGAACTCAGGGACACTTCCTGTGTCCCTGACAACTACGTGTGCAGGAAGTGTGTCCAGCTGCAGCTACTGGCAGACCGCATTGCAGCGCTGGAGCTGCGATTGGATACATACTGGAGCGTTCACGATGCTCAGGACATCGTGAATAGCACGTTTACGGAGTTGGACACACCGCAGGTAGAGGTTGGACAGGCAGAAAGGGAAAGGGTGACCAACAGACAGAGTACTAGGCACAGGCAGGTAGTGCAGGGGTCCCCTGTGGACATCCCCCTCTCAAACAGATACACCACTTTGAGTACTGTTGGGGGGGATGGCTTATCAGAGGAAGTCAGCAGCAGCCAACTTCCTGGCACCAGGGGTGGCTCTGCTGCACAGGACGGGAGGAAAAAGAGGGGCAGAGGGTTCTGGGGGAGGTGGGACCAGTTCAAACCGGATGGTTTGCACCTGGGCAGGCCCGGAACCGATGTCCTAGGGGGAGTGTTTGCTAGTGCTCTGGGGGAGGGTTTAAACTAAAATGGCAGGGGGTTGGGAACCTGAGCAGGGGGACAGAGGAAAGGGAAACAAGGATAAAAGAAAAAGATAGGAAGGAGAAAAACAAAAGTGGCAGTCAGAGAAATCATGGGTTTAAATCAAACATGGCCACAGTAAATAATAATTCTAATAGGTGTAAGAGTGTTAAAAAAAACAAGCCTGAAGGCTTTGTGTCTTAATGCGAGGAGCATTCGTAAACTAATCCCACTGCCCCGCTCTCTCCCCATAGCCCTGTATCAATCCCAAACTAATCCCACTGCCCCGCTCTCTCCCCATAGCCCTGTATCAATCACAAACTAATCCCACTGCCCCGCTCTCTCCCCATAGCCCTGTATCAATCCCAAACTAATCCCACTGCCCTGCTCTCTCCCCATAGCCCTGTATCAATCCCAAACTAATCCCACTGCCCCGCTCTATCCCCATAGCCCTGTATCAATCCCCAAACTAATCCCACTGCCCTGCTCTCTCCCCATAGCCCTGTATCAATCCGCAAACTAATCCCACTGCCCCGCTCTCTCCCCATAGCCCTGTATCAATCCCCAAACTAATCCCACTGCCCCGCTCTCTCCCCATAGCCCTGTATCAATCCCCAGACTAATCCCACTGCCCTGCTCTCTCCCCATAGCCCTGTATCAATCCCAAACTAATCAGACTGCCCTGCTCTCACCCCATAGCCCTGTATCAATCCCAAACTAATCCCAAAGCCCCACTCTCTCCCCATAGCCCTGTATCAATCTCAAACTCTTCCCAATGCCTCGCTCACTCCCGATAACCCTGTATCAATCCCCAAACTAATCCCACTGCCCGCGCTCTTCCCATAGCCCTGTATCAATCCCCAAACTAATCCCACTGCCCCGCTCTCTCCCCATAGCTCTGTATCAATCCCAAATTAATCCCACTGCCCCGCACTCTCCCCATAGCCCTGTATCAATCCCAAACATATCACACTGCCCCGCTCTCACCCCATAACCTTGTATCAAATCCCAAACTAATCCCACTGCCCCGCTCTCTCCCCATAGCCCTGTATCTATCCCAAACTAATCCCACTGCCCCGCTCTCACCCCATAGCCCTGTATCAATTACCAAACTAATCCCACTGCCCCGCTCTCTCCCCATAGCCCTGGCTGATTTCCACTCTCTCTAACCCAGGGGTCACTGGGCAGTGATCAGGAGCAGGAACCCTGGCTGATTTCCCCTCTCTCTAACCCAGGTGTCACTGGGCAGTGATCAGGAGCAGGAACCCTGGCTGATTTCCCCTTCTCTCTAACCCAGGGGTCATTGGACAGTGATCAGGAGCAGGAACCCTGGCTTATTTCCCCTCTCTCTCTAACCCAGGGGTCACTGGACTATGATCAGGAGCAGGAACCCTGGCTGATTTCCCCTCTCTCTCTAACCCAGGGGTCACTGGACAGTGATCAGGAGCAGGAACCCTGGCTGATTTCCCCTCTCTCTAACACACGGGTCACTGGACTGTGATCAGGAGCAGGAACCCTGGCTGATTTCCCTCTCTCTCTAACCCAGGGGTCACTGCACTGTGATCAGGAGCAGGAACCCTGGCTGATTTCAAGGGTTATGGGGAGCGGGCAGGGAAGTGGAGTTGAGGCCAAGATCAGATCAGCCATGATCTTATTAAATGGCGGAGCAGGCTCGAGGGGCCAAATGGCCGACTCCTGCTCCTATTTCTAATGTTCTTATGATAAATGTTGACCAGGACACCAGCAGAACTCCCCTGCTCCTCTTCAAATACTGCCATGGGATCTTTTACGTCCACCTGAACAGAGAGACAAGTCCTCGATTTACCATCTCATCCCAAAGACTTCACCTCCGACAGTGCAGCACTCGCTCAGTACTGGCCCTCCGACAGTGCAGAGCTCCCTCAGTACTGCCCCCTCTGACAGTGCGGCGCTCCCTCAGTACTGGCCCTCCGACAGTGCAGAGCTCCCTCAGTACTGCCCCTCCGACAGTGCAGCTCTCCCTCAGTACTGCCCCTCCGACAGTGTAGCGGTCCCTCAGTACTGGCCCTCCGACAGTGCAGCGCTCCCTCAGTGCTGCCCCCTCTGACAGAGCAGCGCTCCCTCAGTACTGCCCCTCCGACGGTGCAGCGCACCATCAGTACTGCCCCCCCGACAGTATGACGCTCCCTCAGTACTGCCCCTCCGACAGTGCAGCGCTCCCTCAGTACTGCCCCTCCGACAGTGCTGCGCTCCCCCAGTACTGCCCCTCCGACAGTGCGGCGTTCCCTCAGTACCGCCCCTCCGACAGTGCAGCGCACCATCAGTACTGCCCTCCCGACAGTGTGATGCTCCCTCAGTACTGCCCCTCCGACAGTGCAGCGCTCCCTCAGTACTGCCCCTCCGACAGTGCGGCGTTCCCCCAGTACTGCCCCTCCGACAGTGCGGCGTTCCCTCAGTACCGCCCCCCTGACAGAGCGGCGCGAGCGGCGGCGGGAATCTCGGAGCGGCGAGTATTTAAAGAGGCCCCAGAGACCAGGTAGGCCTCAGAGCGTACTAATCTCCAATCTCCGAACTCAGAGGGAAGGAGAGAAGTAAAAAGTAATCGAACTGTGACGTCACCAGATAGCAGGTAAGTGATTGGTTGGTGAGTATTTCTCTCTTTTTTAAACTTTAACTCTGTGGTTTATAGTTTCTAAAGTCTCTGTGGTGCAGCGGGGACTGTTTCTAAACCAGGGCCCTTAAATATACCATTTAACTGTAGTGTAATTGGTGGGATTGATTTGATTTAATTTACTTGCAATTAATTAAAGGGTTAGTCATGGCAGGACAGTCTGGTGCCATGGTATGTTCCTCCTGTGCTATGTGGGAACTCAGGGACACTTCCTGTGTCCCTGACAACTACGTGTGCAGGAAGTGTGTCCAGCTGCAGCTACTGGCAGACCGCATTGCAGCGCTGGAGCTGCGATTGGATACATACTGGAGCGTTCACGATGCTCAGGACATCGTGAATAGCACGTTTACGGAGTTGGACACACCGCAGGTAGAGGTTGGACAGGCAGAAAGGGAAAGGGTGACCAACAGACAGAGTACTAGGCACAGGCAGGTAGTGCAGGGGTCCCCTGTGGACATCCCCCTCTCAAACAGATACACCACTTTGAGTACTGTTGGGGGGGATGGCTTATCAGAGGAAGTCAGCAGCAGCCAACTTCCTGGCACCAGGGGTGGCTCTGCTGCACAGGACGGGAGGAAAAAGAGGGGCAGAGGGTTCTGGGGGAGGTGGGACCAGTTCAAACCGGATGGTTTGCACCTGGGCAGGCCCGGAACCGATGTCCTAGGGGGAGTGTTTGCTAGTGCTCTGGGGGAGGGTTTAAACTAAAATGGAAGGGGGTTGGGAACCTGAGCAGGGGGACAGAGGAAAGGGAAACAAGGATAAAAGAAAAAGATAGGAAGGAGAAAAACAAAAGTGGCAGTCAGAGAAATCATGGGTTTAAATCAAACATGGCCACAGTAAATAATAATTCTAATAGGTGTAAGAGTGTTAAAAAAAACAAGCCTGAAGGCTTTGTGTCTTAATGCGAGGAGCATTCGTAAACTAATCCCACTGCCCCGCTCTCTCCCCATAGCCCTGTATCAATCCCAAACTAATCCCACTGCCCCGCTCTCTCCCCATAGCCGTGTATCAATCCCAAACTAATCCCACTGCCCCGCTCTCTCCCCATAGCCCTGTATCAATCCCAAACTAATCCCACTGCCCTGCTCTCTCCCCATAGCCCTGTATCAATCCCAAACAAATCACACTGCCCTGCTCTCACCCCATAGCCCTGTATCAATCCCCAAACTAATCCCACTGCCCCGCTCTCTCCCCATAGCCCTGTATCAATCCCAAACTAATCCCACTGCCCCGCTCTCACCCCATAGCCCTGTATCAATTACCAAACTAATCCCACTGCCCCGCTCTCTCCCCATAGCCCTGGCTGATTTCCACTCTCTCTTACCCAGGGGTCACTGGGCAGTGATCAGGAGCAGGAACCCTGGCTGATTTCCCCTCTCTCTAACCCAGGTGTCACTGGGCAGTGATCAGGAGCAGGAACCCTGGCTGATTTCCCCTTCTCTCTAACCCAGGGGTCATTGGACAGTGATCAGGAGCAGGAACCCTGGCTTATTTCCCCTCTCTCTCTAACCCAGGGGTCACTGGACTATGATCAGGAGCAGGAACCCTGGCTGATTTCCCCTCTCTCTCTAACCCAGGGGTCACTGGACAGTGATCAGGAGCAGGAACCCTGGCTGATTTCCCCTCTCTCTAACACACGGGTCACTGGACTGTGATCAGGAGCAGGAACCCTGGCTGATTTCCCTCTCTCTCTAACCCAGGGGTCACTGCACTGTGATCAGGAGCAGGAACCCTGGCTGATTTCAAGGGTTATGGGGAGCGGGCAGGGAAGTGGAGTTGAGGCCAAGATCAGATCAGCCATGATCTTATTAAACGGCGGAGCAGGCTCGAGGGGCCAAATGGCCGACTCCTGCTCCTATTTCTAATGTTCTTATGATAAATGTTGACCAGGACACCAGCAGAACTCCCCTGCTCCTCTTCAAATACTGCCATGGGATCTTTTACGTCCACCTGAACAGAGAGACAAGTCCTCGATTTACCATCTCATCCCAAAGACTTCACCTCCGACAGTGCAGCACTCGCTCAGTACTGGCCCTCCGACAGTGCAGAGCTCCCTCAGTACTGCCCCCTCTGACAGTGCGGCGCTCCCTCAGTACTGGCCCTCCGACAGTGCAGAGCTCCCTCAGTACTGCCCCTCCGACAGTGCAGCTCTCCCTCAGTACTGGCCCTCCGACAGTGCAGCGCTCCCTCAGTGCTGCCCCCTCTGACAGAGCAGCGCTCCCTCAGTACTGCCCCTCCGACGGTGCAGCGCACCATCAGTACTGCCCCCCCGACAGTATGACGCTCCCTCAGTACTGCCCCTCCGACAGTGCAGCGCTCCCTCAGTACTGCCCCTCCGACAGTGCTGCGCTCCCCCAGTACTGCCCCTCCGACAGTGCGGCGTTCCCTCAGTACCGCCCCTCCGACAGTGCAGCGCACCATCAGTACTGCCCTCCCGACAGTGTGATGCTCCCTCAGTACTGCCCCTCCGACAGTGCAGCGCTCCCTCAGTACTGCCCCTCCGACAGTGCGGCGTTCCCCCAGTACTGCCCCTCCGACAGTGCGGCGTTCCCTCAGTACCGCCCCCCTGACAGAGCGGCGCGAGCGGCGGCGGGAATCTCGGAGCGGCGAGTATTTAAAGAGGCCCCAGAGACCAGGTAGGCCTCAGAGCGTACTAATCTCCAATCTCCGAACTCAGAGGGAAGGAGAGAAGTAAAAAGTAATCGAACTGTGACGTCACCAGATAGCAGGTAAGTGATTGGTTGGTGAGTATTTCTCTCTTTTTTAAACTTTAACTCTGTGGTTTATAGTTTCTAAAGTCTCTGTGGTGCAGCGGGGACTGTTTCTAAACCAGGGCCCTTAAATATACCATTTAACTGTAGTGTAATTGGTGGGATTGATTTGATTTAATTTACTTGCAATTAATTAAAGGGTTAGTCATGGCAGGACAGTCTGGTGCCATGGTATGTTCCTCCTGTGCTATGTGGGAACTCAGGGACACTTCCTGTGTCCCTGACAACTACGTGTGCAGGAAGTGTGTCCAGCTGCAGCTACTGGCAGACCGCATTGCAGCGCTGGAGCTGCGATTGGATACATACTGGAGCGTTCACGATGCTCAGGACATCGTGAATAGCACGTTTACGGAGTTGGACACACCGCAGGTAGAGGTTGGACAGGCAGAAAGGGAAAGGGTGACCAACAGACAGAGTACTAGGCACAGGCAGGTAGTGCAGGGGTCCCCTGTGGACATCCCCCTCTCAAACAGATACACCACTTTGAGTACTGTTGGGGGGGATGGCTTATCAGAGGAAGTCAGCAGCAGCCAACTTCCTGGCACCAGGGGTGGCTCTGCTGCACAGGACGGGAGGAAAAAGAGGGGCAGAGGGTTCTGGGGGAGGTGGGACCAGTTCAAACCGGATGGTTTGCACCTGGGCAGGCCCGGAACCGATGTCCTAGGGGGAGTGTTTGCTAGTGCTCTGGGGGAGGGTTTAAACTAAAATGGAAGGGGGTTGGGAACCTGAGCAGGGGGACAGAGGAAAGGGAAACAAGGATAAAAGAAAAAGATAGGAAGGAGAAAAACAAAAGTGGCAGTCAGAGAAATCATGGGTTTAAATCAAACATGGCCACAGTAAATAATAATTCTAATAGGTGTAAGAGTGTTAAAAAAAACAAGCCTGAAGGCTTTGTGTCTTAATGCGAGGAGCATTCGTAAACTAATCCCACTGCCCCGCTCTCTCCCCATAGCCCTGTATCAATCCCAAACTAATCCCACTGCCCCGCTCTCTCCCCATAGCCGTGTATCAATCCCAAACTAATCCCACTGCCCCGCTCTCTCCCCATAGCCCTGTATCAATCCCAAACTAATCCCACTGCCCTGCTCTCTCCCCATAGCCCTGTATCAATCCCAAACAAATCACACTGCCCTGCTCTCACCCCATAGCCCTGTATCAATCCCCAAACTAATCCCACTGCCCCGCTCTCTCCCCATAGCCCTGTATCAATCCCAAACTAATCCCACTGCCCCGCTCTCTCCCCATAACCCTGTATCAATCACAAACTAATCCCACTGCCCCGCTCTCTCCCCATAGCCCTGTATCAATCCCAAACTAATCCCACTGCCCTGCTCTCTCCCCATAGCCCTGTATCAATCCCAAACTAATCCCACTGCCCCGCTCTATCCCCATAGCCCTGTATCAATCCCCAAACTAATCCCACTGCCCTGCTCTCTCCCCATAGCCCTGTATCAATCCGCAAACTAATCCCACTGCCCCGCTCTCTCCCCATAGCCCTGTATCAATCCCCAAACTAATCCCACTGCCCCGCTCTCTCCCCATAGCCCTGTATCAATCCCCAGACTAATCCCACTGCCCTGCTCTCTCCCCATAGCCCTGTATCAATCCCAAACTAATCAGACTGCCCTGCTCTCACCCCATAGCCCTGTATCAATCCCCAAACTAATCCCACTGCCCGCTCACTCCCCATAGCCCTGTATCAATCCGCAAACTAATCCCACTGCCCCGCTCACTCCCCATAGCCCTGTATCAATCCCAAACTAATCCCAGTGCCCCGCTCACTCCCGATAGCCCTGTATCAATCCCAAACTAATCCCAAAGCCCCACTCTCTCCCCATAGCCCTGTATCAATCTCAAACTATTCCCAATGCCTCGCTCACTCCCGATAACCCTGTATCAATCCCCAAACTAATCCCACTGCCCGCGCTCTTCCCATAGCCCTGTATCAATCCCCAAACTAATCCCACTGCCCCGCTCTCTCCCCATAGCCCTGTATCAATCCCAAACATATCACACTGCCCCGCTCTCACCCCATAACCTTGTATCAAATCCCAAACTAATCCCACTGCCCCGCTCTCTCCCCATAGCCCTGTATCTATCCCAAACTAATCCCACTGCCCCGCTCTCACCCCATAGCCCTGTATCAATTACCAAACTAATCCCACTGCCCCGCTCTCTCCCCATAGCCCTGGCTGATTTCCACTCTCTCTAACCCAGGGGTCACTGGGCAGTGATCAGGAGCAGGAACCCTGGCTGATTTCCCCTCTCTCTAACCCAGGTGTCACTGGGCAGTGATCAGGAGCAGGAACCCTGGCTGATTTCCCCTTCTCTCTAACCCAGGGGTCACTGGGCAGTGATCAGGAGCAGGAACCCTGGCTTATTTCCCCTCTCTCTCTAACCCAGGGGTCACTGGACTATGATCAGGCGCAGGAACCCTGGCTGATTTCCCCTCTCTCTCTAACCCAGGGGTCACTGGACAGTGATCAGGAGCAGGAACCCTGGCTGATTTCCCCTCTCTCTAACCCACGGGTCACTGGACTGTGATCAGGAGCAGGAACCCTGGCTGATTTCCCTCTCTCTCTAACCCAGGGGTCACTGCACTGTGATCAGGAGCAGGAACCCTGGCTGATTTCAAGGGTTATGGGGAGCGGGCAGGGAAGTGGAGTTGAGGCCAAGATCAGATCAGCCATGATCTTATTAAATGGCGGAGCAGGCTCGAGGGGCCAAATGGCCGACTCCTGCTCCTATTTCTAATGTTCTTATGATAAATGTTGACCAGGACACCAGCAGAACTCCCCTGCTCCTCTTCAAATACTGCCATGGGATCTTTTACGTCCACCTGAACAGAGAGACAGGTCCTCGATTTACCATCTCATCCCAAAGACTTCACCTCCGACAGTCCAGCACTCGCTCAGTACTGGCCCTCCGACAGTGCAGAGCTCCCTCAGTACTGCCCCCTCTGACAGTGCGGCGCTCCCTCAGTACTGGCCCTCCGACAGTGCAGAGCTCCCTCAGTACTGCCCCTCCGACAGTGCAGCGCTCACTCAGTACTGGCCCTACGACAGTGCAGAGCTCCCTCAGTACTGCCCCCTCTGACAGTGCGGCGCTCCCTCAGTACTGGCCCTCCAACAGCGCAGCATTCCCTCAGTACTGCCCCTCCGACAGTGCGGCGCTCCCTCAGTATTGTCCCCTCTGACAGTGCAGCGCTCCCTCAGTACTGCCCCTCCGACAGTGCAGCGCTCCCTCAGTACTGCCCCTCCGACAGTGCAGCGCTCCCTCAGTACTGCCGCACACCGACAGTGCGATGCTCCCTCAGTACTGCCCCTCCGACAGTGCAGCGCTCCCTCAGTGCTGCCCCCTCTGACAGAGCAGCGCTCCCTCAGTACTGCCCCTCCGACAGTGCAGCGCTCCCTCAGTACTGCCCCTCCGACAGTGTAGCGGTCCCTCAGTACTGCCCCTCCGACAGAGCAGCGCTCCCTCAGTACTGCCCCTCCGACGGTGCAGCGCACCATCAGTACTGCCCCCCCGACAGTGTGACGCTCCCTCAGTACTGCCCCTCCGACAGTGCAGCGCTCCCTCAGTACTGCCCCTCCGACAGTGCGGCGCTCCCTCAGTGCTGCCCCCTCTGACAGAGCAGCGCTCCCTCAGTACTGCCCCTCCGACAGTGCAGCGCTCCCTCAGTACTGCCCCTCCGACAGTGCAGCGCTCCCTCAGTGCTGCCCCCTCTGACAGAGCAGCGCTCCCTCAGTACTGCCCCTCCGACAGTGCAGCGCTCCCTCAGTACTACCCCTCCGACAGTGTAGCGGTCCCTCAGTACTGCCCCTCCGACAGTGCAGCGCTCCCTCAGTGCTGCCCCCTCTGACAGAGCAGCGCTCCCTCAGTACTGCCCCTCCGACGGTGCAGCGCACCATCAGTACTGCCCCCCCGACAGTGTGATGCTCCCTCAGTACTGCCCCTCCGACAGTGCAGCGCTCCCTCAGTACTGCCCCTCCGACAGTGCGGCGCTCCCCCAGTACTGCCCCTCCGACAGTGCGGCGTTCCCTCAGTACCGCCCCCCTGACAGAGCGGCGCGAGCGGCGGCGGGAATCTCGGAGCGGCGAGTATTTAAAGAGGCCCCAGCGACCAGGTAGGCCTCAGAGCGTACTAATCTCCAATCTCCGAACTCAGAGGGAAGGAGAGAAGTAAAAAGTAATCGAACTGTGACGTCACCAGATAGCAGGTAAGTGATTGGTTGGTGAGTATTTCTCTCTTTTTTAAACTTTAACTCTGTGGTTTATAGTTTCTAAAGTCTCTGTGGTGCAGCGGGGACTGTTTCTAAACCAGGGTTTTTAAATATACCATTTAACTGTAGTGTAATTGGTGGGATTGATTTGATTTAATTTACTTGCAATTAATTAAAGGGTTAGTCATGGCAGGACAGTCTGGTGCCATGGTATGTTCCTCCTGTGCTATGTGGGAACTCAGGGACACTTCCTGTGTCCCTGACAACTACGTGTGCAGGAAGTGTGTCCAGCTGCAGCTACTGGCAGACCGCATTGCAGCGCTGGAGCTGCGATTGGATACATACTGGAGCGTTCACGATGCTCAGGACATCGTGAATAGCACGTTTACGGAGTTGGACACACCGCAGGTAGAGGTTGGACAGGCAGAAAGGGAAAGGGTGACCAACAGACAGAGTACTAGGCACAGGCAGGTAGTGCAGGGGTCCCCTGTGGACATCCCCCTCTCAAACAGATACACCACTTTGAGTACTGTTGGGGGGGATGGCTTATCAGAGGAAGTCAGCAGCAGCCAACTTCCTGGCACCAGGGGTGGCTCTGCTGCACAGGACGGGAGGAAAAAGAGGGGCAGAGGGTTCTGGGGGAGGTGGGACCAGTTCAAACCGGATGGTTTGCACCTGGGCAGGCCCGGAACCGATGTCCTAGGGGGAGTGTTTGCTAGTGCTCTGGGGGAGGGTTTAAACTAAAATGGAAGGGGGTTGGGAACCTGAGCAGGGGGACAGAGGAAAGGGAAACAAGGATAAAAGAAAAAGATAGGAAGGAGAAAAACAAAGGTGGCAGTCAGAGAAATCATGGGTTTAAATCAAACATGGCCACAGTAAATAATAATTCTAATAGGTGTAAGAGTGTTAAAAAAAACAAGCCTGAAGGCTTTGTGTCTTAATGCGAGGAGCATTCGTAAACTAATCCCACTGCCCCGCTCTCTCCCCATAGCCCTGTATCAATCCCAAACTAATCCCACTGCCCCGCTCTCTCCCCATAGCCGTGTATCAATCCCAAACTAATCCCACTGCCCCGCTCTCTCCCCATAGCCCTGTATCAATCCCAAACTAATCCCACTGCCCCGCTCTCTCCCCATAGCCCTGTATCAATCACAAACTAATCCCACTGCCCCGCTCTCTCCCCATAGCCCTGTATCAATCCCAAACTAATCCCACTGCCCTGCTCTCTCCCCATAGCCCTGTATCAATCCCAAACTAATCCCACTGCCGCGCTCTATCCCCATAGCCCTGTATCAATCCCCAAACTAATCCCACTGCCCTGCTCTCTCCCCATAGCCCTGTATCAATCCCCAAACTAATCCCACTGCCCTGCTCTCTCCCCATACCATGTATCAATCCCCAAACTAATCCCACTGCCCTGCTGACTCCCCATAGCCCTGTATCAATCCCCAATCTAATCCCACTGCCCCGCTCTCTCCCCATAGCCCTGTATCAATCCCAAACAAATCCCACTGCCTCGCTTTCCCCCCATAGCTCTGTCTTGATCCCAAACTAATCCTACTGCCCTGCTCTCCCCCCATAGCCCTGAATCAATCCCAAACTAATCCCACTGCCCCACTCTCTCCCCATAGCCCTGCATCAATCCCAAACTAATCCCTCTGCCCCACTCTCTGCCCATAGCCCTGTATCTTTCCCAAACTAACCCCACTGCCACGTTCTCTCCCCATAGCCCTGGGAGTGTTTGATGGGACAGTGTAGAGGGAGCATTACTATATATATCTAACCCGTGCAGCACCTGCCTTGGGAATGTTTGATGGGACAGTGTAGGGGGAGCTTTTTGTCTGTACCTAACCCGTGCGGTACCTGCCTTGGGAGTGTTTGATGGGACAGTGTAGAGGGAGCTTTACTCTATACCTAACCCGTGCGGTACCTGCCTTGGGAGTGTTTGATGGGACAGTGTAGAGGGAGCATTACTCTATATCTAACCCGTGCTGTACCTGCCTTGGGAGTGTTTGATGGGACAGTGTAGAGGGAGCTTCACTCTGTATCTAGCCCGTGTTGTTCCTGCCCTGGGAGTTTTTGATGGGCTGGTTTAAAGAGAGCTTTACTCTATCGATTCTGTAGCAAACCTTGATAGATTGCAAGTCCGGGGATTCAGCGCATACACAGCGCAGACGGAAACACGGAACTTGCGGGGCCTCTACCAAGGCCTAAGTCGTTGGTACGGAGACCATGATTTCAGGGCCATTATCTTTGTTTGATGTAATCCTTCACTCCTGTGTATAAGACAGTGAGTCTCACGGCCTAAAATTCATTCAAATCTCAGTAAGAATACCCAGAACAGACTTTAATTGTCTTTTATTTGCTTCATTTTTCTAAGGTGTACCCAGATATCTGCAGACCAACATTCATCCGCATGTGAATCCCTCCTCTGCATTTAAATCAAATCACGGTAACACTTTTATTCAATCTACCGAGGTTCAGTATTGAAATATACCAGGAGATCCAGGCACGTTTTGATAAAGCAGATTAACAATGAGTTCAGTGGGGAAATTTAGCAAACAACAGGCCGATTTTAATATGATAAGGCAGGATCTGTCCAAAGTGGACTGGGAACAGCTACTTGACAACCCTCTGTCTCAGTCCCAAACTAATCCCACTGCCCTGCTCTCTCCTGTTAGCCCTTTATCAATCGCCAACCTAATCCCACTGCCGCGCTCTCTCCCCATAGCCCTGTATCAGTCCCCAATCTAATCCCACTGCCGCGCTCTCTCCCCATAGCCCTGTATCAATCTCCAAACTAATCTCACTGCCCTGCTTTCTCCCCATAGCCCTGTATCAATCACAAACTATTTCCACTGCCCTGCTCTCTCCCCATAGCCCTGTATCAATCCCCAACGTAAGCCCACTGCCCGCTTTCTCCCCATAGCCCTGTGTTATATCCAAACAAATCCCACTGCCCGCTTTCTCCCCATAGCCCTGTGTTATATCCAAACTAATCCCACTGCCTCGCTTTCTCCCCATAGCCCTGTATCAATCCCCAAATTAATCCCACTGCCCCGCTTTCTCCCCATAGCCCTGTATCAATCCCAAACAAATCCCACTGCCCCGCTCTCTCCCCATAGCCCTGTATCAATCCCCAACGTAAGTCCACTGCCCTGCTTTCTCCCCATAGCCCTGTGTTATATCCAAACAAATCCCACTGCCCCGCTCTCTCCCCATAGCCCTGTATCAATCCCCAACGTAAGCCCACTGCCCCGCTTTCTCCCATAGCCCTGTGTTATATCCAAACTAATCCCACTGCACCGCTCTCTCCCCATAGCCCTGTATCAATCCCAAACTAATCCCACTGCCCAGCTCTCTCCTCTAGCCCTGTATCAATCACAAACTAATCCCACTGCCACGCTCACTCCCCATAGCCCCGGATCAATCCCACGCTTATCCCGCTCCTGATCACTATCCAGTGACCTCTGTGTTAGAGAGAGGGGAAATCAGCCAGGATTCCTGCTCCTGATCACTGTCCAGTGACCCATGGGTTAGAGAGAGATGGGAAATCAGCCAGGGTTCCTGCTCCTGATTACTGTCCAGTGACTCCTGGGTTAGAGAGAGGGGAAATTGTAAAGTCTGTGGGTTGTACAGTTAATAACGACACAGACTTCAGGAATAACAAACAAACAGGTCTTTACTATTCGAAGGTCAGGGCGAATCTGCCGAAGGAATCCTGCCACAACACTTATATACCGGTGTGGTCACCGTCGGTATTACAGTATACAGAAGCCAAACAAGTAGTGCCACACCTAAAGTAGTTCTCTTAAAGGTGAACGGTTACATACAATAGTTCTCTTAAGGGTAGACGGGTACATACACTACAATCCTCCCTTTTTAGCTTATTACTTACAGAGTCCCCGTTAAACATAACGGCCTAGAAATTCAGTTTGCACAGTTTTGGGGCGCTAAAGTCGGGCGTTCGGTAAATTTAGCGCCCGCCGGAAACTGCAGGCAGCCGCGCCGAAATTCAGTGGATTTGGCCAAGAGTTTTGGCGAGCGCTGAAACCGGCGTTGCAATGCTCGGTTCCGGCGCTAAACCGGCGCTGCGGCCTGATAACGCCGATGCCGGGCGCAGCGCAGGTGCGGTCATGTGTTGCTTGACAGCAGACACCCTGACGCCGGCCTGCTCTTAAAGGTGGAAGGGTCAACTTTGACTGCTGCCACGCCCTGCACACTGGAGCCCTGCTGCTAGGCCTCAACAGTGCTGGTGGGACAAAATAGCGCCAGGACAGATGGAGATGGCCCGTGAAAGAGCCCAGCGCTTCTCAGACCATGCACTGAGGGTGCTGATTGATGCTGTCCAGGAGAGAAGGCCCATCTTGTGCCCGGACAATGGCAGAAAGGCTCCCAGGAGAGAGTTCAGGAAAGCCTGGAGGAGCATCGCACGCAGGGTCTCCTCAAACTCAGATGTGCCCAGGACTGCGGACCAGTGCCGCAAAAAGTTCAATGACCTCTGTCGGCTGGTGAAGGTGAGTACCCTTTCCACTGTCCTCCTCATCCTTGCATGTGAGCCTCACACTATGGGCAAAGGGACCTCAAAGGCATAATGGGCAGCCCTCCTCACGCAGCAATGCCACTGGCATGATCATCAACAGCACTTTCTGCACTGACCACACTGGCCAGGCTATTCCACCATGGGAGGCAGTACACACAGCAACAGGGCACCACACTGTACTTAGAGTCCGTCCTTTCTCTTGCAGGCCAAGCTGGCAAGAAATGCGCGCAGCCGGCTGGAGACCGGTGGTGGACGGCCCCACTACCAGGCTCTAAGTGCTCTGGAGGAGAGCGTCGCTGGACTCCTGCGTCCCCGGGTGACTGGCCCTGTAGCCATCGGGGATGCCGACCCTGTGCTGGAAGCCACTGGTAAGGAGATGACCGCTTGCAGCTCTCTCGTTGCCCTAGTGCTTCCGATCTAAATCCTTTCCCACTGACGGACAAATGCGCATAATGCCACCGCTCAGGCGTCCCTCGCTGACGCCCTGTCCTCACTTTAAAGCTACTCTTGTGCCTTCCTGCTTTCAGCTGCTGAGGAGGAGGTGGTCCCTGAGGCGCCGGGTCCCCTTGGAGGAGGAGGACGTCCAGGACGAGGAGGAAGCCGGGCCATCGGGCGAGCCCTCAGCCGTGCCAGGGGATGGCAATGAAGGGGGGACGTCTGGCATGCAGGAGAGCCAGGGGGAGGTGTTGCAGGGGAGGGCAGATCCTGCTTGCAGTGGGGTCCAGGCAGGCGGCAGGGGTCGGCCAGCTCGGCCGGCTTCTCCCCAGCTGCAGAGTCCTCTCTCCAGTCCGGAGAGTGGCCTCGGCCAGGAGGTGCGCCTCCTGCAAGAGATCTCGGTGGCGTCTGACCGGCGCCACCATGAGTTCATGGGGGTTGTGCAGCAGATGCCGCACACCATCGAGTCCCTGGCTCAGAGTGTGGCAGCATTCGGCCAATCACAGGCCAGGGGGGTGGAGCAACTGGCCGCAGCGCACGCCAGGGGCGTCGAACTACTCGCGGCACTGCAGGAGGAGAGTTGCCAGAGAGGTGGTTCCTTCGACACACTGTCACAGCAGCTGGAGGCACATACCCGGGCAGTGCGGTCACTGACTTCTGCCACACTCGCTTTGACGCAGAGGCGTCGCACCCACACCCGCCGCCCTGCTGCAACACAGCGGGCTGGCCTCCAGCACATAGCTGCGCCAGCTGAACTGCCAGGCCGGACGACTGCCACTGTGTCTGCTAAGCCTCGCGCGCCTGGCAGCAGCCAGCTTGCCCCCCTTGGAGCATCCGACACTGCCACTCCCCCAGCCAGGGTGCGAGGAGCTGCTGCTGCCACTGATGCTGGCCAGCCACAGCCGAAGCAGTCAGCAGCCGACCCCCAAGGGCATCTGTCGCGACGCATGGGGGCCCTCATGAGCCACAGGGCCCACGTTGAGGCGGAGCAGCAGGCCGGGCAGGGGCCGGGGAAGGCTCTCTAAGGACTCGCCCTCTCGGCACAGCCGCTAGAGTGTGGTCTCTGCGGCATTGTATATATGGGGGGGATTGTGTTTTGGGGGCTGATTTTTGTGGATGGCCGAAATTGAAGGCATTTTTTGTTTTTATGGGGGTCTTTCTGTTGGCGAGGGGGGCCCATTTTTTGTTACGGCCAATGTTGAAGGCCATGTGGATGGCCAACTTTTGTTAGTCCTCCCCAGGTTGGGGGAGTGACATATGTTTGTGACTGTTTTTTGGGTGTCTCCTGTGTTTTTGAGTTTCATGTGGGAAGGGGCCTCAGTTTGTTAAATAAAGGTTTTTATTTATTCAGCTTGTCCAGGTGTCATGTTTCAAGTGTTTGCTGCGTTAACCGGCTGACGGCTTCCGGAGCGGCTGCCTTCAGGTGCGCTCATTCCCACAGGCCATTCCCTCACAGCGGGCCTAGAACTGTCGAGCAATAAGCCCCCGGCGTACGGCCCTTGGGCCTTCTGGCCCCCTCCTGGCCTGCTCCTCCTCCTCCTCCCCCTCCTCCTCCTGATGGTCCTCCTGCTCGTCCTCCTCAGGTGGTGGTGCAATGTCAGGTGGCAGAGCCTGCGTCCGGCGGATAGCCAGGTTGTGCAGCATGCAGCAGACGACGACGAACTGGGACACTCTATCCGGCGAATACTGTAGAGAGCCGCCGGAGCGATCCAGGCAGCGGAAGCGTTGCTTGAGGATGCCTATGGTTTGCTCTATGACGTTCCTTGTTGCTTGATGGCTTTCGTTGTATGAGTCCTCCGCTGGGGTCCTGGGCGCACGGAGCGGGGTCATGAGCCATGTGCACAAAGGGTAGCCCTTGTCCCCGATAAGCCATCCCCTTGGTGGAGGCTGTGCCTGGAACATGTCAGCCACAGTAGTCTGGCGCAGGATAAAAGCATCGTGGCTGCTTCCTGGGAAGCGGGCATTTACAGCTGGGATGCGCTGCCTGTGGTCACACACCAGCTGCACATTGAGGGAATGGTAGCCCTTCCGGTTGCGGTAAACCTCGGGATTGTCTATAGGTGCCCGCATAGCCACATGCGTGCAGTCAATGGCGCCCTGCACCATGGGGAAGCCCGCGATCCTGCCAAATCCCACTGCACGCTGCTGCTGCCTCTGTTGGGTCATGGGGAAGGAGATGAACTGGTGTCTCCTCGCGAACAGTGCATCGGTGACCTGCCGGATGCAGCGATGTACGGCGAACTGGGAGATGTTCGCGATGTCCCCAGCAGCGGCTTGGAACGAGCCGCTTGCATAAAAGCTGAGAGCCACCGTGACCTTCACTTCCACCGAGAGAGACGTCCTGGACATGAGCTGTGGCTGCAAATCTGCGTGAAGCAGCTGGCAGATCTCTCCAACCACCTCCCTTCTGAAGCGCAGCCTCTTTACACAAAGTGCCGCAGACATGGTGACATAGGACACCTGCTGCCGGTATTGCCTGGGTGCGCAAGGCCTACGTTGGCGACGCCTGATGGCCCTTCTGTGTTTACGCCTGATGGCCCTTCTGTGTCTACGCATGGCTGCCCGTCTCTCACAGCGTCTGCGAGCCCTCCGCACATAATGCTGTAACTCAATGTTGGCCCCCCATGCAGCCCCCATAATCAAGGTCGCAACAGTGAAATCAGCAAGAGTCAAATGTCAAAGCACTGGCCAGAAGCCAGAAAGACCTCTCCTATCTTGTCCCAAATCTGGAATCTCTGTCCCTTGGTCTCTGTGTAGAAATCCAAAGCAGTGAAGTCATTGCAGCAAAATGGCTGGGCTTTATAGGTCAGTGGAGGTGCCCTTTAATTTGCGCTCCCCGAGGCCCACAGGGCCTCTGCAACGTTCCATTTTACAATTCCTAATAGCGCCACGCCCACATTGGGCGGGCGCCACTCAATTTCCGGGTTGGGGCGCTAAAACAGCGTTGCGCGAGGATATGACGTCATAAGCTGCGCGCGCACCCGAGCGGGCGCTAACACTTTGCGCCAGCGCTAAATCTCAAATGAATTTGGGCGTCGGCGCAGATCGGTCTGCATTCCGGCGCTAAGGCTTTATCGACGGAAATATAGCCCTTTTTTGACGTTAGCGCCTGGCGCAGCCAACTGAATTTCTAGGCCAGTGTATTTAGACTTCCAAAAGGCATTTGACAAGGTGCCACACAAAAGATTATTGCTTAAGATAAAAAATCACGGGATTGGGGGTAATATTCTGGCATGGATAGAGGATTGGCTATCTAACAGAAGGCAGAGAGTTGGGATAAATGGTTCATTCTCAGACTGGCACTCAGTAACCAGTGGTGTTCCACAGGGGTCAGTGCTGGGTCCCCAACTCTTTACAATCTATATTAACGATTTGGAGGAGGGGACCGAGTGTAACACATCAAAGTTTGCAGATGATACTAAGATGGGAGGGAAAGTAGTGAGTGAGGAGGACATAAAAAACCTGCAAGGGGACATAGACAGGCTAAGTAAGTGGGCAGAGATTTGGCAGATGGAATACAATACTGGAAAGTGTGAGGTTATGCACTTTGGCAGGAAAAATCGTAGAGCAAGTTATTATCTTAATGGCAAGAAACTTGAAAGTACTAAAGTACAAAGGGATCTGGGGGTCCTGGTGCACGAAACTCAAAAGGTTAGTATGCAGGTGCAGCAAGTGATTAAGAAGGCCAATGGAATGTTGGCTTTTATTGCTAGGGGGATAGAATATAAAAATAGGGAGGTATTGCTTCAGTTGTACAAGGTATTGGTGAGACCGCACCTGGAATACTGCATACAGTTTTGGTGTCCATACCTAAGAAAGGACATACTTGCTCTCGAGTCAGTACAAAGAAGGTTCACTCGATTAATCCCGGGGATGAGGGGATGGACATATGAGGAGAGGTTGAGTAGATTGGGACTCTACTCATTGGAGTTCAGAAGAATGAGAGGCGATCTTATTGAAACATATAAGATTATGAAGGAGTTGGATCAGGTGGATGCAGGGAGGATGTTCCAGATGATGGGTGAAACTAGAACTAGGGGGCATAGTCGTAGAATAAGGGGCTGCTCTTTCAAAACTGAGATGAGGAGGAACTACTTCACTCAGAGGGTGGTAGGTCCATGGAATATGCTGCCCCAAAAAGCTGTCGAAGCTACATCATTACATAAATTTAAAACAGAAATAGACAGTTTCCTAGAAGTAAAGGGAATTAAGGGTTACGGGGAGCGGGCAGGAATTTGGACATGAGTCTAGGTTCGGATCGGTCATGGCCCTGTGGGTAGCGGGGCGGGCCCAGGGGCCGTGTAGCCTGATCCTGCTCCTATTTCGTGTGTCTAATTCTGTTAGATTCAGGAGATGGTTCTGTGATAGTAGATTGGTGGTTAGGATCAGATCAGCCATGATCTTATTGAATGGCGGAGCAGGCTCGAGGGGCCGATTGGCCTACTCCTGCTCCTATTTCTTATGTTCTTATGTTTAAGATGCTCCTTAAAACCTACCTCTTTGAAAAAGCTTTCGGTCACCTGTCCTAATATCTCATTAGGTGACTTGGTGTTAAATTTTATCTGATAATCGCTCCTGTGAAGCACCTTGTGCTGTTTTGCTACGTTAGAGGCGCTATGCAAAGGCAAGTTGTTGTTTATCGATATGTATATCAATATGAGAGTGTTTTGAATTAAGTATCCACAGCATATAATTCAATGCTTTATATGTATACTTCAAATCAGTATTTATATAATTTAAAACATTAAGTATGAACAAAATGGCCTCTCTGTAACTCACAAGATTAGAAATATAAATCCAAGCAACATGTATATAATCAAAGGCAGCCTGTGTACAATGTAACTGGGTATACTTATCTCTCAACATAGTGGGCCAGAAATTAGGATTGGGTGCTTGCCGCGCGTGCAAGCCCCCGATCTGCACTCACCCTGCGCGCCGACATCTGAAGCCCGGGCCTGCTCGCATTTCCGGTCACAGGCCCGGTTCCGATGTCGGCGCGCTGTGCTGACCTGATCCAGCGGCGTAGTTAGTGCGATGTGCCGGCTGGGATCAGGTGAGCACTGTGCAGCCAATCAGGGGAGGGGAAACTCATTCATGAGTTTGATAGTAAAGACTGTCAAAGTCATGAAAAGTACGGGCGCCCAAAATACTACTTTAGCTTTAATTAAAATTTAAAAAAACATCCCGATAATTAAATAAACTATAAATAACTTTAAAAAACTATTTAAAACAATTAATAAAATTTTTGATTTTCTTTTTAACGAATTCGGGTCTAAAAATAAACTTACCTTACTGTAAAGTCCTTAAAAACAATGAAGCTGTGGAAAAAATGTAATAATTTTAAATATTAGACCACTTACCTTCAAGAATCCACTCCTTACGCCTCCTTTTTTCATTTCCAAAAAGTTCAGTCCCTTGCACACGCGCAAACCTGTCAAAACGAAGGAAGTTCAACGCGTGGCCCATTGTATATCTGCAGTATTGCATTTATAAGCTAACATTAGTGGAAACTATATATATATATATATATGTATATATGCGTGTGTAATTTACTGCAACATATCTATATATTGAAATGGCATATCTAAAATTTCAGAAAACGAGCCTAACTTTAAACAGTGGATGAATAATTTTAAACCATGTATCTATTAAAACAGTTTGTGCCTATTTACCGTAGCTTTCTTGTAATTGAAAGCTGCCACATTTACACACCATATCCATCATTTAAACCAGCAGGTGCCTATCGATCGATATCATCGCATTTCAAAATACTTGTTCCAGTGTTTCTTCCTCTTTATCTGCCCAGGTTCAAGGTCGCGGGACACTGACCGGTTCAATGGGAACAGGAGAGAACGGATGACTTTAAAATGGGGATTCAGTCTTCACTCCCTCCAATAACAGGGAGATGATGAGAATTGTTTTTTATACAGCGGGTTATTATGGTCTGGAATTCACTGTCTGAAAGGGCTGTGGAAGTAGATTCAATAGCAACTTACAAAAGGGAATTGGATATCTATCTGGAAGCGGAGAAACTTGCAGGGCTTTGCAGAAATAGCAAGGGCGTGGGACTAATTGGAGAGCTCTTTCAGCGGGCACAGGCACGATGGGCCGAATGGCCTCTTCCTGTGCTGTATCATTCCAGGAATATTGAGCTGTAATACTCCCTGCTACCAGGAGGCGGCGCCATTGCCTAACACATCCCCTCTCCCCCTAGAGGCCTGTTGGTGAAATGCAGCCAGCATTGACCCTCCCCATTAAACAGTAACTCTGATAATATCAGTGATGAATTTACATTGATCTCTCCTTTCTTTCTTCCCCCCTCACCCTCCACAGGTAGGTCGAAGCACCAGTTGCTGAAGGTATGCATGCAGGTGCAGCAGGCGGTTAAGAAGGCAATTGTTATGTTGGCCTTCATAGCGAGAGGGTTCGAGTACAGGAACAAGGATGTCTTGCTGCAGTTGTACAGGGCCTTGGTGAGACCGCACCTTGAGTATTGTGTGCAGTTTTGGTCGCCTTATCTGAGGAAGGATGTTCTTGCCATGGAGGGAGTGCAGCGAAGATTCACCAGGCCGATACCTGGGATGGCAGGAATGACGTATGAGGAGAGATTGGGTCGATTGGGCTTATACTCACTGGAGTTTAGAAGAATGAGAGCGGATCGCATTGAAACTTATAAAATTCTAACAGGACTGGACAGACTAGATGCAGGAAAGATGCTCCCGATGGTCGGGGAGTCCATAAGCAGGGGTCACAGTCTAAGGATAAGGGGTAAGCCATTTAGGACAGAGATGAGGAGGAATTTCTTCACCCAGAGAGTGGTGAACCTGTGGAATTCTCTACCGCAGAAGGCAGTAGAAGCCAATTCATTAAATATATTCAAGAAGGAGTTGGATATATTTCTTAAGGCTAAAGGAATCCAAGGATATGGGGAGAAGGCAGGGACTGGGTACTGAAATTGGATGATCAGCCACGATCGCATTGAATGGCGGAGCAGGCTCGAGGGGCCGAATGGCCTACTCCTGCTCCTATCTTCTATGTTTCTCACCCCAAGGATCTGACCTCCTATGTCAGCGCAGACACTCAGTGTCAGCACCTTCCAGCAGGGGGCACTGCTGACCAGGAGTGATAGAAAGAGACAGAGGGAGACAGAGTGAGGGAGGGAGAGAGAGAGAGAGACAGAGAGCGAGCGAAGGAGTGAGACATAAAAACAGAGACAGATAAAGACAGAGAAAGAGACAGGAGAGATAGAGAAACAGACAGAGAGAGAGACTGAGACAGTGAGTCAGAAAGAGAGAAATCAAGAATGTATGAAAGACACGAGAGTGAAACAGTGACATAAGGGGAGAGAAACAGAGAGAAACAAAGAGTTGGCGCAGAGATAGAATCAGAGAGCTGAGGGAGAGGAGGGAGAGATAGTGGCAGAGACTTAGACAGAGCAACAGAGAGGGTGGTAAAGACAGAGATTGATAGAGAGACAGGGTGAGAACAAAATAAAGACAGAGATAATGACAGGGGGAGATACAGAAGGAAAGAGAAGGGGGAGACAGAGGCAGGAGGGAGAGAAAGATAGACAAGATGAAGGGACAGAGGGACATAGGGATAGTGAGAAAGACAGAGACAAGATGGCGCGACAGAGGGACAGAAGGATAGTGAGAGAGACAGAGACAAGAGGGAGAGAGACAGACACACAGACACAGAGAGGAAGAGAGGGCATAGACGGAAGAGAGAGATGGGCAGAAAGAGAGAGAAAGAGAGATCAAGTGAGACAAAAAGTGACAGTTAGAGAAAAACAGATAGAGAGGGAAGGAATGTGAGTGAGAGGAAAATAGAGAGAGACGGGAGACAGAAAGGGGGAATGAAAGACAGAGAGAGAGAGAAAGTGAGACTGAGAGAAAGAACAGAGAGTAAAGCAGAGGAACAGAGAATGAGAGGGAAATATAAAGAGAGAAAGACAGAATGCGAGATAGAGAGACAGTGAGAGAAAAGAGAGCGAGAAGGGGAGCGAGACAGAGAGAACAGAGCGAGAGGAACAGAGAGAATCACACAGCAGAGAGAAATGCAGGGAGATACAGAAGGAGAAAGAGCGAGAGACTGATGGGGTGAAAAAATAGAGACAGAGATAGAAAGACAGCGAGAGAGAGCGACAGAGACAGAGACAAGAGGGAGGGAAGGATAGACAGGATGGAAGGACAGAGGGATAGCGACAGAGAGAGACGAAGATTAGGGGGAGACAGAAAACGAAACACAGGCAAAAAGACAGAGATAGAGGACAAAGAAAGAAAGAGTGGGTGAGAGAGACGGGGCAGGAAGAGAGAAAGTGAGACAGTGAGAGATCAAAAGAGTGGTGAGAATGTGGAACTCGCTACCACGGGGAGTGGTTGAAGTGAATAGTATCGGTGTATTTAAGCACAGGGTAGATAATCTGATGAGGGAGAAGGGAATAGAGGGTTATGTTGATAGAGTTAGATGAGGAAAAGCGGGAGGCTCAAGTGCAGCATAAATGCCAGCATGGCTGGTTGGGTCGAATGGCCTGTTTCTGTGCTGTATATCCCATGTAGAGAAAGGGGGGCAGAGAGAGAGAGAGAGAAAGTGAGAGAGTGAGAGAGCAAAAGAGAGAGAAAGAGGGCTGTAGAGATTTGTGTCGTTGGCCAGTCCCAGTAATAAATAGCACTCGGGAATGAAATGTACATTATAATGCTGCATTACTTGTGGCCATTCTAAAGTGAAAATCCTCAAACCCTATCGGTATCTTGGCTTTTCTCAGGAGTGAGCGCACTGTTGTGGAGTATTTTAAACCAGCACTCGACACAAGTGTATTAGATCATTATTCAAATGGTCTTTAATACACCGGTGGGGAGACAATCTTTAACTAGCGCACCAGTAAGGACTTCTCCAAAATTATACAGTAAGCGTTACATATTTATACGTTCAAAAGTCGTGGTATCCTCGTGCATATTCCGTTACACTGTTTTAATTGGCTTAAGGCCCGCGTGCACAGTTGCTGTTTGGTTAATTCCCTATCTCGCGTCACACAATCTTTTGCCGATATTTTATTGTCACATGATCTTTATGATCTCACCTGTTGATAACCTTTAGTAAAACCACATGTCTGCATTTCTGTCTTGCTGTGCCCCGTGTGGTTTTACTTCCATAGTTTGTGGTTGGTGCTTCGGAGCTAACTTCATCTAATCTTGCAAAAGCATCGAAACCTTGTGGTCAACATGTCTGATCTCTGCCGGTCCCTGTCTCAACCGTGTCTAGTGTGCAAGCTGCATTGTTAACCCCTTAATTCATGAAGGGCGCCGCTGCTTCACTTCACTAGTCTCTTATGTGGGACCTTATCGAAAGCCTTCTGAAAGTCCAAATGCACCACATCCACTGGTTCTCCCTTATCTATTCTACCAGTTATATCCCTGCCCCTGGACACAGGTCCCGCCCCCTGGATACTTGTCCCACCCCTGGACACAGGCCCTGCCCCCTGGACACCGGTCCCGCCCCCCTGGACCCAGGCCCTGTCCCCCTGGACCCAGGACCCCACTGGCCCCGCCCCTGGACACAGGTCCCGCCCCTTGGACACTGGCCCCACCCCTGGACACTGGCCCCACCCCCTGGACACTGGCCATAGAAACATAGAAGATAGGAGCAGGAGTAGGCCATTCGTGCCCTCGAGCCTGCTCCGCCATTCAATGCAATCCTGACTGATCATCCAAATTCAGTACCCTGTCCCTGCCTTCTCTCCATATCCCTTTAACCTTAAGAAATATATCTAACTCCTTCTTGAATATATTTAATGAATTGGCCTCAACTGTCTTCTGTGGTAGAGAATTCCACAGGTTCACCACTCTGGGTGAAGAAATTCCTCCTCATCTCTGTCCTAAATGGCTTATCCCTTATCCTTAGACTGTGACCCCTGGTTCTGGTCTCCCCGACCATCGGGAACATCCTTCCTGCATCTAGTCTGTCTAGTCCTGTTAGAATTTAGTAAGCTTCAATGAGATCCCCTCTCATTCTTCTAAACTCCAGCGAATATAAGCCCAATCGACCCAATCTCTCCTCATACGTCATTCCTGCCATCCCAGGTATCAATCTGGTGAATCTTCGCTGCACTCCCTCCATGGCAAGAACATCCTTCCTCAGATAAGGCGACCAAAACTGCACACAATACTCAAGGTGTGGTCTCACCAAGGCCCTGTACAACTGCAGCAAGACATCCTTGTTCCTGTACTCGAACCCTCTCGCTACGAAGGCCAACATACCATTTGCCTTCTTAACAACTTGCTGCACCTACATGCTTACCTTCAGCGACTGGTGCACAAGGACACCCAGGTCGCGTTGCACTTCCCCTTCTCCCAATCTATTGCCGTTCAGATAATAATCTGCCTTCCTGTTTTTGCCACCAAAGTGGATAACCTCGCATTTATCCACATTATATTGCATCTGCCATGCATCTGCCCAATCACCCAACCTGTACAAATCATCCTGGAGTTTCTCAGCATCCTCCTCACAGCACACACGCCCACCCAGCTTTGTGTCATCTGCAAACTTGGAGATATTACATCTAGTTCCCTCGTCTCGATCATTTATATTGTGAAGAACTGGGGTCCTAGCACTGATCCCTGCGGTACCCCACTAGTCACTGCCTGCCATCAGAGAAAGACCCGTTTATTCCAACTCTTTACTTCCTGTCTGCCAACCAGTTCTCTATCCAAGTCAGTACCTTGCCCTCAATCCCATGTGCCTTAAATTTACACGCTAATCTCTTATACGGTACCTTATCAAAAGCCTTCTAAAAGTCCAAATACACCACGTCCCTTATCTATTTTACCAGTTACATCCTCAAAAAATTCCAGTAGATTAGTCAAGCACGATTTACCTTTTGTAAATCCATGTTGACTTTGTCCGATCCTGTCACTGTTTTCCAAGTGCTCTGCTATTACATCTTTTATAATGGACTCTAGCATTTTCCCCACTACCGATGTCAGGCTTACCAGTCTGTAATTCCCCGTTTTCTCTCTACCACCTTTTTTAAATAGTGGGGTTACATTAGCTACTCTCCAATCGATGGGAACTGTTCCAGAGTCTATAGAATTTTGGAAGATTACCAGCAATGCATCTACTATTTCTAGGGCCACTTCCTTAAGTACCCTAGGATGTAGATTATCAGGCCCTGGGGATTTATCGGCCTTCAATCCCATCAATGTCCCTAATACCATTTCCCTACAAATACTGATTTCATTCATTTCCTCCCTCTCATTAGATCCTATGTTCCCGAAATCTCTGGAAGTACATTTGTGTCCTCCTTTGTGAAGACAGAAACAAAGTATGTGTTAAATTTGTCAGCCATGTCCTTGTTCCCGATTATAAATTCCCCTTATTCTGACTGCAAGAGACCTACGCTTGACTTCGCCAATCTTTTTCTCTTCACATATCGATAGATGCTTTTACAGTCAGTTTTACAATTCAGCGGGGGGGGGGGAATTCAGCGGGGGGGGACTCACTACTGGAAACACCACTGTCCATAGACACCGGGACAGGGGACTCACTACTGGAAACACCACTGTCCATGGACACCGGGACAGGGGACTCACTACTGGAAACACCACTGTCCATAGACACCGGGACAGGGGACTCACTACTGGAAACACCACTGTCCATAGACACCGGGACAGGGGACTCACTACTGGAAACACCACTGTTCATAGACACCGGGACAGGGGACTCACTACTGGAAACACCACTGTCCATAGACACCGGGACAGGGGACACACTACTGGAAACACCACTGTTCATAGACACAGGGACAGGGGACTCACTACTGGAAACACCACTGTCCATAGACACAGGGACAGGGGACTCACTACTGGAAACACCACTGTCCATAGACACCGGGACAGGGGACACACTACTGGAAACACCACTGTCCATAGACACAGGGACAGGGGAGACACTACTGGAAACACCACTGTCCATAGACACCGGGACAGGGGACACACTACTGGAAACACCACTGTTCATAGACACCGGGACAGGGGACACACTACTGGAAACACCACTGTCCATAGACACCGGGACAGGGGACACACTACTGGAAACACCACTGTCCATAGACACCGGGACAGGGGACACACTACTGGAAACACCACTGTCCATAGACACAGGGACAGGGGAGACACTACTGGAAACACCACTGTCCATAGACACAGGGACAGTGGACTCACTACTGGAAACACCACTGTCCATAGACACCGGGACAGGGGACTCACTACTGGAAACACCACTGTCCATAGACACCGGGACAGGGGACTCACTACTGGAAACACCACTGTTCATAGACACCGGGACAGGGGACTCACTACTGGAAACACCACTGTCCATAGACACCGGGACAGGGGACTCACTACTGGAAACACCACTGTCCATAGACACAGGGACAGGGGACTCACTACTGGAAACACCACTGTCCATAGACACCGGGACAGGGGACTCACTACTGGAAACACCACTGTTCATAGACACCGGGACAGGGGGCTCACTACTGGAAACACCACTGTCCATAGACACCGGGACAGGGGACTCAATACTGGAAACACCACTGTCCATAGACACCGGGACAGGGGACTCACTACTGGAAACACCACTGTTCATCGACACCGGGACAGGGGACTCACTACTGGAAACACCACTGTTCATAGACACAGGGACAGGGGACTCACTACTGGAAACACCACTGTCCATAGACACAGGGACAGGGGGCTCACTACTGGATACACCACTGTTCATAGACACAGGGACAGGGGACTCACTACTGGAAACACCACTGTTCATAGACACAGGGACAGGGGACTCACTACTGGAAACACCACTGTCCATAGACACCGGGACAGGGGACACACTACTGGAAACACCACTGTCCATAGACACCGGGACAGGGGACTCACTACTGGAAACACCACTGTTCATAGACACAGGGACAGGGGACACACTACTGGAAACACCACTGTTCATAGACACCGGGACAGGGGACACACGACTGGAAACACCACTGTTCATAGACACAGGGACAGGGGACTCACCACTGGAAACACCACTGTTCATAGACACAGGGACAGGGGACTCACTACTGGAAACACCACTGTTCATAGACACCGGGACAGGGGACTCACCACTGGAAACACCACTGTTCATAGACACAGGGACAGGGGACTCACTACTGGAAACACCACTGTTCATAGACACAGGGACAGGGGACTCACTACTGGAAACACCACTGTTCATAGACACCGGGACAGGGGACTCACTACTGGAAACACCACTGTTCATAGACACAGGGACAGGGGACTCACTACTGGAAACACCACTGTCCATAGACACCAGGACAGGGGACTCACTACTGGAAACACCACTGTTCATAGACACCGGGACAGGGGCTCACTTCTGGAAACACCACTGTCCATAGACACAGGGACAGGGGACTCACTACTGGAAACACCACTGTTCATAGACACCGGGACAGGGGACTCACTACTGGAAACACCACTGTCCATAGACACAGGGACAGGGGACTCACTACTGGAAACACCACTGTCCATAGACACCGGGACAGGGGACTCACTACTGGAAACACCACTGTTCATAGACACAGGGACAGGGGACTCACTACTGGAAACACCACTGTCCATAGACACCGGGACAGGGGACTCACTACTGGAAACACCACTGTCCATAGACACAGGGACAGGGGACTCACTACTGGAAACACCACTGTTCATAGACACCGGGACAGGGGACTCACTACTGGAAACACCACTGTCCATAGACACAGGGACAGGGGACTCACTACTGGAAACACCACTGTCCATAGACACAGGGACAGGGGACTCACTACTGGAAACACCACTGTCCATAGACACAGGGACAGGGGACTCACTACTGGAAACACCACTGTTCATAGACACAGGGACAGGGGACTCACTACTGGAAACACCACTGTCCATAGACACCGGGACAGGGGACTCACTACTGGAAACACCACTGTTCATAGACACCGGGACAGGGGACTCACTACTGGAAACACCACTGTCCATAGACACCGGGACAGGGGACTCACTACTGGAAACACCACTGTCCATAGACACCGGGACAGGGGACTCACTACTGGAAACACCACTGTTCATAGACACAGGGACAGGGGACTCACTACTGGAAACACCACTGTTCATAGACACAGGGACAGGGGACTCACTACTGGAAACACCACTGTCCATAGACACCGGGACAGGGGACTCACTACTGGAAACACCACTGTTCATAGACACAGGGACAGGGGACTCACTACTGGAAACACCACTGTTCATAGACACCGGGACGGGGGACTCACTACTGGAAACACCACTGTCCATAGACACCGGGACAGGGGACACACTACTGGAAACACCACTGTCCATAGACACAGGGACAGGGGACTCACTACTGGAAACACCACTGTTCATAGACACAGGGACAGGGGACTCACTACTGGAAACACCACTGTCCATAGACACAGGGACAGGGGACTCACTACTGGAAACACCACTGTTCATAGACACCGGGACAGGGGACTCACTACTGGAAACACCACTGTTCATAGACACCGGGACAGGGGACACACTACTGGAAACACCACTGTTCATAGACACCGGGACAGGGGACTCACTACTGGAAACACCACTGTCCATAGACACCGGGACAGGGGACTCACTACTGGAAACACCACTGTCCATAGACACAGGGACAGGGGGCTCACTACTGGAAACACCACTGTCCATAGACACCGGGACAGGGGACTCACTACTGGAAACACCACTGTCCATAGACACAGGGACAGGGGACTCACTACTGGAAACACCACTGTTCATAGACACAGGGACAGGGGACTCACTACTGGAAACACCACTGTCCATAGACACCGGGACAGGGGACACACTACTGGAAACACCACTGTTCATAGACACAGGGACAGGGGACTCACTACTGGAAACACCACTGTCCATAGACACAGGGACAGGGGACTCACTACTGGAAACACCACTGTCCATAGACACCGGGACAGGGGACTCACTACTGGAAACACCACTGTTCATCGACACTGGGACAGGGGACTCACTGCTGGAAACACCACTGTTCATAGACACCGGGACAGGGGACTCACTACTGGAAACACCACTGTCCATAGACACCGGGACAGGGGACTCACTACTGGAAACACCACTGTTCATCGACACTGGGACAGGGGACTCACTGCTGGAAACACCACTGTTCATAGACACAGGGACAGGGGACTCACTACTGGAAACACCACTGTCCATAGACACCGGGACAGGGGACTCACTGCTGGAAACACCACTGTTCATAGACACAGGGACAGGGGACACACGACTGGAAACACCACTGTCCATAGACACCGGGACAGGGGACTCACTACTGGAAACACCACTGTCCATAGACACCGGGACAGGGGACTCACTGCTGGAAACACCACTGTTCATAGACACAGGGACAGGGGACTCACTACTGGAAACACCACTGTCCATAGACACAGGGACAGGGGACTCACTACTGGAAACACCACTGTCCATAGACACCGGGACAGGGGACTCACTACTGGAAACACCACTGTCCATAGACACAGGGACAGGGGACTCACTTCTGGAAACACCACTGTCCATAGACACCGGGACAGGGGACTCACTACTGGAAACACCACTGTCCATAGACACAGGGACAGGGGACTCACTACTGGAAACACCACTGTCCATAGACACCGGGACAGGGGACTCACTACTGGAAACACCACTGTCCATAGACACAGGGACAGGGGACTCACTACTGGAAACACCACTGTTCATAGACACCGGGACAGGGGACTCACTACTGGAAACACCACTGTCCATAGACACAGGGACAGGGGACTCACTACTGGAAACACCACTGTCCATAGACACCGGGACAGGGGACTCACTACTGGAAACACCACTGTCCATAGACACCGGGACAGGGGCTCACTTCTGGAAACACCACTGTCCATAGACACAGGGACAGGGGGCTCACTACTGGAAACACCACTGTTCATAGACACCAGGACAGGGGACTCACTACTGGAAACACCACTGTCCATAGACACAGGGACAGGGGACTCACTTCTGGAAACACCACTGTCCATAGACACCGGGACAGGGGACTCACTACTGGAAACATCACTGTTCATAGACACCGGGACAGGGGACTCACTACTGGAAACACCACTGTTCATAGACACCGGGACAGGGGACTCACGACTGGAAACACCACTGTTCATAGACACCGGGACAGTGGACTCACTACTGGAAACACCACTGTCCATAGACACAGGGGCAGGGGATTCACTACTGGAAACACCACTGTTCATAGACACCGGGACAGGGGACTCACTACTGGAAACACCACTGTCCATAGACACCGGGACAGGGGACTCACTACTGGAAACACCACTGTCCATAGACACCGGGACAGGGGACACACTACTGGAAACACCACTGTTCATAGACACCGGGACAGGGGACTCACTACTGGAAACACCACTGTTCATAGACACAGGGACAGGGGACTCACTACTGGAAACACCACTGTTCATAGACACCGGGACAGGGGACTCACTACTGGAAACACCACTGTCCATAGACACCGGGACAGGGGACTCACTACTGGAAACACCACTGTCCATAGACACCGGGACAGGGGACTCACCACTGGAAACACCACTGTCCATAGACACCGGGACAGGGGACTCACTGCTGGAAACACCACTGTTCATAGACACCGGGACAGGGGACTCACTACTGGAAACACCACTGTCCATAGACACCGGGACAGGGGACACACTACTGGAAACACCACTGTTCATAGACACCGGGACAGGGGACACACTACTGGAAACACCACTGTCCATAGACACCGGGACAGGGGACTCACTACTGGAAACACCACTGTCCATAGACACCGGGACAGGGGACTCACTACTGGAAACACCACTGTCCATAGACACCGGGACAGGGGACACACTACTGGAAACACCACTGTTCATAGACACAGGGACAGGGGACTCACTACTGGAAACACCACTGTCCATAGACACCGGGACAGGGGACTCACTACTGGAAACACCACTGTCCATAGACACCGGGACAGGGGCTCACTTCTGGAAACACCACTGTCCATAGACACAGGGACAGGGGGCTCACTACTGGAAACACCACTGTTCATAGACACCAGGACAGGGGACTCACTACTGGAAACACCACTGTTCATAGACACAGGGACAGGGGACTCACTACTGGAAACACCACTGTCCATAGACACCGGGACAGGGGACTCACTGCTGGAAACACCACTGTTCATAGACACCGGGACAGGGGACTCACTACTGGAAACACCACTGTTCATAGACACCGGGACAGGGGACACACTACTGGAAACACCACTGTCCATAGACACCGGGACAGGGGACTCACTGCTGGAAACACCACTGTTCATAGACACCGGGACAGGGGACTCACTACTGGAAACACCACTGTTCATAGACACCGGGACAGGGGACTCACGACTGGAAACACCACTGTTCATAGACACCGGGACAGTGGACTCACTACTGGAAACACCACTGTCCATAGACACAGGGGCAGGGGACTCACTACTGGAAACACCACTGTTCATAGACACCGGGACAGGGGACTCACTACTGGAAACACCACTGTCCATAGACACCGGGACAGGGGACTCACTACTGGAAACACCACTGTCCATAGACACCGGGACAGGGGACACACTACTGGAAACACCACTGTTCATAGACACCGGGACAGGGGACTCACTACTGGAAACACCACTGTTCATAGACACAGGGACAGGGGACACACTACTGGAAACACCACTGTTCATAGACACCGGGACAGGGGACACACTACTGGAAACACCACTGTCCATAGACACCGGGACAGGGGACTCACTACTGGAAACACCACTGTCCATAGACACCGGGACAGGGGACTCACTACTGGAAACACCACTGTCCATAGACACCGGGACAGGGGACACACTACTGGAAACACCACTGTTCATAGACACAGGGACAGGGGACTCACTACTGGAAACACCACTGTCCATAGACACCGGGACAGGGGCTCACTTCTGGAAACACCACTGTCCATAGACACAGGGACAGGGGGCTCACTACTGGAAACACCACTGTTCATAGACACCAGGACAGGGGACTCATTACTGGAAACACCACTGTTCATAGACACAGGGACAGGGGACTCACTACTGGAAACACCACTGTCCATAGACACCGGGACAGGGGACTCACTACTGGAAACACCACTGTCCATAGACACAGGGACAGGGGACTCACTACTGGAAACACCACTGTCCATAGACACCGGGACAGGGGACTCACTAATGGAAACACCACTGTTCATAGACACCGGGACAGGGGACTCACTACTGGAAACACCACTGTTCATAGACACAGGGACAGGGGGCTCACTACTGGAAACACCACTGTTCATAGACACCGGGACAGGGGATACACTACTGGAAACACCACTGTCCATAGACACCGGGACAGGGGACTCACTACTGGAAACACCACTGTTCATAGACACCGGGACAGGGGACTCACTACTGGAAACACCACTGTTCATAGACACCGGGACAGGGGACTCACTACTGGAAACACCACTGTTCATAGACACCGGGACAGGGGACACACTACTGGAAACACCACTGTCCATAGACACCGGGACAGGGGACTCACTACTGGAAACACCACTGTTCATAGACACCAGGACAGGGGACACACTACTGGAAACACCACTGTCCATAGACACAGGGACAGGGGACTCACTACTGGAAACACCACTGTCCATAGACACAGGGACAGGGGACTCACTACTGGAAACACCACTGTCCATAGACACCGGGACAGGGGACTCACTACTGGAAACACCACTGTTCATAGACACCGGGACGGGGGACTCACTGCTGGAAACACCACTGTTCATAGACACCGGGACGGGGGACTCACTACTGGAAACACCACTGTCCATAGACACCGGGACAGGGGACACACTACTGGAAACACCACTGTCCATAGACACCGGGACAGGGGACTCACTACTGGAAACACCACTGTTCATAGACACCGGGACGGGGGACTCACTGCTGGAAACACCACTGTTCATAGACACCGGGACAGGGGACTCACTACTGGAAACACCACTGTCCATAGACACCGGGACAGGGGACTCACTACTGGAAACACCACTGTTCATAGACACAGGGACAGGGGACTCACCACTGGAAACACCACTGTCCATAGACACAGGGACAGGGGACTCACTACTGGAAACACCACTGTCCATAGACACCGGGACAGGGGACTCACTGCTGGAAACACCACTGTCCATAGACACAGGGACAGGAGATTCACTACTGGAAACACCACTGTTCATAGACACCGGGACAGGGGACTCACTACTGGAAACACCACTGTTCATAGACACAGGGACAGGGGACTCACTACTGGAAACACCACTGTCCATAGACACCGGGACAGGGGACACACGACTGGAAACACCACTGTTCATAGACACAGGGACAGGGGACTCACTACTGGAAACACCACTGTCCATAGACACAGGGACAGGGGACTCACTACTGGAAACACCACTGTCCATAGACACCGGGACAGGGGACTCACTACTGGAAACACCACTGTCCATAGACACCGGGACAGGGGACTCACTACTGGAAACACCACTGTCCATAGACACCGGGACAGGGGACTCACTACTGGAAACACCATTGTCCATAGACACAGGGACAGGGGACTCACTACTGGAAACACCACTGTCCATAGACACAGGGACAGGGGACTCACTACTGGAAACACCATTGTCCATAGACACAGGGACAGGGGACTCACTACTGGAAACACCACTGTCCATAGACACAGGGACAGGGGACTCACTACTGGAAACACCACTGTTCATAGACACAGGGACAGGGGACTCACTACTGGAAACACCACTGTCCATAGACACAGGGACAGGGGACTCACTACTGGAAACACCACTGTTCATAGACACCGGGACAGGGGACACACTACTGGAAACACCACTGTTCATAGACACAGGGACAGGGGACACACTACTGGAAACACCACTGTCCATAGACACCGGGACAGGGGACTCACTACTGGAAACACCACTGTTCATAGATACAGGGACAGGGGACTCACTACTGGAAACACCACTGTCCATAGACACAGGGACAGGGGACTCACTACTGGAAACACCACTGTCCATAGACACAGGGACAGGGGACTCACTACTGGAAACACCACTGTTCATAGACACAGGGACAGGGGACACACTACTGGAAACACCACTGTCCATAGACACCGGGACAGGGGACTCACTACTGGAAACAGCACTGTTCATAGACAAAGGAACAGGGGACTCACTACTGGAAACACCACTGTCCATAGACACCGGGACAGTGGACTCACTACTGGAAACACCACTGTTCATAGACACAGGGACAGGGGACTCACTACTGGAAACACCACTGTCCATAGACACCGGGACAGGGGACTCACTACTGGAAACACCACTGTTCATAGACACCGGGACAGGGGACTCACTACTGGAAACACCACTGTTCATAGACACAGGGACAGGGGACTCACTACTGGAAACACCACTGTCCATAGACACCGGGACAGGGGACTCACTACTGGAAACACCACTGTTCATAGACACCGGGACAGGGGACTCACTACTGGAAACACCACTGTCCATAGACACAGGGACAGGGGACTCAGAACTGGAAACACCACTGTTCATAGACACCGGGACAGGGGACTCACTACTGGAAACACCACTGTCCATAGACACCGGGACAGGGGACTCACTGCTGGAAACACCACTGTTCACAGACACAGGGACAGGGGACTCACTACTGGAAACACCACTGTCCATAGACACCGGGACAGGGGGCTCACTACTGGAAACACCACTGTTCATAGACACAGGGACAGGGGACTCACTACTGGAAACACCACTGTCCATAGACACAGGGACAGGGGACTCACTACTGGAAACACCACTGTTCATAGACACCGGGACAGGGGACTCACTACTGGAAACACCACTGTCCATAGACACCGGGACAGGGGACTCACTACTGGAAACACCACTGTTCATAGACACCGGGACAGGGGACTCACTACTGGAAACACCACTGTTCATAGACACCGGGACAGGGGACTCACTACTGGAAACACCACTGTCCATAGACACAGGGACAGGGGACTCACTACTGGAAACACCACTGTCCATAGACACCGGGACAGGGGACACACTGCTGGAAACACCACTGTCCATAGACACCGGGACAGGGGACTCACTACTGGAAACACCACTGTCCATAGACACCGGGACAGGGGACTCACAACTGGAAACACCACTGTCCATAGACACAGGGACAGGGGACACACAACTGGAAACAGCACTGTTCATAGACACCGGGACAGGGGACTCACTACTGGAAACACCACTGTCCATAGACACCGGGACAGGGGACTCACTACTGGAAACACCACTGTCCATAGACACCGGGACAGGGGACTCACTACTGGAAACACCACTGTCCATAGACACCGGGACAGGGGACTCACCACTGGAAACACCACTGTCCATAGACACAGGGACAGGGGACTCACTACTGGAAACACCACTGTCCATAGACACAGGGACAGGGGGCTCACTACTGGAAACACCACTGTCCATAGACACAGGGACAGGGGACTCACTACTGGAAACACCACTGTCCATAGACACCGGGACAGCGGACTCACTACTGGAAACACCACTGTTCATAGACACCGGGACAGGGGACACACTACTGGAAACACCACTGTCCATAGACACAGGGACAGGGGACTCACTACAGGAAACACCACTGTCCATAGACACAGGGACAGGGGACTCACTACTGGAAACACCACTGTCCATAGACACCGGGACAGCGGACTCACTACTGGAAACACCACTGTTCATAGACACCGGGACAGGGGACACACTACTGGAAACACCACTGTCCATAGACACAGGGACAGGGGACTCACTACTGGAAACACCACTGTCCATAGACACAGGGACAGGGGACTCACTACTGGAAACACCACTGTCCATAGACACCGGGACAGGGGACTCACTACTGGAAACACCACTGTCCATAGACACCGGGACAGGGGACTCACTGCCGGAAACACCACTGTTCATAGACACCGGGACAGGGGACTCACCACTGGAAACACCACTGTTCATAGACACCGGGACAGGGGACTCACTACTGGAAACACCACTGTCCATAGACACCGGGACAGGGGACTCACTACTGGAAACACCACTGTCCATAGACACCGGGACAGGGGACTCACCACTGGAAACACCACTGTTCATAGACACCGGGACAGGGGACTCACTACTGGAAACACCACTGTCCATAGACACCGGGACAGGGGACTCACTACTGGAAACACCACTGTCCATAGACACCGGGACAGGGGACTCACTACTGGAAACACCACTGTCCATAGACACCGGGACAGGGGACTCACCACTGGAAACACCACTGTTCATAGACACCGGGACAGGGGACACACTACAGGAAACACCACTGTCCATAGACACCGGGACAGGGGACTCACTACTGGAAACACCACTGTTCACAGACACAGGGACAGGGGACTCACTACTGGAAACACCACTGTCCATAGACACCGGGACAGGGGACTCACTACTGGAAACACCACTGTTCATAGACACCGGGACAGGGGACTCACTACTGGAAACACCACTGTTCATAGACACCGGGACAGGGGACTCACTACTGGAAACACCACTGTTCATAGACACCGGGACAGGGGACACACTACTGGAAACACCACTGTCCATAGACACAGGGACAGGGGACTCACTACTGGAAACACCACTGTCCATAGACACCGGGACAGGGGACTCACTACTGGAAACACCACTGTTCATAGACACCGGGACAGGGGACTCACTACTGGAAACACCACTGTTCATAGACACCGGGATAGGGGGCTCACTACTGGAAACACCACTGTTCATAGACACCGGGACAGGGGACTCACTACTGGAAACACCACTGTTCATAGACACAGGGACAGGGGACTCACTACTGGAAACACCACTGTTCATAGACACAGGGACAGGGGACTCACTACTGGAAACACCACTGTTCATAGACACCGGGACAGGGGACTCACTACTGGAAACACCACTGTTCATAGACACAGGGACAGGGGACTCACTACTGGAAACACCACTGTCCATAGACACAGGGACAGGGGACTCACTACTGGAAACACCACTGTTCATAGACACCGGGACAGGGGACTCACTACTGGAAACAGCACTGTTCATAGACACCGGGACAGGGGACTCACTACTGGAAACACCACTGTCCATAGACACCGGGACAGGGGACTCACTACTGGAAACACCACTGTTCATAGACACAGGGACAGGGGACACACGACTGGAAACACCACTGTTCATAGACACCGGGACAGGGGACTCACTACTGGAAACACCACTGTTCATAGACACCGGGACAGGGGACTCACTACTGGAAACACCACTGTTCATAGACACTGGGACAGGGGACTCACTACTGGAAACACAACTGTTCATAGACACAGGGACAGGGGACTCACTACTGGAAACACCACTGTTCATAGACACCGGGACAGGGGACTCACTACTGGAAACACCACTGTCCATAGACACCGGGACAGGGGACTCACTACTGGAAACACCACTGTCCATAGACACCGGGACAGGGGACTCACTACTGGAAACACCACTGTGCATAGACACCGGGACAGGGGACACACTACTGGAAACACCACTGTCCATAGACACCGGGACAGGGGACTCACTACTGGAAACACCACTGTTCATAGACACAGGGACAGGGGACTCACTACTGGAAACACCACTGTCCATAGACACCGGGACAGGGGACTCACTACTGGAAACACCACTGTTCATAGACACAGGGACAGGGGACACACAACTGGAAACACCACTGTCCATAGACACAGGGACAAGGGACACACTACTGGAAACACCACTGTTCATAGACACAGGGACAGGGGACTCACTACTGGAAACACCACTGTCCATAGACACAGGGACAGGGGACACACTACTGGAAACACCACTGTTCATAGACATCGGGACAGGGGACTCACTACTGGAAACACCACTGCTCGTAGACACAGGGACAGGGGACACACTACTGGAAACACCACTGTTCATATACACCGGGACAGAGGGCTCACTACTGGAAACACCACTGTTCATAGACACCGGGACAGGGGACTCACTACTGGAAACACCACTGTCCATAGACACAGGGACAGGGGACTCACTACTGGAAACACCACTGTTCATAGACACCGGGACAGGGGACTCACTACTGGAAACACCACTGTCCATAGACACAGGGACAGGGGACACACTATTGGAAACACCACTGTTCATAGACACAGGGACAGGGGACACACTACTGGAAACACCACTGTCCATAGACACCGGGACAGGGGACTCACAACTGGAAACACCACTGTTCATAGACACCGGGACAGGGGACTCACTACTGGAAACACCACTGTTCATAGACACCGGGACAGGGGACTCACTACTGGAAACACCACTGTCCATAGACACCGGGACATGGGACTCACTACTGGAAACACCACTGTTCATAGACACCGGGACAGGGGACTCACTACTGGAAACACCACTGTCCATAGACACAGGGACAGGGGACTCACTACTGGAAACACCACTGTCCATAGACACAGGGACAGGGGACTCACTACTGGAAACACCACTGTTCATAGACACAGGGACAGGGGACTCACTACTGGAAACACCACTGTCCATAGACACAGGGACAGGGGACTCGCTACTGGAAACACCACTGTCCATAGACACAGGGACAGGGGACTCACTACTGGAAACACCACTGTCCATAGACACCGGGACAGGGGACACACTACTGGAAACACCACTGTCCATAGACACAGGGACAGGGGGCTCACTACTGGAAACACCACTGTTCATAGACACCGGGACAGCGGACTCACTACTGGAAACACCACGGTTCATAGACACAGGGACAGGGGACTCACTACTGGAAACACCACTGTCCATACACACCGGGACAGTGGACACACTACTGGAAACACCACTGTCCATAGACACCGGGACAGGGGACTCACTACTGGAAACACCACTGTTCATAGACACAGGGACAGGGGACACACTACTGGAAACACCACTGTCCATAGACACCGGGACAGGGGACTCACTACTGGAAACACCACTGTTCATAGACACAGGGACAGTGGACACACCACTGGAAACACCACTGTCCATAGACACCGGGACAGGGGGCTCACTACTGGAAACACCATTGTCCATAGACCCCAGGACAGGGGACTCACTACTGGAAACACCACTGTCCATAGACACCGGGACAGGGGGCTCACTACTGGAAACACCACTGTCCATAGACACAGGGACAGGGGACTCACTACTGGAAACACCACTGTCCATGGACACCGGGACAGGGGACTCACTGCTGGAAACACCACTGTCCATAGACACAGGGACAGGGGACTCACTACTGGAAACACCACTGTTCATAGACACAGGGACAGGGGACTCACTGCTGGAAACACCACTGTTCATAGACACCGGGACAGGGGACACACTACTGGAAACACCACTGTCCATAGACACAGGGACAGGGGACTCACTACTGGAAACACCACTGTCCATAGACACCGGGACAGGGGACACACTACTGGAAACACCACTGTCCATAGACACCGGGACAGGGGACTCACTACTGGAAACACCACTGTCCATAGACACAGGGACAGGGGACACACTACTGGAAACACCACTGTTCATAGACACAGGGACAGGGGGCTCACTACTGGAAACACCAATGTTCATAGACACCGGGACAGGGGACTCACTACTGGAAACACCACTGTTCATAGACACAGGGACAGGGGACTCACTACTGGAAACACCACTGTCCATAGACACCGGGACAGGGGACTCACTGCTGGAAACACCACTGTTCATAGACACCGGGACAGGGGACACACTACTGGAAACACCACTGTTCATAGACACCGGGACAGGGGACTCACTACTGGAAACACCACTGTCCATAGACACCGGGACAGGGGACTCACTACTGGAAACACCACTGTCCATAGACACAGGGACAGGTGACTCACTACTGGAAACACCACTGTCCATAGACACCGGGACAGGGGACTCACTACTGGAAACACCACTGTTCATAGACACAGGGACAGGGGACACACTACTGGAAACACCACTGTTCATAGACACCGGGACAGGGGACTCACTACTGGAAACACCACTGTCCATAGACACAGGGACAGGGGACTCACTACTGGAAACACCACTGTCCATAGACACAGGGACAGGGGACTCACTACTGGAAACACCACTGTCCATAGACACCGGGACAGGGGACTCACTAATGGAAACACCACTGTTCATAGACACCGGGACAGGGGACTCACTACTGGAAACACCACTGTTCATAGACACCGGGACAGGGGACTCACTACTGGAAACACCACTGTTCATAGACACAGGGACAGGGGACTCACTACTGGAAACACCACTGTCCATAGACACAGGGACAGGGGACTCACTACTGGAAACACCACTGTTCATAGACACCGGGACAGGGGACTCACTACTGGAAACACCACTGTCCATAGACACCGGGACAGGGGACTCACTACTGGAAACACCACTGTCCATAGACACCGGGACAGGGGACACACTACTGGAAACACCACTGTTCATAGACACAGGAACAGGGGACTCACTACTGGAAACACCACTGTCCATAGACACCGGGACAGGGGACTCACTACTGGAAACACCACTGTCCATAGACACAGGGACAGGGGACTCACTACTGGAAACACCACTGTTCATAGACACCGGGACAGGGTACACACTACTGGAAACACCACTGTCCATAGACACCGGGACAGGGGACTCACTACTGGAAACACCACTGTCCATAGACACAGGGGCAGGGGACTCACTACTGGAAACACCACTGTCCATAGACACCGGGACAGGGGACTCACTACTGGAAACACCACTGTCCATAGACACCGGGACAGGGGACTCACTGCTGGAAACACCACTGTTCATAGACACAGGGACAGGGGACTCACTACTGGAAACACCACTGTTCATAGACACCGGGACAGGGGACTCACTACTGGAAACACCACTGTCCATAGACACCGGGACAGGGGACTCACTACTGGAAACACCACTGTCCATAGACACCGGGACAGGGGACTCACTACTGGAAACACCACTGTCCATAGACACAGGGACAGGGGACTCACTACTGGAAACACCACTGTCCATAGACACAGGGACAGGGGACTCACTACTGGAAACACCACTGTCCATAGACACCGGGACAGGGGACTCACTACTGGAAACACCACTGTTCATAGACACAGGGACAGGGGACTCACTACTGGAAACACCACTGTCCATAGACACCGGGACAGGGGACTCACTACTGGAAACACCACTGTCCATAGACACCGGGACAGGGGACTCACTGCTGGAAACACCACTGTCCATAGACACCGGGACAGGGGACTCACTACTGGAAACACCACTGTTCATAGACACCGGGACAGGGGACTCACTACTGGAAACACCACTGTTCATAGACACAGGGACAGGGGACTCACTACTGGAAACACCACTGTTCATAGACACCGGGACAGGGGACTCACTGCTGGAAACACCACTGTCCATAGACACAGGGACAGGGGACTCACTACTGGAAACACCACTGTCCATAGACACAGGGACAGGGGACTCACTACTGGAAACACCACTGTCCATAGACACCGGGATGGGGGACTCACTACTGGAAACACCACTGTCCATAGACACAGGGACAGGGGACTCACTACTGGAAACACCACTGTTCATAGACACAGGGACAGGGGACTCACTACTGGAAACACCACTGTTCATAGACACCGGGACGGGGGACTCACTACTGGAAACACCACTGTTCATAGACACAGGGACAGGGGACTCACTACTGGAAACACCACTGTTCATAGACACCGGGACGGGGGACTCACTACTGGAAACACCACTGTTCATAGACACCGGGACAGGGGACTCACTACTGGAAACACCACTGTCCATAGACACCGGGACAGGGGACTCACTACTGGAAACACCACTGTCCATAGACACCGGGACAGGGGACTCAGAACTGGAAACACCACTGTTCATAGACACAGGGACAGGGGACTCACTACTGGAAACACCACTGTCCATAGACACCGGGACAGGGGACTCACTACTGGAAACACCACTGTTCATAGACACAGGGACAGGGGACTCACTACTGGAAACACCACTGTTCATAGACACAGGGACAGGGGACTCACTACTGGAAACACCACTGTTCATAGACACCGGGACAGGGGACACACTACTGGAAACACCACTGTCCATAGACACAGGGACAGGGGACACACTACTGGAAACACCACTGTCCATAGACACCGGGACAGGGGACACACTACTGGAAACACCACTGTTCATAGACACCGGGACAGGGGACTCACTACTGGAAACACCACTGTTCATAGACACCGGGACAGGGGACTCACTACTGGAAACACCACTGTTCATAGACACCGGGACAGGGGACTCACTACTGGAAACACCACTGTCCATAGACACAGGGACAGGGGACACACTACTGGAAACACCACTGTCCATAGACACCGGGACAGGGGACTCACTACTGGAAACACCACTGTCCATAGACACCGGGACAGGGGACGCACTACTGGAAACACCACTGTCCATAGACACAGGGACAGGGGACTCACTACTGGAAACACCACTGTTCATAGACACAGGGACAGGGGACTCACTACTGGAAACACCACTGTCCATAGACACAGGGACAGGGGACTCACTACTGGAAACACCACTGTCCATAGACACCGGGACAGGGGACTCACTACTGGAAACACCACTGTCCATAGACACAGGGACAGGGGACTCACTACTGGAAACACCACTGTCCATAGACACCGGGACAGGGGACTCACTACTGGAAACACCACTGTCCATAGACACCGGGACAGTGGACTCACTACTGGAAACACCACTGTCCATAGACACAGGGACAGGGGACTCACTACTGGAAACACCACTGTTCATAGACACAGGGACAGGGGACTCACTACTGGAAACACCACTGTTCATAGACACCGGGACAGGGGACTCACCACTGGAAACACCACTGTCCATAGACACCGGGACAGGGGACTCACTTCTGGAAACACCACTGTCCATAGACACCGGGACAGGGGGCTCACTACCGGAAACACCACTGTTCATAGACACCGGGACAGGGGACTCACTACTGGAAACACCACTGTCCATAGACACAGGGACAGGGGACTCACTACTGGAAACACCACTGTTCATAGACACAGGGACAGGGGACTCACTACTGGAAACACCACTGTTCATAGACACCGGGACAGGGGACTCACTACTGGAAACACCACTGTCCATAGACACCGGGACAGGGGACACACTACTGGAAACACCACTGTCCATAGACACAGGGACAGGGGACTCACTACTGGAAACACCACTGTTCATAGACACAGGGACAGGGGACTCACTACTGGAAACACCACTGTCCATAGACACAGGGACAGGGGACTCACTACTGGAAACACCACTGTCCATAGACACCGGGACAGGGGACTCACTACTGGAAACACCACTGTCCATAGACACAGGGACAGGGGACTCACTACTGGAAACACCACTGTCCATAGACACCGGGACAGGGGACTCACTACTGGAGCACCACTGTTCATAGACACAGGGACAGGGGACACACTACTGGAAACACCACTGTCCATAGACACAGGGACAGGGGACTCACTACTGGAAACACCACTGTTCATAGACACCGGGACAGGGGACACACTGCTGGAAACACCACTGTCCATAGACACAGGGACAGGGGACTCACTACTGGAAACACCACTGTCCATAGACACCGGGACAGGGGACACACTACTGGAAACACCACTGTCCATAGACACAGGGACAGGGGACTCACTACTGGAAACACCACTGTCCATAGACACCGGGACAGGGGACTCACTACTGGAAACACCACTGTCCATAGACACCGGGACAGGGGACTCACTGCTGGAAACACCACTGTCCATAGACACCGGGACAGGGGACTCACTACTGGAAACACCACTGTTCATAGACACCGGGACAGGGGACTCACTACCGGAAACACCACTGTCCATAGACACCGGGACAGGGGACTCACTACTGGAAACACCACTGTCCATAGACACCGGGACAGGGGACTCACTGCTGGAAACACCACTGTTCATAGACACCGGGACAGGGGACTCACTACTGGAAACACCACTGTTCATAGACACCGGGACAGGGGACTCACTACTGGAAACACCACTGTCCATAGACACAGGGACAGGGGACACACTACTGGAAACACCACTGTCCATAGACACAGGGACAGGGGACTCACTACTGGAAACACCACTGTCCATAGACACCGGGACAGGGGACTCACTACTGGAAACACCACTGTTCATAGACACAGGGACAGGGGACTCACTACTGGAAACACCACTGTCCATAGACACAGGGACAGGGGACTCACTACTGGAAACACCACTGTCCATAGACACCGGGACAGGGGACACACTACTGGAAACACCACTGTCCATAGACACAGGGACAGGGGACTCACTACTGGAAACACCACTGTTCATAGACACAGGGACAGGGGACTCATTACTGGAAACACCACTGTCCATAGACACCGGGACAGGGGACTCACTACTGGAAACACCACTGTTCATAGACACAGGGACAGGGGACTCACTACTGGAAACACCACTGTTCATAGACACAGGGACAGGGGACTCACTACTGGAAACACCACTGTCCATAGACACCGGGACAGGGGACTCACTACTGGAAACACCACTGTTCATAGACACAGGGACAGGGGACTCACTACTGGAAACACCACTGTTCATAGACACCGGGACAGGGGACTCACTACTGGAAACACCACTGTTCATAGACACCGGGACAGGGGACTCACTAATGGAAACACCACTGTTCATAGACACCGGGACAGGGGACTCACTGCTGGAAACACCACTGTTCATAGACACCGGGACAGGGGACTCACTACTGGAAACACCACTGTCCATAGACACCGGGACAGGGGACTCACTACTGGAAACACCACTGTCCATAGACACCGGGACAGGGGACACACTACTGGAAACACCACTGTCCATAGACACCGGGACAGGGGACTCACTACTTGAAACACCACTGTCCATAGACACAGGGACAGGGGACTCACCACTGGAAACACCACTGTCCATAGACACCGGGACAGGGGACTCACTACTGGAAACACCACTGTTCATAGACACCGGGACGGGGGACTCACTACTGGAAACACCACTGTTCATAGACACCGGGACAGGGGACTCACTACTGGAAACACCACTGTCCATAGACACCGGGACAGGGGACTCACTACTGGAAACACCACTGTCCATAGACACCGGGACAGGGGACTCAGAACTGGAAACACCACTGTCCATAGACACAGGGACAGGGGACTCACTACTGGAAACACCACTGTTCATAGACACAAGGACAGGGGACACACTACTGGAAACACCACTGTTCATAGACACCGGGACAGGGGACTCACTACTGGAAACACCACTGTTCATAGACACCGGGACAGGGGACTCACTGCTGGAAACACCACTGTCCATAGACACCGGGACAGGGGACTCACTACTGGAGACACCACTGTTCATAGACACAGGGACAGGGGACTCACTACTGGAAACACCACTGTTCATAGACACAGGGACAGGGGACTCACTACTGGAAACACCACTGTCCATAGACACAGGGACAGGGGACACACTACTGGAAACACCACTGTCCATAGACACAGGGACAGGGGGCTCACTACTGGAAACACCACTGTCCATAGACACCGGGACAGGGGACTCACTACTGGAAACACCACTGTCCATAGACACAGGGACAGGGGACTCACTACTGGAAACACCACTGTCCATAGACACAGGGACAGGGGACTCACTACTGGAAACACCACTGTCCATAGACACCGGGACAGGGGACTCACTACTGGAAACACCACTGTCCATAGACACAGGGACAGGGGACACACTACTGGAAACACCACTGTCCATAGACACAGGGACAGGGGACTCACTACTGGAAACACCACTGTTCATAGACACCGGGACAGGGGACACACTACTGGAAACACCACTGTTCATAGACACCGGGACAGGGGACTCACTACTGGAAACACCACTGTTCACAGACACCGGGACAGGGGACTCACTACTGGAAACACCACTGTTCATAGACACCGGGACAGGGGACACACTATTGGAAACACCACTGTCCATAGACACCGGGACAGGGGACTCAGAACTGGAAACACCACTGTCCATAGACACAGGGACAGGGGACTCACTACTGGAAACACCACTGTTCATAGACACAAGGACAGGGGACACACTACTGGAAACACCACTGTTCATAGACACCGGGACAGGGGACTCACTACTGGAAACACCACTGTTCATAGACACCGGGACAGGGGACTCACTACTGGAAACACCACTGTCCATAGACACCGGGACAGGGGACTCACTACTGGAGACACCACTGTTCATAGACACAGGGACAGGGGACTCACTACTGGAAACACCACTGTTCATAGACACAGGGACAGGGGACTCACTACTGGAAACACCACTGTCCATAGACACAGGGACAGGGGACACACTACTGGAAACACCACTGTCCATAGACACAGGGACAGGGGGCTCACTACTGGAAACACCACTGTCCATAGACACCGGGACAGGGGACTCACTACTGGAAACACCACTGTCCATAGACACAGGGACAGGGGACTCACTACTGGAAACACCACTGTCCATAGACACAGGGACAGGGGACTCACTACTGGAAACACCACTGTCCATAGACACCGGGACAGGGGACTCACTACTGGAAACACCACTGTCCATAGACACAGGGACAGGGGACACACTACTGGAAACACCACTGTCCATAGGCACCGGGACAGGGGACTCACTTCTGGAAACACCACTGTCCATAGACACAGGGACAGGGGACTCACTACTGGAAACACCACTGTCCATAGACACCGGGACAGGGGACTCACTACTGGAAACACCACTGTTCATAGACACAGGGACAGGGGACACACTACTGGAAACACCACTGTCCATAGACACAGGGACAGGGGACTCACTACTGGAAACACCACTGTTCATAGACACCGGGACAGGGGACACACTACTGGAAACACCACTGTTCATAGACACCGGGACAGGGGACTCACTACTGGAAACACCACTGTTCACAGACACCGGGACAGGGGACTCACTACTGGAAACACCACTGTTCATAGACACCGGGACAGGGGACACACTATTGGAAACACCACTGTCCATAGACACCGGGACAGGGGACTCACTACTGGAAACACCACTGTCCATAGACACAGGGACAGGGGACTCACTACAGGAAACACCACTGTTCATAGACACCGGGACAGGGGACACACTACTGGAAACACCACTGTCCATAGACACCGGGACAGGGGACTCACTACTGGAAACACCACTGTCCATAGACACAGGGGCAGGGGACTCACTACTGGAAACACCACTGTCCATAGACACCGGGACAGGGGACTCACTACTGGAAACACCACTGTCCATAGACACCGGGACAGGGGACTCACTGCTGGAAACACCACTGTCCATAGACACCGGGACAGGGGACTCACTACTGGAAACACCACTGTTCATAGACACAGGGACAGGGGACTCACTACTGGAAACACCACTGTCCATAGACACCGGGACAGGGGACTCACTACTGGAAACACCACTGTCCATAGACACAGGGACAGGGGACTCACTACTGGAAACACCACTGTCCATAGACACAGGGACAGGGGACTCACCACTGGAAACACCACTGTTCATAGACACAGGGACAGGGGACTCACTACTGGAAACACCACTGTCCATAGACACCGGGACAGGGGACTCACTACTGGAAACACCACTGTCCATAGACACAGGGACAGGGGACTCACTACTGGAAACACCACTGTCCATAGACACAGGGACAGGGGACTCACCACTGGAAACACCACTGTTCATAGACACAGGGACAGGGGACTCACTACTGGAAACACCACTGTCCATAGACACCGGGACAGGGGACTCACTACTGGAAACACCACTGTCCATAGACACCGGGACAGGGGACACACTACTGGAAACACCACTGTCCATAGACACAGGGACAGGGGGCTCACTACTGGAAACACCACTGTCCATAGACACCGGGACAGGGGACTCACTACTGGAAACACCACTGTTCATAGACACCGGGACAGGGGACTCACTACTGGAAACACCACTGTCCATAGACACCGGGACAGGGGACTCACTACTGGAAACACCACTGTCCATAGACACCGGGACAGGGGACTCACTACTGGAAACACCACTGTCCATAGACACCGGGACAGGGGACTCACTACTGGAAACACCACTGTTCATAGACACCGGGACAGGGGGCTCACTACTGGAAACACCACTGTCCATAGACACCGGGACAGGGGACTCACTACTGGAAACACCACTGTCCATAGACACAGGGACAGGGGACACACTACTGGAAACACCACTGTTCATAGACACCGGGACAGGGGACTCACTACTGGAAACACCACTGTTCATAGACACAGGGACAGGGGACACACTACTGGAAACACCACTGTCCATAGACACAGGGACAGGGGACACACTACTGGAAACACCACTGTTCATAGACACCGGGACAGGGGACTCACTACTGGAAACACCACTGTTCATAGACACAGGGACAGGGGACACACTACTGGAAACACCACTGTCCATAGACACCGGGACAGGGGACACACTACTGGAAACACCACTGTCCATAGACACAGGGACAGGGGACTCACTACTGGAAACACCACTGTCCATAGACACAGGGACAGGGGACTCACTACTGGAAACACCACTGGTCATAGACACAGGGACAGGGGACTCACTACTGGAAACACCACTGTCCATAGACACCGGGACAGGGGACTCACTACTGGAAACACCACTGTCCATAGACACCGGGACAGGGGACTCACTACTGGAAACACCACTGTTCATAGACACCGGGACAGGGGACTCACTACTGGAAACACCACTGTCCATAGACACCGGGACAGGGGACTCACTACTGGAAACACCACTGTCCATAGACACCGGGACAGGGGACTCACTACTGGAAACACCACTGTTCATAGACACCGGGACAGGGGACTCACTACTGGAAACACCACTGTCCATAGACACCGGGACAGGGGACTCACTACTGGAAACACCACTGTCCATAGACACAGGGACAGGGGACTCACTACTGGAAACACCACTGTTCATAGACACAGGGACAGGGGACAGACTACTGGAAACACCACTGTTCATAGACACCGGGACAGGGGACTCACTACTGGAAACACCACTGTCCATAGACACCGGGACAGGGGACACAGTACTGGAAACACCACTGTTCATAGACACCGGGACAGGGGACTCACTGCTGGAAACACCACTGTTCATAGACACCGGGACAGGGGACTCACTACTGGAAACACCACTGTCCATAGACACCGGGACAGGGGACACAGTACTGGAAACACCACTGTTCATAGACACCGGGACAGGGGACACAGTACTGGAAACACCACTGTTCATAGACACCGGGACAGGGGACACACTACTGGAAACACCACTGCCATAGACACAGGGACAGGGGACTCACTACTGGAAACACCACTGTCCATAGACACCGGGACAGGGGACACACTACTGGAAACACCACTGTCCATAGACACAGGGACAGGGGACTCACTACTGGAAACACCACTGTCCATAGACACCGGGACAGGGGACTCACTGCTGGAAACACCACTGTTCATAGACACCGGGACAGGGGACACACCACTGGAAACACCACTGTTCATAGACACCGGGACAGGGGACTCACTACTGGAAACACCACTGTCCATAGACACAGGGACAGGGGACTCACTACTGGAAACACCACTGTCCATAGACACCGGGACAGGGGACTCACTACTGGAAACACCACTGTTCATAGACACCGGGACAGGGGACTCACTACTGGAAACACCACTGTCCATAGACACCGGGACAGGGGACTCACTACTGGAAACACCACTGTCCATAGACACCGGGACAGGGGACACACTACTGGAAACACCACTGTTCATAGACACAGGAACAGGGGACTCACTACTGGAAACACCACTGTCCATAGACACCGGGACAGGGGACTCACTACTGGAAACACCACTGTCCATAGACACAGGGGCAGGGGACTCACTACTGGAAACACCACTGTCCATAGACACCGGGACAGGGGACTCACTACTGGAAACACCACTGTCCATAGACACCGGGACAGGGGACTCACTACTGGAAACACCACTGTCCATAGACACCGGGACAGGGGACTCACTACTGGAAACACCACTGTCCATAGACACAGGGACAGGGGGCTCACTACTGGAAACACCACTGTCCATAGACACCGGGACAGGGGACTCACTACTGGAAACACCACTGTCCATAGACACCGGGACAGGGGACTCACTACTGGAAACACCACTGTCCATAGACACCGGGACAGGGGACTCACTACTGGAAACACCACTGTCCATAGACACAGGGACAGGGGGCTCACTACTGGATACACCACTGTTCATAGACACAGGGACAGGGGACTCACTACTGGAAACACCACTGTCCATAGACACAGGGACAGGGGACTCACTACTGGAAACACCACTGTCCATAGACACAGGGACAGGGGACTCACTACTGGAAACACCACTGTCCATAGACACCGGGACAGGGGACTCATGACTGGAAACACCACTGTCCATAGACACAGGGACAGGGGACTCACTACTGGAAACACCACTGTCCATAGACACCGGGACAGGGGACTCACTACTGGAAACACCACTGTTCATAGACACAGGGACAGGGGACACACTACTGGAAACACCACTGTCCATAGACACAGGGACAGGGGACTCACTACTGGAAACACCACTGTTCATAGACACCGGGACAGGGGACACACTACTGGAAACACGACTGTTCATAGACACCGGGACAGGGGACTCACTACTGGAAACACCACTGTCCATAGACACCGGGACAGGGGACTCACTACTGTAAACACCACTGTTCATAGACACCGGGACAGGGGACACACTACTAGAAACACCACTGTTCATAGACACCGGGACAGGGGACTCACTACTGGAAACACCACTGTTCATAGACACCGGGACAGGGGACTCACTACTGGAAACATCACTGTTCATAGACACCGGGACAGGGGACACACTATTGGAAACACCACTGTCCATAGACACTGGGACAGGGGACTCACGACTGGAAACACCACTGTTCATAGACACCGGGACAGGGGACTCACTACTGGAAACACCACTGTCCATAGACACCGGGACAGGGGACTCACTACTGGAAACACCACTGTTCATAGACACAGGGACAGGGGACTCACTACTGGAAACACCACTGTTCATAGACACCGGGACAGGGGACTCACTACTGGAAACAGCACTGTTCATAGACACAGGGTCAAGGGGACTCACTACTGGAAACACCACTGTCCATAGACACCGGGACAGGGGGCTCCCTACTGGAAACACCACTGTCCATAGACACAGGGACAGGGGACTCACGACTGGAAACACCACTGTTCATAGACACCGGGACAGTGGACACACTACTGGAAACACCACTGTTCATAGACACCGGGACAGGGGACTCACTACTGGAAACACCACTGTCCATAGACACCGGGACAGGGGACTCACCACTGGAAACACCACTGTTCATAGACACCGGGACAGGGGACTCACTACTGGAAACACCACTGTTCATAGACACCGGGACAGGGGACTCACTACTGGAAACACCACTGTCCATAGACACAGGGACAGGGGGCTCACGACTGGAAACAACACTGTTCATAGACACAGGGACAGGGGACTCACTACTGGAAACACCACTGTCCATAGACACAGGGACAGGGGACTCACTACTGGAAACACCACTGTTCATAGACACAGGGACAGGGGACTCACTACTGGAAACACCGCTGTCCATAGACACAGGGACAGGGGACACACTACTGGAAACACCACTGTCCATAGACACAGGGACAGGGGACTCACTACTGGAAACACCACTGTCCATAGACACAGGGACAGGGGACACACTACTGGAAACACCACTGTTCAAGACACCGGGACAGGGGACTCACTACTGGAAACACCACTGTCCATAGACACAGGGACAGGGGACACACTACTGGAAACACCACTGTCCATAGACACAGGGACAGGGGACTCACTACTGGAAACACCACTGTTCATAGACACAGGGACAGGGGACTCACTACTGGAAACACCACTGTTCATAGACACCGGGACAGGGGGCTCACTACTGGAAACACCACTGTCCATAGACACCGGGACAGGGGACTCACTACTGGAAACACCACTGTTCATAGACACAGGGACAGGGGACTCACTACTGGAAACACCACTGTCCATAGACACAGGGACAGGGGACACACTACTGGAAACACCACTGTCCATAGACACAGGGACAGGGGACTCACCACTGGAAACACCACTGTCCATAGACACCGGGACAGGGGACTCACTGCTGGAAACACCACTGTCCATAGACACCGGGACAGGGGACTCACTACTGGAAACACCACTGTCCATAGACACCGGGACAGGGGGCTCACTACTGGAAACACCACTGTTCATAGACACCGGGACAGGGGACACACTACTAGAAACACCACTGTTCATAGACACCGGGACAGGGGACTCACTACTGGAAACACCACTGTTCATAGACACCGGGACAGGGGACTCACTACTGGAAACATCACTGTTCATAGACACCGGGACAGGGGACACACTATTGGAAACACCACTGTCCATAGACACTGGGACAGGGGACTCACGACTGGAAACACCACTGTTCATAGACACCGGGACAGGGGACTCACTACTGGAAACACCACTGTCCATAGACACCGGGACAGGGGACTCACTACTGGAAACACCACTGTTCATAGACACAGGGACAGGGGACTCACTACTGGAAACACCACTGTTCATAGACACCGGGACAGGGGACTCACTACTGGAAACAGCACTGTTCATAGACACAGGGTCAAGGGGACTCACTACTGGAAACACCACTGTCCATAGACACCGGGACAGGGGGCTCCCTACTGGAAACACCACTGTCCATAGACACAGGGACAGGGGACTCACGACTGGAAACACCACTGTTCATAGACACCGGGACAGTGGACACACTACTGGAAACACCACTGTTCATAGACACCGGGACAGGGGACTCACTACTGGAAACACCACTGTCCATAGACACCGGGACAGGGGACTCACCACTGGAAACACCACTGTTCATAGACACCGGGACAGGGGACTCACTACTGGAAACACCACTGTTCATAGACACCGGGACAGGGGACTCACTACTGGAAACACCACTGTCCATAGACACAGGGACAGGGGGCTCACGACTGGAAACAACACTGTTCATAGACACAGGGACAGGGGACTCACTACTGGAAACACCACTGTCCATAGACACAGGGACAGGGGACTCACTACTGGAAACACCACTGTTCATAGACACAGGGACAGGGGACTCACTACTGGAAACACCGCTGTCCATAGACACAGGGACAGGGGACACACTACTGGAAACACCACTGTCCATAGACACAGGGACAGGGGACTCACTACTGGAAACACCACTGTCCATAGACACAGGGACAGGGGACACACTACTGGAAACACCACTGTTCAAGACACCGGGACAGGGGACTCACTACTGGAAACACCACTGTCCATAGACACAGGGACAGGGGACACACTACTGGAAACACCACTGTCCATAGACACAGGGACAGGGGACTCACTACTGGAAACACCACTGTTCATAGACACAGGGACAGGGGACTCACTACTGGAAACACCACTGTTCATAGACACCGGGACAGGGGGCTCACTACTGGAAACACCACTGTCCATAGACACCGGGACAGGGGACTCACTACTGGAAACACCACTGTTCATAGACACAGGGACAGGGGACTCACTACTGGAAACACCACTGTCCATAGACACAGGGACAGGGGACACACTACTGGAAACACCACTGTCCATAGACACAGGGACAGGGGACTCACCACTGGAAACACCACTGTCCATAGACACCGGGACAGGGGACTCACTGCTGGAAACACCACTGTCCATAGACACCGGGACAGGGGACTCACTACTGGAAACACCACTGTCCATAGACACCGGGACAGGGGGCTCACTACTGGAAACACCACTGTTCATAGACACCGGGACAGGGGACTCACTACTGGAAACACCACTGTCCATAGACACCGGGACAGGGGACTCACTACTGGAAACACCACTGTCCATAGACACCGGGACAGGGGACTCACTACTGGAAACACCACTGTCCATAGACACCGGGACAGGGGACTCACTACTGGAAACACCACTGTCCATAGACACCGGGACAGGGGACTCACTACTGGAAACACCACTGCCCATAGACACCGGGACAGGGGACTCACTATTGGAAACACCACTGTCCATAGACACCGGGACAGGGGACTCACTACTGGAAACACCACTGTCCATAGACACCGGGACAGGGGGCTCACTACTGGAAACACCACTGTTCATAGACACCGGGACAGGGGACTCACTACTGGAAACACCACTGTCCATAGACACCGGGACAGGGGACTCACTACTGGAAACACCACTGTCCATAGACACCGGGACAGGGGACTCACTACTGGAAACACCACTGTCCATAGACACCGGGACAGGGGACTCACTACTGGAAACACCACTGTCCATAGACACAGGGACAGGGGACTCACTACTGGAAACACCACTGTCCATAGACACAGGGACAGGGGACTCACCACTGGAAACACCACTGTTCATAGACACAGGGACAGGGGACACACAACTGGAAACACCACTGTCCATAGACACCGGGACAGGGGACTCACTACTGGAAACACCACTGTTCATAGACACAGGGACAGAGGACTCACTACTGGAAACACCACTGTCCATAGACACCGGGACAGGGGACTCACTACTGGAAACACCACTGTTCATAGACACCGGGACAGGGGACTCACTACTGGAAACACCACTGTCCATAGACACAGGGACAGGGGACTCAGTACTGGAAACACCACTGTCCATAGACACCGGGACAGGGGACACACTACTGGAAACACCACTGTCCAAAGACACCGGGACAGGGGACTCACTACTGGAAACACCACTGTCCATAGACACAGGGACAGGGGACTCACTACTGGAAACACCACTGTCCATAGACACAGGGACAGGGGACACACTACTGGAAACACCACTGTTCATAGACACCGGGACAGTGGACACACTACTGGAAACACCACTGTCCATAGACACCGGGACAGGGGACACACTACTGGAAACACCACTGTCCATAGACACCGGGACAGGGGACTCACTTCTGGAAACACCACTGTCCATAGACACAGGGACAGGGGACTCACTACTGGAAACACCACTGTTCATAGACACAGGGACAGGGGACACACAACTGGAAACACCACTGTCCATAGACACCGGGACAGGGGACTCACTTCTGGAAACACCACTGTTCATAGACACAGGGACAGGGGACTCACTACTGGAAACACCACTGTCCATAGACACCGGGACAGGGGACTCACTACTGGAAACACCACTGTTCATAGACACCGGGACAGGGGACTCACTACTGGAAACACCACTGTCCATAGACACAGGGACAGGGGACTCACTACTGGAAACACCACTGTCCATAGACACCGGGACAGGGGACACACTACTGGAAACACCACTGTCCAAAGACACCGGGACAGGGGACTCACTACTGGAAACACCACTGTCCATAGACACAGGGACAGGGGACACACTACTGGAAACACCACTGTTCATAGACACCGGGACAGGGGACTCACTACTGGAAACACCACTGTTCATAGACACAGGGACAGGGGACAGACTACTGGAAACACCACTGTCCATAGACACAGGGACAGGGGACTCACTACTGGAAACACCACTGTCCATAGACACCGGGACAGGGGACTCACTACTGGAAACACCACTGTCCATAGACACCGGGACAGGGGACTCACTACTGGAAACACCACTGTCCATAGACACAGGGACAGGGGCCTCACTACTGGAAACACCACTGTTCATAGACACCGGGACAGGGGACTCACTACTGGAAACACCACTGTCCATAGACACAGGGACAGGGGACACACTATTGGAAACACCACTGTCCATAGACACCGGGACAGGGGACTCACTACTGGAAACACCACTGTTCATAGACACCGGGACAGGGGACTCACTACTGGAAACACCACTGTTCATAGACACCGGGACAGGGGACTCACTACTGGAAACACCACTGTTCATAGACACCGGGACAGGGGACTCACTACTGGAAACACCACTGTTCATAGACACAGGGACAGGGGACTCACTACTGGAAACACCACTGTTCATAGACACCGGGACAGGGGGCTCACTACTGGAAACACCACTGTCCATAGACACAGGGACAGGGGGCTCACTACTGGAAACACCACTGTCCATAGACACAGGTACAGGGGACTCACTACTGGAAACACCACTGTTCATAGACACAGGGACAGGGGACTCACTACTGGAAACACCACTGTCCATAGACACAGGTACAGGGGACTCACTACTGGAAACACCACTGTTCATAGACACCGGGACAGGGGACTCACTACTGGAAACACCACTGTCCATAGACACCGGGACAGGGGACTCACTACTGGAAACACCACTGTTCATAGACACAGGGACAGGGGACTCACTACTGGAAACACCACTGTTCATAGACACCGGGACAGGGGACTCACTACTGGAAACACCACTGTTCATAGACACAGGGACAGGGGACACACTACTGGAAACACCACTGTCCATAGACACAGGGACAGGGGACTCACTACTGGAAACACCACTGTTCATAGACACAGGGACAGGGGACTCACTACTGGAAACACCACTGTCCATAGACACCGGGACAGGGGACTCACTACTGGAAACACCACTGTCCATAGACACCGGGACAGGGGACTCACTACTGGAAACACCACTGTTCATAGACACCGGGACAGGGGACTCACTACTGGAAACACCACTGTTCATAGACACCGGGACAGGGGACTCACTACTGGAAACACCACTGTTCATAGACACCGGGACAGGGGACTCACTACTGGAAACACCACTGTTCATAGACATCGGGACAGGGGACTCACTACTGGAAACACCTCTGTTCATAGACACCGGGACAGGGGACACACTATTGGAAACACCACTGTCCATAGACACCGGGACAGGGGACTCACTACTGGAAACACCACTGTCCATAGACACCGGGACAGGGGACTCACTACTGGAAACACCACTGTCCATAGACACCGGGACAGGGGACTCACTACTGGAAACACCACTGTTCATAGACACCGGGACAGGGGACTCACTACTGGAAACACCACTGTTCATAGACACCAGGACAGGGGACTCACTACTGGAAACACCACTGTTCATAGACACCGGGACAGGGGACTCACTACTGGAAACACCACTGTCCATAGACACCGGGACAGTGGACACACTACTGGAAACACCACTGTCCATAGACACCGGGACAGGGGACTCACTACTGGAAACACCACTGTCCATAGACACCGGGACAGGGGACTCACTACTGGAAACACCACTGTTCATAGACACCGGGACAGGGGACTCACTACTGGAAACACCACTGTCCATAGACACCGGGACAGGGGACTCACTACTGGAAACACCACTGTCCATAGACACAGGGACAGGGGCCTCACTACTGGAAACACCACTGTTCATAGACACCGGGACAGGGGACTCACTACTGGAAACACCACTGTCCATAGACACAGGGACAGGGGACACACTATTGGAAACACCACTGTCCATAGACACCGGGACAGGGGACTCACTACTGGAAACACCACTGTTCATAGACACCGGGACAGGGGACTCACTACTGGAAACACCACTGTTCATAGACACCGGGACAGGGGACTCACTACTGGAAACACCACTGTTCATAGACACCGGGACAGGGGACTCACTACTGGAAACACCACTGTTCATAGACACAGGGACAGGGGACTCACTACTGGAAACACCACTGTTCATAGACACCGGGACAGGGGGCTCACTACTGGAAACACCACTGTCCATAGACACAGGGACAGGGGGCTCACTACTGGAAACACCACTGTCCATAGACACAGGTACAGGGGACTCACTACTGGAAACACCACTGTTCATAGACACAGGGACAGGGGACTCACTACTGGAAACACCACTGTCCATAGACACAGGTACAGGGGACTCACTACTGGAAACACCACTGTTCATAGACACCGGGACAGGGGACTCACTACTGGAAACACCACTGTCCATAGACACCGGGACAGGGGACTCACTACTGGAAACACCACTGTTCATAGACACAGGGACAGGGGACTCACTACTGGAAACACCACTGTTCATAGACACCGGGACAGGGGACTCACTACTGGAAACACCACTGTTCATAGACACAGGGACAGGGGACACACTACTGGAAACACCACTGTCCATAGACACAGGGACAGGGGACTCACTACTGGAAACACCACTGTCCATAGACACCGGGACAGGGGACTCACTACTGGAAACACCACTGTCCATAGACACCGGGACAGGGGACTCACTACTGGAAACACCACTGTCCATAGACACCGGGACAGGGGACTCACTACTGGAAACACCACTGTTCATAGACACCGGGACAGGGGACTCACTACTGGAAACACCACTGTTCATAGACACCGGGACAGGGGACTCACTACTGGAAACACCACTGTTCATAGACACCGGGACAGGGGACTCACTACTGGAAACACCACTGTTCATAGACATCGGGACAGGGGACTCACTACTGGAAACACCTCTGTTCATAGACACCGGGACAGGGGACACACTATTGGAAACACCACTGTCCATAGACACCGGGACAGGGGACTCACTACTGGAAACACCACTGTCCATAGACACCGGGACAGGGGACTCACTACTGGAAACACCACTGTCCATAGACACCGGGACAGGGGACTCACTACTGGAAACACCACTGTTCATAGACACCGGGACAGGGGACTCACTACTGGAAACACCACTGTTCATAGACACCAGGACAGGGGACTCACTACTGGAAACACCACTGTTCATAGACACCGGGACAGGGGACTCACTACTGGAAACACCACTGTCCATAGACACCGGGACAGTGGACACACTACTGGAAACACCACTGTCCATAGACACCGGGACAGGGGACTCACTACTGGAAACACCACTGTCCATAGACACCGGGACAGGGGACTCACTACTGGAAACACCACTGTTCATAGACACCGGGACAGGGGACTCACTACTGGAAACACCACTGTTCATAGACACCGGGACAGGGGACTCACTACTGGAAACACCACTGTCCATAGACACCGGGACAGGGGACTCACTACTGGAAACACCACTGTCCATAGACACCGGGACAGGGGGCTCACTACTGGAAACACCACTGTTCATAGACACCGGGACAGGGGACTCACTACTGGAAACACCACTGTTCATAGACACCGGGACAGGGGACTCACTACTGGAAACACCACTGTTCATAGACACCGGGACAGGGGACTCACTACTGGAAACACCACTGTTCATAGACACCGGGACGGGGGACTCACTACTGGAAACACCACTGTCCATAGACACCGGGACAGGGGACTCACTACTGGAAACACCACTGTTCATAGACACCGGGACAGGGGACTCACTACTGGAAACACCACTGTTCATAGACACCGGGACGGGGGACTCACTACTGGAAACACCACTGTCCATAGACACAGGGACAGGGGGCTCACTACTGGAAACACCACTGTTCATAGACACAGGGACAGGGGACTCACTACTGGAAACACCACTGTCCATAGACCCCAGGACATGGGACTCACTACTGGAAACACCACTGTTCATAGACACAGGGACAGGGGACTCACCACTGGAAACACCACTGTCCATAGACACCGGGACAGGGGACTCACCACTGGAAACACCACTGTCCATAGACACCGGGACAGGGGACTCACTACTGGAAACACCACTGTCCATAGACACCGGGACAGGGGACTCACTACTGGAAACACCACTGTTCATAGACACAGGGACAGGGGACTCACTACTGGAAACACCACTGTCCATAGACACAGGGACAGGGGACTCACTACTGGAAACACCACTGTCCATAGACACCGGGACAGGGGACTCACTACTGGCAACACCACTGTCCATAGACACCGGGACAGGGGACTCACTACTGGAAACACCACTGTCCATAGACCCCAGGACATGGGACTCACTACTGGAAACACCACTGTCCATAGACACCGGGACAGGGGACTCACTAGTGGAAACACCACTGTCCATAGACACAGGGACAGGGGACTCACTACTGGAAACACCACTGTTCATAGACACCGGGACAGGGGACACACTACTGGAAACACCACTGTCCATAGACACCGGGACAGGGGACTCACTACTGGAAACACCACTGTCCATAGACACCGGGACAGGGGACTCACTACTGGAAACACCACTGTCCATAGACACAGGGACAGGGGGCTCACTACTGGAAACACCACTGTCCATAGACACCGGGACAGGGGACTCACTACTGGAAACACCACTGTCCATAGACACAGGGACAGGGGACTCACTACTGGAAACACCACTGTTCATAGACACCGGGACAGGGGGCTCACTGCTGGAAACACCACTGTTCATAGACACAGGGACAGGGGACTCACTACTGGAAACACCACTGTTCATAGACACAGGGACAGGGGACTCACTACTGGAAACACCACTGTCCATAGACACAGGGACAGGGGACTCACTACTGGAAACACCACTGTCCATAGACACCGGGACAGGGGACTCACTACTGGAAACACCACTGTCCATAGACACAGGGACAGGGGACTCACCACTGGAAACACCACTGTCCATAGACACCGGGACAGGGGACTCACTACTGGAAACACCACTGTCCATAGACACCGGGACAGGGGACTCAATACTGGAAACACCACTGTTCATAGACACCGGGACAGGGGACACACTACTGGAAACACCACTGTTCATAGACACAGGGACAGGGGACTCACTACTGGAAACACCACTGTCCATAGACACAGGGACAGGGGACACACCACTGGAAACACCACTGTTCATAGACACCGGGACAGGGGACTCACTACTGGAAACACCACTGTCCATAGACACCGGGACAGGGGACTCACTACTGGAAACACCACTGTCCATAGACACAGGGACAGGGGACTCACTACTGGAAACACCACTGTCCATAGACACCGGGACAGGGGACTCACTGCTGGAAACACCACTGTTCATAGACACCGGGACAGGGGACTCACTACTGGAAACACCACTGTTCATAGACACAGGGACAGGGGACTCACTACTGGAAACACCACTGTCCATAGACACCGGGACAGGGGACTCACTACTGGAAACACCACTGTCCATAGACACAGGGACAGGGGACTCACTACTGGAAACACCACTGTTCATAGACACAGGGACAGGGGACTCACTACTGGAAACACCACTGTTCATAGACACCGGGACAGGGGACTCACTAATGGAAACACCTCTGTTCATAGACACAGGGACAGGGGACTCACTACTGGAAACACCACTGTTCATAGACACCGGGACAGGGGACACACTACTGGAAACACCACTGTCCATAGACACCGGGACAGGGGACTCACTACTGGAAACACTACTGTTCATAGACACCGGGACAGGGGACTCACTACTGGAAACACCACTGTCCATAGACACAGGGACAGGGGACTCACTACTGGAAACATCACTGTTCATAGACACCGGGACAGGGGACTCACTACTGGAAACACCACTGTCCATAGACACCGGGACAGGGGACTCACTACTGGAAACACCACTGTCCATAGACACAGGGACAGGGGACTCACTACTGGAAACACCACTGTCCATAGACACCGGGACAGGGGACACACTACTGGAAACACCACTGTCCATAGACACCGGGACAGGGGACTCACTACTGGAAACACCTCTGTCCATAGACACCGGGACAGGGGACTCACTACTGGAAACACCACTGTCCATAGACACCGGGACAGGGGACACACTACTGGAAACACCACTGTTCATAGACACCGGGACAGGGGACTCACTACTGGAAACACCACTGTCCATAGACACAGGGACAGGGGACTCACTACTGGAAACACCACTGTTCATAGACACCGGGACAGGGGACTCACTGCTGGAAACACCACTGTCCATAGACACAGGTACAGGGGACTCACTACTGGAAACACCACTGTTCATAGACACCGGGACAGGGGACTCACTACTGGAAACACCACTGTCCATAGACACAGGGACAGGGGACTCACTACTGGAAACACCACTGTCCATAGACACAGGGACAGGGGACTCACTGCTGGAAACACCACTGTTCATAGACACCGGGACAGGGGACTCACTAATGGAAACACCACTGTCCATAGACACAGGTACAGGGGACTCACTACTGGAAACACCACTGTTCATAGACCCCAGGACATGGGTCTCACTATTGGAAACACCACTGTTCATAGACACCGGGACAGGGGACTCACTACTGGAAACACCACTGTTCATAGACACCGGGACAGGGGGCTCACTACTGGAAACACCACTGTTCATAGACACAGGGACAGGGGACTCACTACTGGAAACACCACTGTCCATAGACACCGGGACAGGGGACTCACTACTGGAAACACCACTGTCCATAGACACCGGGACAGGGGACTCACTACTGGAAACACCACTGTCCATAGACACCGGGACAGGGGACTCACTGCTGGAAACACCACTGTCCATAGACACAGGTACAGGGGACACACTACTGGAAACACCACTGTCCATAGACACCGGGACAGGGGACTCACTACTGGAAACACCACTGTCCATAGACACCGGGACAGGGGACTCACTACTGGAAACACCACTGTCCATAGACACCGGGACAGGGGACTCACTGCTGGAAACACCACTGTCCATAGACACAGGTACAGGGGACACACTACTGGAAACACCACTGTCCATAGACACCGGGACAGGGGGCTCATCACTGGAAACACCACTGTTCATAGACACCGGGACAGGGGACTCACTACTGGAAACACCACTGTCCATAGACACAGGGACAGGGGACTCACTACTGGAAACACCACTGTCCATAGACACCGGGACAGGGGACTCACTACTGGAAACACCACTGTTCATAGACACCGGGACAGGGGACTCACTACTGGAAACACCACTGTCCATAGACACCGGGACAGGGGACTCACTACTGGAAACACCACTGTTCATAGACACCGGGACAGGGGACACACTACTGGAAACACCACTGTTCATAGACACCGGGACAGGGGACTCACTACTGGAAACACCACTGTTCATAGACACAGGGACAGGGGACTCACTACTGGAAACACCACTGTTCATAGACACCGGGACAGGGGACTCACTACTGGAAACACCACTGTCCATAGACACAGGGACAGGGGACTCACCACTGGAAACACCACTGTTCATAGACACAGGGACAGGGGACTCACTACTGGAAACACCACTGTTCATAGACACCGGGACAGGGGACTCACTACTGGAAACACCACTGTCCATAGACACCGGGACAGGGGACTCACTACTGGAAACACCACTGTCCATAGACACAGGGACAGGGGACTCACTACTGGAAACACCACTGTCCATAGACACCGGGACAGGGGACTCACCACTGGAAACACCACTGTTCATAGACACCGGGACAGGGGACTCACTACTGGAAACACCACTGTCCATAGACACAGGGACAGGGGACTCACTACTGGAAACACCACTGTCCATAGACACCGGGACAGGGGACTCACCACTGGAAACACCACTGTCCATAGACACAGGGACAGGGGACTCACTACTGGAAACACCACTGTCCATAGACACCGGGACAGGGGACTCACCACTGGAAACACCACTGTTCATAGACACCGGGACAGGGGACTCACTGCTGGAAACACCACTGTTCATAGACACCGGGACAGGGGACTCACTACTGGAAACACCACTGTTCATAGACACAGGGACAGGGGACTCACTACTGGAAACACCACTGTTCATAGACACCGGGACAGGGGACTCACTACTGGAAACACCACTGTCCATAGACACAGGGACAGGGGACTCACTACTGGAAACACCACTGTTCATAGACACAGGGACAGGGGACTCACTACTGGAAACACCACTGTTCATAGACACCGGGACAGGGGACTCACTACTGGAAACACCACTGTCCATAGACACAGGGACAGGGGACTCACTACTGGAAACACCACTGTCCATAGACACCGGGACAGGGGACTCACCACTGGAAACACCACTGTTCATAGACACCGGGACAGGGGACTCACTACTGGAAACACCACTGTTCATAGACACCGGGACAGGGGACTCACTACTGGAAACACCACTGTTCATAGACACCGGGACAGGGGACTCACTACTGGAAACACCACTGTTCATAGACACAGGGACAGGGGACACACTACTGGAAACACCACTGTTCATAGACACCGGGACAGGGGACTCACTACTGGAAACACCACTGTTCATAGACACCGGGACAGGGGACTCACTACTGGAAACACCACTGTCCATAGACACAGGGACAGGGGACTCACTGCTGGAAACACCACTGTCCATAGACACCGGGACAGGGGACTCACTACTGGAAACACCACTGTTCATAGACACCGGGACAGGGGACTCACTACTGGAAACACCACTGTCCATAGACACCGGGACAGGGGACTCACTACTGGAACCACCACTGTCCATAGACACAGGGACAGGGGACTCACTACTGGAAACACCACTGTCCATCGACACAGGGACAGGGGGCTCACTACTGGAAACACCGCTGTTCATAGACACCAGGACAGGGGACTCACTACTGGAAACACCACTGTTCATAGACACCGGGACAGGGGACTCACTATTGGAAACACCACTGTCCATAGACACCGGGACAGGGGACACACTACTGGAAACACCACTGTCCATAGACACAAGGACAGGGGGCTCACTGCTGGAAACACCACTGTTCATAGACACCGGGACAGGGGACTCACTATTGGAAACACCACTGTCCATAGACACCGGGACAGGGGACACACTACTGGAAACACCACTGTCCATAGACACCGGGACAGGGGACTCACTATTGGAAACACCACTGTCCATAGACACCGGGACAGGGGACACACTACTGGAAACACCACTGTCCATAGACACCGGGACAGGGGGCTCACTGCTGGAAACACCACTGTTCATAGACACAGGGACAGGGGACTCACTACTGGAAACACCACTGTCCATAGACACCGGGACAGGGGACACACTACTGGAAACACCACTGTCCATAGACACAGGTACAGGGGACTCACTACTGGAAACACCACTGTTCATAGACACCGGGACAGGGGACTCACTACTGGAAACACCACTGTCCATAGACACCGGGACAGGGGACTCACTACTGGAAACACCACTGTCCATAGACACAGGGACAGGGGACTCACTACTGGAAACACCACTGTTCATAGACCCCAGGACAGGGGACTCACTACTGGAAACACCACTGTTCATAGACCCCAGGACATGGGTCTCACTATTGGAAGCATCCTTGTTCATAGACACAAGTGCAGGGGAACTCGATGCTGGAAGCAACAACAATAACAACAACTTTTATTTATATAGCACCTTTGAAGTAGTAAATCGTCACAAGGCACTGCGCAGGTGCATAAAAAGACAAAAAACGACACAGAGATGCATAAGGAGAAATTCGGGCAGGTGAACAAATGCTTGTCCATAGAGGTAGGTTTTAAGGAGTGTCTTAATGGAGGAAAGAGAGGTAGAGAGGCGGAGAGGGTTAGGGAGGGAATTCCAGAGCTTAGGGCCCAGGCAACAGAAGGCACGGCCACCAATGGTTGAATGATTATAATCAGGGATGCTCAAGGGGGCAGAATTAGAGGAGCGCAGATAACTCGGGGGTTGTGGGGCTGGAGGAGTTTACAGAGATAGGAAGAGGCGATGCCAGGGTGGGATTTGAATATTATGATGGGAATTTTGAAATCAAGTCTTTAAGCCGGAGCCAATGTAGGTCAACGAGCACAGGGGTGATTGGTGAATGGGACTTGGTGCGAGTAAGGATACAGGCAGCTGAACTTTGGATAACCTCAAGTATATGTAGTGTGGAATGTGGGAGGCCAGCTAGGTGTGCGATGGAATAGTGAAGTCTAGAGGTAACAAAGGCCCGGGTGAGAGTTTCAGCAGTGGATGAGCTGAGGCAAGTGTGGAGACGGGCGATGTTACTGAGGTGGAAATAGGCGGTCTTCACTATGCTGCGGATACTCGGTAGCTCATTCCAGGGTCAAATATGAGTCCAAGGTTGTGACCAGTGTGGGTCAGCCTCAGACAGATGTTAGGGAGAGGGATGGAGTCAGTGGCTGGGAACGGAGTTCACCACTGTTCATCAGCACAGGTCCAGGAGTCTCACTATAGGAAACAACATCGCTTTAGTTCCAATAAATCCCACAGTCCCACCGGTGATGGAGGAGCTGTTAACGAACTAGAGAAAGTAAAAGTCCAAAGACAACACAGGCTGATTGTTTTAATGATCTGTTTATTGTTCTCCAGGCAATCCACACACATAAGCCGCCACAGTTATTGTTCATGTCCTTATATTATTTAGATATTAATTACAGACGGGCTTATTCGCCTTTCACACTCAACTGGTGTAACCCACGTGTTCTGACGCTCATTCAGCAATCAACATCCCATTCTCACATCAGCCTAAACCTCAATGCTGGGTCTTCTTTTTCTTTGTGTCCAGAGTTTGATTTAATCCAATTAAACCCCTACCGCTTTTATAACCTTACCATCCACATGATGCGAGCTCTTCTACCTTGCTCTCTGACTCTTACATGGAAACACGCGGGCCTTGTCAGATATTGGCCAGCGTTATATCTGGAGAAGCCTGGGGCAGAGATGGAGCCTGTTGGGGTTCCGGTAAAAGATGGAAAGAACACAGGATGGGATATGAGATGCAATGCAGCTCTAATGCTGGGAATTCCTCCGATCTTTTCGTTGCTTAACTAATTTAAATATTATTCTCAGTGGATATTTCATCCCAATCTTCAGCTCCTCTCTGAATTTAGTCTGTGTTACTGCATAAATACACGTGTTTGTGCAGCAGCTCAATAGCAGGAGCATATTGCTGGTATAATCGGCGATAAGCATTGGGTCATTGAATCCTGTTGAATAATAATGGTTTGTAATTCGCATTAATAAGAAAACTATCACGTACGTCGTCCAGAGCAGTATGAAGTTTCCGGATATGGCGAAGAGTAAGATAATGGATTTCATTCGGTTCTGCATCTCCTGATCATTGTGATTCGCATCATTCTTGCTGCTCCTCAGCCTCCTGCGGACTCTACTGGCCGCCAAAATGTGTCTTACGGTCAGAGCATTGAGCAGCATCATCAGGAATATTGGGAGCAGTGGGGTGAAACAGCGCTGGATCCAGGTAAATGCTACCCACGCAGTTACAGTGTAATACTCTAGTTTTGTATTACAGCCCCAGGGCACGTTGTCGATTGTATAGAAGGGTTCAACTGCAAAGTACCAGGGAATGTTTTTCAAACAGAACAGCAGACACACGGTTCCTATAACCACGGCTGCAGTTTTCTCAGTGCAATATTTAGTCCTCAGCTTCTGGCAACAAATGGTAACAAAACGATCAAAAGTGAAAGCAACTGTTAACCAGACAGAAATATCTGTGACTGCACGGACCAGGACAGTGTGGAAAGAACACACAGGTGTGAGGAACAGGAAGTTAGTAGGGAAATAATAATCATTAATCTGAACCAGTATCACTTCAGTGATAATGACCAGTAGATCCGCTGCCGCCATGGCCACCAGATAGCGGGTGATACACCTGGAGAGACCGCACTTACCCCGGGACAGGATCACAATCGTCATCACGTTCGCTGTAAATGGGAAACAAACAGAAACAGGGAATCAGCCTTCAGATTACAGCAAGGGAGCCAGTTTCACAGTATTTGATGTGAAATGTACTTTACTGCAGGATCTGGGAATGGGAACTGAACTCGTTACCGCTGCTAGGATTGTGCAGTTGACAACAATTTTAACATAAAATTGCAATGTTCAGTATAAGAGAGTCTGGAGTAAATAAGTGAAAATAAACGCCTCCAGCAAAGAGTAAAACATGAACAAAATGGATTCTCTGGGAATTTCCTCGGAGCTGCTCCTCTTCCACCATCACAGCTTCATCAGAAGTGCAAGGAATCCTGACGAGTTCCGAGTAAATTACCGGACGTTAAATTGTATGAGCAAATGGACAGCCAGATAATGAGTTATAATTAATAGCAGCAAGTAGCAGTTCAGTGATGGAAGAACGAATGAAAACAAATCGAAAGAAAAGTGATTGAAAATAAGTACTGAATGGTCAGTTATAAATTGGGAGATAAATGATGGATGAGGAGCAGTGAGAATGAAGCCGGCCCGAAATGTGGTAAATGCTAAATGGGGAGCACCGAAGGTGAGATCATCGGCGGGGTTTGGATCCGTGGCCAGGAGAGGGGAGCAGATACCAGGCGGGGGTCGGAAATGGCTGGTATTTGTCAGGTTGGATTCTCAGACTGGGCGTCATGACTAAAAACTGTTGAAAAGACAAATGTCAAACACCATGTTACAAAGCGACTTGTTGTGGGTCAGCTCGACCAGTTTCTGTTTACAAACCACCAAATGGGACATTTCAACAAAAGCAAAATACTGCGGATGCTGGAAATCTGAAATTAAAACAGAAAATGCTGGAAATACTCAGCAGGTCAGGCAGCATCTGTAGAAAGAGAAACACAGTTAACGTTTCAGGTCGATGACCCTTCGTTAGAACAGGAAAAAGTCAGATGGACAGTTCACCTGATCAACCGACTTCCCCTCGTTGGAAACCCCAGGTCCTGACATGGGCGCCTTGAACAGTTCAACATCATCTGGGCAAACTCCAACAATCACCACAAGGGGGAGAAGGTCAGATGTGAGCAGCAACAAACAAGCTGACCTTGTTCTGTGATCCCAGGAATAATTGAACCTTCCAAAGTACACGATGTAAGACGGAGCACACTCTCGACCTCGCTTTTGTCACCTCTGATAATGGATGAAACTTCAGAGGGAGCTGATGGCGGCGATCCCGAGCTTGCAGCAAAGACCAGTGCAAGTGACAATAGCGGCTGCAGTCCAACCCAGGACAACAAAGCACCTGCCGAGATTCAGCTTCAGAAAGGTTGAGTGGGAAGGTTGTACCTCTGAATTGGACGAATCCATCTGTAATATTAATCCGACACATGAGAAATATTGAGAATCTGTCACCCTGGTGTGTTAAGATTTACCAAAATTACATCCCAGCAGATATGGGAGATATATAAAACTGAATATTCGGAAAAAGCAATCAAAAATATCAAGAGTTTGACTCAGGATAATGTGTCGTATGGCAGGTTGTCAGCTTGACATGGAAAGAAGCGTCAAGGGTTAATTGGTACAGAATAAGGAAGAGGGAGAGTGTGTGGGAGAGAGAGAATGAGAGATGGATAGAACGAGATAGGGAGAGACGAAAAGAGAGTCAGCGAGAGAGAGAGGGGAGACAGAGGGCGAAATAAAAATTGAGATTGAGAGACAGAGCGAAATACGAGAACTATATATATCAGAGACAACTCTGTGCAGAAGGAACAGCCTTTGCAAGATAAGGTAGGTGAAGTAGAAATATTTCACTGTCTTCCTGCAGAACCGACAATAGACAAGAGACTCTTAGGTGAAAGTGATATGACATGATTTTAGGCGTGTATAATTTTTAAATAGTTGAGCAGCTGGGGGGATCTCCATGGATACAGAAATATATTGTAAAGGTACCGCCCCCGAAGCAGAGATAAGATATGAGGTGCTGTCCAGTGACCCTGAGCAGGCTGAGGTGGACCTTCTGCTTGAACCGCTGCAGTCCATGTGGTGAAGTTGCTCCCACAGGGCTGTTAGGGCGGCACTTCTAAGGTTTGGACACAGTTCCTATACACCAAATGTGACGGGCTAATTTTTTCCCAATGTTACCAATATTTTGTAATGAGTCAAACCATTTCAGTAATTTATTTATTTAAAATATGCAGCATTATACAAAATTGCTAAAATTATTCGCCACATTTATCATGCACTAAACCATTAATTGATTCAACAATTGGATCAGTGTTTCAATGGTTTATTAATTATAGTCCCGCCTTACTTAGAGTCACACTTTAAACAGTGGTGACACTTAAATAACAAACGATCTGGTTACACAACGATTGTCGTCAATTACACTTGTTTCTATTTCCAAGTGCAATGACGGGATATGAAGAAAAGAATATCCACCACTCTGAGAATCCAACCACCAATGTCGTCAGTTAAAAATAAAAATATCTTTACTGCTGTGCCGTAATGTTTGTATTTCCCCAGCTCTCCGTTCCTTCAGTCTCCGGGCTCACTCTCCGTGCAATGTCCCGAATATAATCCATTAAAGCACAGAACATTATCATATCAATAAGCATAGCGCAAAAGGAAGAGGGAGGACAGTTAGGGCGTGATATTCCCAGAATTTCTGAAACTGACCCGTAATCTGTAGAATAATCACCTCCGGACAAACACAGCAACTGAGCAGACCCGCAAGGAGAGCAGTAATACAAAGAGACACGGACTTATACAATCAATAACCGGTTACAATGGCTCACCGGGAACTCCACGGGCGGCAAGGATAACTTCAGAAATCACTTATACCAGTTACACTGGAAATGGACACGCGATTAATGGAACTCCCATTCCAGAAATGACGATGAATTGGGAGCTTGACGCACAGTTACACAGGGACACAGGAGGAGGTTATTCAGCCCCACAAGCCTTTTCCGACATCACATTAGACCCTGGCTGATGAGCACCTTAACTCCATTTACCTGTCTTGGTTCCATATCCCATGATACACATACCATAAAAAGTTATATCCATCACAGTCTTAAAATTTCAATTGACAGGCTTTTGGGAAAAGGAGTTCCAGATTTCCACTGCCCTTTGTGTGAGAAAGTGTTTCCTGATTTCCCTCCTAAATGGCATAACTCTCATTTTCAGATCATGTCCCCTCGTTCTCCAATCTCCACCAAGGAAACAGCTTCTCTGCATCTACATTATCGAATCTCTTTATCATTTTAAATAACTCGAATATAACACCCCTCAACATTCTAAACACCAGGAATACAAACTAAGTTTATGCAATCTGTCCTCACAATTTAACCCTTTAAGCCCCGGTGTAATTCTGGTGAACCTGCGCTGAACTCCCTCCAAGACGAATACATTTTTCCTGCGATGCGGTGCCCAAGACTGAACCTCCTGCTCCAGATGGGGTCTGACCAAGGTTCGATATAACTGAAGCATCACTTGCTCACTTTCGAATTTAAACACCCTTGTGAAAAAAAACAAAATCCCATCAACATTTATCCCTACTTTTTGTTTCCTTCCTCGCAAGCAACTACTGACCCGTCTCACAAGGTTACCTCCAATACTGTGCAATCTCACTTTTGTTAATAATATCTGTGTGAAACCTTATCTGAAGCAGGGAAATAACTGATACTGTATTACAACTTGAGAATATGGGGACCAACATTCCATTGCATCGTGTGCTGACGGTTTTTACAGTTAAAATTACACCCGCTGACAGGACATTGAATGAAGGTAACAATTGGAGCTTTTGCTGGACATTATAAGTGCATTATGAACTCAATGAACATATCACTCAAGGAAGATGGCGGACAGGGAGGATGTGATATTCAATTAAATTCTGACATTGATTTGGAAAAAGCAAAACAAATTCTTCAGAAGGAACAGAAAAGATATCGGACATGTACAAAGACCAGTGACACACATAAACCCTGATTCACAAAGTCAGTAAGTTCAGAATCAGTTAGCGGGAACAACAAATACCGCTTGTAGAACGGGAACATGGCAAACAGATATACAATGCATTCAACTTTATTTATCTCTGAGAAATGATGGGGTCTCTTGGTGCAGGACACCGAGCCACAATGGACCCTGTGAGCTGTAATATTCAGAGAAAGACTTATTAATACAGGAGCAAAGCTTCCAATGGGAGCATTAGGCTGCATTGTCCCTGAGATTTGTGAGAGTCAGTGGGACAGTGAGACAACTCACTTCACTATGTCCTTACTGAGTAATATCTTTAAACAGACCTGGCAGAGTTTTAAAACCAATAGTAGAAATATTGGAGTTTGAAGCCGATCACATTTGTTCAAAAAGCAACCTGGAACTTTTAGTAGCAGCGGGTATTGGGAACTCATTCCACTGAATGTGAGATTTCAGTTTCCCAGCTGAAGGGGAGAATTTGATTCCTTGTAATGTAGGAGTTAAAATACACCGGTTTCATACCCAGGGCTCAGTCACACTAAACTATGAATCTGAGCTAGAGAAATGTAACACAGACACAGATTACAGGGCGATATGATCAAAGTGTTTAAAATGTTGCAAGGATGGGAGAAGGTAGATAGAAGCAGATTGATTCCAGCAAATGATGGGGTCAAGAACGAGGCGTCATAGATACAAGATTGAACAGAAGACATTCGGAACATTGGAAAAGGGAGCGGGAGAAACATCTTTACAAAGAGAGTTGGGAGGCGGTGGAGTTCAGTTCCAGGGTTAGTGGTTGGGGCAGAAGCTATGCTCAGTTTCAGAGTAGAGTGGATAGGTTGATGGAGGAAGAGGTGATGAAGGGATATCGGGACAGGCTGGTTAACTGTCTTTACAAATATCTTCTAACTGTAAGGATCAGAAGGGAACTAAATATAACTTGGTAGCGAGCAGCGGTTGGACCGGGCGGACAGGCTGGCTGAGAGTTCAACCGGTGTTATATCAGCATGCAAGTGTATGATCTGAACAATAAAAGTGTCCAGTTTGTATAAAGGGACCAGAACCCGGCTTCTGATCGGTGCTCTGGGTAAAATGCAGGTGATGGAAGCTGAAACGGATTTTTCAAATGGGGACAAAGCCAGGACAAATTCACAGAGTGCTGCTGCTTTGTTTCAATCGCACTCTCAGTGCATTGGATTCCCGGTCTGAGCTGCTGGAAGGGATGTGACAGGAATGGGCTGCCCCCCACCGGCTGAAGGCAGCACAGTGCCCGCCTGGTGGGTGAAGAGGAGCCTGAGAACAGGCTGGTGACCAGTCAGGGGAGAAGATCAGGGGGAGAGTCTGTGTCCCTGCATGGAGCACAAACCCAGCCTCGGCATGGAGTGTGTTCAGCAGGAACAATATCCAGCACTTTGTTGGAAACAGACCGAGAAGGGTGGGAAGATTCTGATTAATGAGACTGAACAAATCCCAGTCCTGACTGCCCAGATTCCCAGGTATATATCCAGGAGCGGCCATCAGTCGATTGATCCCCAACGGGAGTCAGAGGGGGAGAAACTGGAGCATTTTACAACAGAGTGAATGCTCAGTAAGCACGGTGGCATAGTGGTTAGCACTGTTGCCCCACAGCGCCAGGGACCCGGGTTCGAATCCGGCATCGGGTGACTGTGTGGAGTTTGCACATTCTCCCCGTGTTTGCGTGGGTTTCCTCCGGGTGCTCCGGTTTCCTCCCACAGTCCAAAGATGTGCGGGTTAGCATGATTGGCTATGATAAATTGACCCTTAGTGTTAGGGGGATTAAATACGTGGGGTTACGGGGATAGGGTGGGATATGTGTCGGTGCAGGCTCGATGGGCCGAAATGGCCTCTATCTGCACTGTGGGGTTTCTGTGATTCTGTGATATAGTCCTTGTCAGATATTACTGAATGTAGCTGGAAAAAGTGGAGGAGAGAAAATCTGGCCGGGCATGGAAACAATGGAATTAAAATATTCCATAGAATCAAACATTGCACGAGTTCTCAGTTAAAACGGAATCATTGGAATGACAATAAATGCACAAAATAATCTGCAGTTTTTATGGGGTTTAAAGAAACTTAAAAAGGCAAAAAATGAACAGTCAATGAACGAGGTACAGCAGGAAATACAGTCACTGAATTTCTGCCTTTCAATTGACTTGTGAAATACAGTGAGAAACGGACACTTACCGATATAAGAGCAGAAACAGAGTTAACCCTGATTCACAACTTTAGTAATGGAATATAATCACTTACCGGGGATTCCAACAGCTGCTATAATCGGATAGTAAATCATTGCTGCCTGTAAAACTGGTGGTAACTCGGTAAATGGATACACGGTGTATGGAACTCTCATTCTGTCTGAGAAGTGATGGTGACTCTCGGCACTGCACACAGGGCTCAACTGAATCTGTGAGATGAGGGATTGAGATAAAACCATTTATAATTGAGGGACACTTCCCGTGGGATCAGGAAGCATCAGGAGTATTGACATTACTTCCAGTCATTTGGGCAGCGCGTCAACTCCCTTCACTGTAATGTTTGTGCTGCACTAATTAGATTCAAATTGATATCGCAAGTGTTTTGAAATGAAACCGCCCAAAGACTGGAATAATATTTTGCTCACATTTCTCTCTGTCAATGTACTGAAAGCCGGGCTCTGACCGCATCGCTGCAACACCTTCAACAGAAGCAGCTTCAGGGTCCCCTCTGTGACATTACAGGGCTCACTCCTGTCAATGCCCCAGCTGAATTCCCCCAATTCTCAAACATCTTTCAATGTTTACACCGCCCCCGGCCCTCCAAACTCAGCCCTTTCAATGTGGGAGTTTAGGCTGGCAATTGAATGAGTAATTTATGTTTTTAGGACGTGAAGAGTTCGGGCTTTGCACCAAATAAATGTAAAATCTCAGGTAGAAAGAGGTAACCATGGACAGGGGCTCGAAAAATCCTGGACTGAAATCCACATTCTGTAAAGGTTACAGGTGGTGTTAAAGCAGAACCCTTTCAGTTTTAAGCGGGCTCACCCAGGTACAGGGTACTGTCCAATATTGAAGTAGGTTCACAGAATCACAGAAACCCCACAGTGCAGATAGAGGCCATTTCGGCCCATCGAGCCTGCACCGACACATATCCCACCCGATCCCCGTAACCCCTACACCAACACATATCCCACCCTATCCCCGTAACCCCACGTATTTAATCCCCCTAACACTAAGGGCCAATTTATCATAGCCAATCATCCTAACCCGCACATCTTTGGACTGTGGGAGGAAACCGGAGCACCCGGAGGAAACCCACGCAAACGTGGGGAGAATGTGCAAACTCCACACAGACAGTCACCCGAGGCCGGATTCGAACCCGGGTCCCTGGCGCTGTGAGGCAACAGTGCTAACCACTATGCCACTGTGCTGCCTCAGTTGGAGCCGCATTTGGAGCAGAATCTCTGTGGAAATCTCCATCCCCCAGGATTCTGTGGGCTGCGGTGGGGTTTTGCATTTCTGCTCAGTTCATTATTTTCTATTATTATCCCATTCCCAGTAGTTTCACTTTGATCTGTCCAGTGATATTATCGAAGGCCAGGCCTTGGAACACAGGTGTATTCAGACCAGGAGTCGGTCATTCAGTGTCTTGGGCCTGCTCCACCATTCAATTTGATCATTGCTGATCTGCAGCTCAGTTCTGTTTCCCCGGCTTTGCTACTTATCTCTTCATATCCTCACCTTACAACAATGTATCGATTACAGCCATGAAAGCTCCAAATAATCCCGAGCATCCGCAGCTTTTTGTAGATTAGAGTTTCAGATTCCCACCAGCCATCGTGTGACAAGGTCCATCTTGATTTCGCTCCTGAATGACATAAATCTAATGTTAAGCTTATTGCATAGAATTACATATAATATACAGCAGAGAAACAGGCCATTCGGCCCAACTGGTCCATGCTGGTGTTTCTGCTCTACCAGTCTCCTCTCACCCCATCACCATGGCCTTCTAGTCATTTCACCCTCATGTGTTTATCTAGCTTCCCCTTAAATACATCTGTGCAACTCGACTCAACTAATGATTGTGGTAGCGAGTTCGACAATATGTCCCCTTGTTCATGATTCTTGCACCAGACGGAATTGTTTCCCGGTGTCTACCTACTGAATCGTTAGACATTTTAAGCACCTCTTACAGGTCAGCCCTTAATCCCCTTTACTCAAGGGAATCGATGCCATATTTAGCAACCTGTCCTCGTAAATTAACCCTTTTAGCGCAGGTAAATTTCAGCTGATTCTGCGCTCCACCCACTCCAAGGCCGATATATAATCAGTGAGGGCCTCGGGAGTCAGGGGAAGAAAGGAAGTCTGGAGAATGGGGTTGGCGGGATGGATTGTGGTCTCGTGTAAAGTGAGGGGCAATGGGGGTCGGAGGATGGGGAGACTAGAGAATGGGAGGTCAGAGAGAGGATAATGGGGTCAGCCAGAGGGGGACTGAGGGTCAGGACAGGGAAATGGGATCAGAGAGAGTGGGCAAGAGGGTCAACAGCTGGTAAATGGGGTCAGAGAGAGGGGGCAAGAGGGTCAGCAGCAGATAAAGGGGGTCAGAGAGAGGGGGAAGAGGGTCAGCAGCAGCTTATTGGGGTCAGAGAGAGGGGGAAGAGGGTCAGCAGCAGGTAAATGGGGCCAAAGAGAGGGGGAAGAGGGTCAACAGCTGGTAAATGGAGTCAGAGAAAGGGGGAAGAGGGTCAGCAGCAGCTAAATGGGGCCAAAGACAGGGGGAAGAGGGTCAACAGCTGGTAAATGGGGTCCGAGAGAGGGGGAAGAGGGTCAGCAGCAGTTAAATGGGGTCAGAGAGAGGGGGAAGATGGTCAGCAGCAGGTAAATGGGGTCAGAGAGAGGGGGAAGAGGGTCAGCAGTAGGTAAATGGGGTCAGAGAGAGGGGGAAGAGGGTCAGCAGCAGGTAAATGGGGTCAGAGAGAGGGGGAAGAGGGTCAGCAGTAGGTAAATGGGGTCAGAGAGAGGGGGAAGAGGGTCAGCAGCAGGTAAATGGGGTCAGAGAGAGGGGGAAGAGGGTCAGCAGCAGGTAAATGGGGTCAGAGAGGGGGGAAGAGGGTCAGCAGTAGGTAAATGGGGACAGAGAGAGGGGGAAGAGGGTCAGCAGCAGGTAAATGGGGCCAAAGAGAGGGGGAAGAGGGTCAACAGCAGGTAAATGGGGTCAGAGAGAGGGGGAAGAGGGTCAACAGCAGGTAAATGGGGTCAGAGAGAGGGGGAAGAGGGTCAGCAGTAGGTAAATGGGGTCAGAGAGAGGGGGGAAGAGGGTCAGCAGTAGGTAAATGGGGTCAGAGAGAGGGGGAAGAGGGTCAGCAGTAGGTAAATGGGGTCAGAGAGAGGGGGAAGAGGGTCAGCAGTAGGTAAATGGGGTCAGAGAGAGGGGGAAGAGGGTCAGCAGCAGGTAAATGGGGTCAGAGAGAGGGGGAAGAGGGTCAGCAGTAGGTAAATGGGGTCAGAGAGGGGGGAAGAGGGTCAGCAGCAGGTAAATGGGGTCAGAGAGAGGGGGAAGAGGGTCAGCAGCAGGTAAATGGGGTCAGAGAGAGGGGGAAGAGGGTCAGCAGCAGGTAAATGGGGTCAGAGAGAGGGGGAAGAGGGTCAGCAGCAGGTAAATGGGGTCAGAGAGAGGGGGAAGAGGGTCAGCAGTAGGTAAATGGGGTCAGAGAGGGGGGAAGAGGGTCAGCAGCAGGTAAATGGGGTCAGAGAGAGGGGGAAGAGGGTCAGCAGTAGGTAAATGGGGTCAGAGAGAGGGGGAAGAGGGTCAGCAGCAGGTAAATGGGGTCAGAGAGAGGGGGAAGAGGGTCAGCAGTAGGTAAATGGGGTCAGAGAGAGGGGGAAGAGGGTCAGCAGTAGGTAAATGGGGCCAGAGAGAGGGGGAAGAGGGTCAGCAGTAGGTAAATGGGGTCAGAGAGGGGGGAAGAGGGTCAGCAGCAGGTAAATGGGGTCAGAGAGAGGGGGAAGAGGGTCAGCAGTAGGTAAATGGGGTCAGAGAGAGGGGGAAGAGGGTCAGCAGCAGGTAAATGGGGTCAGAGAGAGGGGGAAGAGGGTCAGCAGTAGGTAAATGGGGTCAGAGAGAGGGGGAGAGGGTCAGCAGTAGGTAAATGGGGTCAGAGAGAGGGGGAAGAGGGTCAGCAGCAGGTAAATGGGGTCAGAGAGAGGGGGAAGAGGGTCAGCAGCAGGTAAATGGGGTCAGAGAGAGGGGGAAGAGAGTCAGCAGCAGGTAAATGGGGTCAGAGAGAGGGGGAAGAGGGTCAGCAGCAGGTAAATGGGGTCAGAGAGAGGGGGAAGAGGGTCAGCAGCAGGTAAATGGGGCCAGAGAGAGGTGGAAGAGAGTCAGCAGTAGGTAAATGGGGTCAGAGAGAGGGGGAAGAGGGTCAGCAGTAGGTAAATGGGGTCAGAGAGAGGGGGAAGAGGGTCAGCAGTAGGTAAATGGGGTCAGAGAGAGGGGGAGGAGGGTCAGCAGTAGGTAAATGGGGGCAGAGAGAGGGGGAAGAGGGTCAGCAGTAGGTAAATGGGGTCAGAGAGAGGGGGAAGAGGGTCAGCAGTAGGTAAATGGGGTCAGAGAGAGGGGGAAGAGGGTCAGCAGTAGGTAAATGGGGTCAGAGAGAGGGGGAAGAGGGTCAGCAGTAGGTAAATGAGGACAGAGTGAGGGGGGAAGAGGGTCAGCAGTAGGTAAATGGGGTCAGAGAGAGGGGGAAGAGGGTCAGCAGTAGGTAAATGAGGTCAGAGAGAGGGGGAAGAGGGTCAGCAGTAGGTAAATGGGGTCAGAGAGAGGGGGAAGAGGGTCAGCAGTAGGTAAATGGGGTCAGAGAGAGGGGGAAGAGGGTCAGCAGTAGGTAAATGGGGTCAGAGAGAGGGGGAAGAGGGTCAGCAGTAGGTAAATGTGGTCAGAGAGAGGGGAAGAGGGTCAGCAGCAGGTAAATGGGGTCAGAGAGAGGGGGAAGAGGGTCAGCAGTAGGTAAATGGGGTCAGAGAGAGGGGGAAGAGGGTCAGCAGCAGGTAAATGGGGTCAGAGAGAGGGGGAAGAGGGTCAGCAGCAGGTAAATGGGGTCAGAGAGAGGGGGAAGAGGGTCAGCAGCAGGTAAATGGAGTCAGAGAGAGGGGGAAGAGGGTCAGCAGTAGGTAAATGGGGTCAGAGAGGGGGGAAGAGGGTCAGCAGCAGGTAAATGGGGTCAGAGAGAGGGGGAAGAGGGTCAGCAGTAGGTAAATGGGGTCAGAGAGAGGGGGAAGAGGGTCAGCAGCAGGTAAATGGGGTCAGAGAGAGGGGGGAAGAGGGTCAGCAGTAGGTAAATGGGGTCAGAGAGAGGGGGGAAGAGGGTCAGCAGTAGGTAAATGGAGTCAGAGAGAGGGGGAAGAGGGTCAGCAGCAGGTAAATGGAGTCAGAGAGAGGGGGAAGAGGGTCAGCAGCAGGTAAATGGGGTCAGAGAGAGGGGGAAGAGGGTCAGCAGTAGGTAAATGGGGTCAGAGAGAGGGGGAAGAGGGTCAGCAGCAGGTAAATGGGGTCAGAGAGAGGTGGAAGAGGGTCAGCAGTAGGTAAATGGGGTCAGAGAGAGGGGGAAGAGGGTCAGCAGCAGGTAAATGGGGTCAGAGAGAGGGGGAAGAGGGTCAGCAGTAGGTAAATGGGGTCAGAGAGAGGGGGAAGAGGGTCAGCAGTAGGTAAATGGGGTCAGAGAGAGGGGGAAGAGGGTCAGCAGTAGGTAAATGGGGTCAGAGAGAGGGGGAAGAGGGTCAGCAGTAGGTAAATGGGGTCAGAGAGAGGGGGAAGAGGGTCAGCAGTAGGTAAATGGGGTCAGAGAGGGGGGGAAGAGGGTCAGCAGTAGGTAAATGGGGTCAGAGAGAGGGGGAAGAGGGTCAGCAGCAGGTAAATGGGGTCAGAGAGAGGGGGAAGAGGGTCAGCAGTAGGTAAATGGGGTCAGAGAGAGGGGGAAGAGGGTCAGCAGCAGGTAAATGGGGCCAGAGAGAGGGGGAAGAGGGTCAGCAGTAGGTAAATGGGGTCAGAGAGAGGGGGAAGAGGGTCAGCAGCAGGTAAATGGGGCCAGAGAGAGGGGGAAGAGGGTCAGCAGTAGGTAAATGGGGTCAGAGAGAGGGGGAAGAGGGTCAGCAGCAGGTAAATGGGGTCAGAGAGAGGGGGAAGAGGGTCAGCAGTAGGTAAATGGGGTCAGAGAGAGGGGAAGAGGGTCAGCGGTAGGTAAATGGGGTCAGAGAGAGGGGGAAGAGGGTCAGCAGTAGGTAAATGGGGTCAGAGAGAGGGGGAAGAGGGTCAGCGGTAGGTAAATGGGGTCAGAGAGAGGGGGAAGAGGGTCAGCAGCAGGTAAATGGGGCCAGAGAGAGGGGGAAGAGGGTCAGCAGTAGGTAAATGGGGTCAGAGAGAGGGGGGAAGAGGGTCAGCAGTAGGTAAATGGAGTCAGAGAGAGGGGGGAAGAGGGTCAGCAGTAGGTAAATGGGGTCAGAGAGAGGGGGAAGAGGGTCAGCAGTAGGTAAATGGGGTCAGAGAGAGGGGGAAGAGAGTCAGCAGTAGGTAAATGGGGTCAGAGAGAGGGGGAAGAGGGTCAGCAGTAGGTAAATGGAGTCAGAGAGAGGGGGGAAGAGGGTCAGCAGTAGGTAAATGGGGTCAGAGAGAGGGGGAAGAGGGTCAGCAGTAGGTAAATGGGGTCAGAGAGAGGGGGAAGAGGGTCAGCAGTAGGTAAATGGGGTCAGAGAGGGGGGAAGAGGGTCAGCAGTAGGTAAATGGGGTCAGAGAGAGGGGGAAGAGGGTCAGCAGTAGGTAAATGGTGTCAGAGAGGGGGGAAGAGGGTCAGCAGCAGGTAAATGGGGTCAGAGAGAGGGGGAAGAGGGTCAGCAGTAGGTAAATGGGGTCAGAGAGAGGGGGAAGAGGGTCAGCAGTAGGTAAATGGGGCCAGAGAGAGGGGGAAGAGGGTCAGCAGCAGGTAAATGGGGTCAGAGAGAGGGGGAAGAGGGTCAGCAGTAGGTAAATGGGGTCAGATCAGAGAGAGGGGGAAGAGGGTCAGCAGTAGGTAAATGGGGTCAGAGAGGGGGAAAGAGGGTCAGCAGTAGGTAAATGGGGTCAGAGAGAGGGGGAAGAGGGTCAGCAGCAGGTAAATGGGGTCAGAGAGAGGGGAAGAGGGTCAGCAGTAGGTAAATGGGGTCAGAGAGAGGGGAAGAGGGTCAGCAGCAGTTAAATGGGGTCAGAGAGAGGGGAAGAGGGTCAGCAGTAGGTAAATGGGGTCAGGGAGAGGGGGAAGAGGGTCAGCAGTAGGTAAATGGGGTCAGGAGAGGGGGAAGAGGGTCAGCAGTAGGTAAATGGGTCAGGGAGAGGGGGAAGAGGGTCAGCAGTAGGTAAATGGGGTCAGAGTGAGGGGGGAAGAGGGTCAGCAGTAGGTAAATGGGGTCAGAGAGAGGGGGAAGAGGGTCAGCAGTAGGTAAATGGGGTCAGAGAGAGGGGGAAGAGGGTCAGCAGTAGGTAAATGGGGTCAGAGAGAGGGGGGAAGAGGGTCAGCAGTAGGTAAATGGGGTCAGAGAGAGGGGGAAGAGAGTCAGCAGCAGGTAAATTGGGTCAGAGAGAGGGGGAAGAGGGTCAGCAGCAGGTAAATGGGGTCAGAGAGAGGGGGAGAGGGTCAGCAGCAGGTAAATGGGGTCAGAGAGAGGGGGAAGAGGGTCAGCAGCAGGTAAATGGGGTCAGAGAGAGGGGGAAGAGGGTCAGCAGCAGGTAAATTGGGTCAGAGAGAGGGGGAAGAGGGTCAGCAGCAGGTAAATGGGGTCAGAGAGAGAGGGGAAGAGAGGTCAGCAGCAGGTAAATGGGGTCAGAGAGAGGGGGAAGAGGGTCAGCAGTAGGTAAATGGGGTCAGAGAGAGGGGGAAGAGGGTCAGCAGTAGGTAAATGGGGTCAGAGAGAGGGGGAAGAGAGTCAGCAGTAGGTAAATGGGGTCAGAGAGAGGGGGAAGAGGGTCAGCAGTAGGTAAATGGGGTCAGAGAGAGGGGGAAGAGAGTCAGCAGCAGGTAAATGGGGTCAGAGAGAGGGGAAGAGGGTCAGCAGTAGGTAAATGGGGTCAGAGAGAGGGGGAAGAGGGTCAGCAGCAGGTAAATGGGGTCAGAGAGAGGGGGAAGAGGGTCAGCAGCAGGTAAATGGGGTCAGAGAGAGGGGAAGAGGGTCAGCAGTAGGTAAATGGGGTCAGAGAGAGGGGGAAGAGGGTCAGCAGTAGGTAAATGGGGTCAGAGAGAGGGGGAAGAGGGTCAGCAGTAGGTAAATGGGGTCAGAGAGAGGGGGAAGAGGGTCAGCAGTAGGTAAATGGGGTCAGAGAGAGGGGGAAGAGGGTCAGCAGTAGGTAAATGGGGTCAGAGAGAGGGGAAGAGGGTCAGCAGTAGGTAAATGGGGTCAGAGAGAGGGGGAAGAGGGTCAGCAGTAGGTAAATGGGGTCAGAGAGAGGGGGAAGAGGGTCAGCAGTAGGTAAATGGGGTCAGAGAGAGGGGGAAGAGGGTCAGCAGTAGGTAAATGGGGTCAGAGAGAGGGGGAAGAGGGTCAGCAGTAGGTAAATGGGGTCAGAGAGGGGGGAAGAGGGTCAGCAGCAGGTAAATGGGTCAGAGAGAGGGGGAAGAGGGTCAGCAGTAGGTAAATGGGGTCAGAGAGAGGGGGAAGAGGGTCAGCAGTAGGTAAATGGGGTCAGAGAGAGGGGGAAGAGGGTCAGCAGCAGGTAAATGGGGTCAGAGAGAGGGGGAGAGGGTCAGCAGTAGGTAAATGGGGTCAGAGAGAGGGGGAAGAGGGTCAGCAGCAGGTAAATGGTGTCAGAGAGAGGGGGAAGAGGGTCAGCAGCAGGTAAATGGGGTCAGAGAGAGGGGGAAGAGGGTCAGCAGCAGGTAAATGGAGTCAGAGAGAGGGGGAAGAGGGTCAGCAGTAGGTAAATGGGGTCAGAGAGGGGGGAAGAGGGTCAGCAGCAGGTAAATGGGGTCAGAGAGAGGGGGAAGAGGGTCAGCAGTAGGTAAATGGGGTCAGAGAGAGGGGGAAGAGGGTCAGCAGTAGGTAAATGGGGTCAGAGAGAGGGGGAAGAGGGTCAGCAGTAGGTAAATGGGGTCAGAGAGAGGGGGAAGAGGGTCAGCAGTAGGTAAATGGGGTCAGAGAGAGGGGGAAGAGGGTCAGCAGCAGGTAAATGGGGTCAGAGAGAGGGGAAGAGGGTCAGCAGCAGGTAAATGGTGTCAGAGAGAGGGGGAAGAGGGTCAGCAGCAGGTAAATGGGGTCAGAGAGAGGGGGAAGAGGGTCAGCAGCAGGTAAATGGAGTCAGAGAGAGGGGGAAGAGGGTCAGCAGCAGGTAAATGGAGTCAGAGAGAGGGGGAAGAGGGTCAGCAGTAGGTAAATGGGGTCAGAGAGGGGGGAAGAGGGTCAGCAGCAGGTAAATGGGGTCAGAGAGAGGGGGAAGAGGGTCAGCAGTAGGTAAATGGGGTCAGAGAGAGGGGGAAGAGGGTCAGCAGTAGGTAAATGGGGTCAGAGAGAGGGGGAAGAGGGTCAGCAGTAGGTAAATGGGGTCAGAGAGAGGGGGAAGAGGGTCAGCAGTAGGTAAATGGGGTCAGAGAGAGGGGGAAGAGGGTCAGCAGTAGGTAATGGGGTCAGAGAGAGGGGGAAGAGGGTCAGCAGTAGGTAAATGGGGTCAGAGAGAGGGGGAAGATGGTCAGCAGTAGGTAAATGGGGTCAGAGAGAGGGGGAAGAGGGTCAGCAGCAGGTAAATGGGGTCAGAGAGAGGGGGAAGAGGGTCAGCAGCAGGTAAATGGTGTCAGAGAGAGGGGGAAGAGGGTCAGCAGCAGGTAAATGGGGTCAGAGAGAGGGGAAGAGGGTCAGCAGGAGGTAAATGGGGTCAGAGAGAGGGGGAAGAGGGTCAGCAGCAGGTAAATGGGGTCAGAGAGAGGGGAAGAGGGTCAGCAGTAGGTAAATGGGGTCAGAGAGAGGGGGAAGAGGGTCAGCAGCAGGTAAATGGTGTCAGAGAGAGGGGGAAGAGGGTCAGCAGCAGATAAATGGGGTCAGAGAGAGGGGGGAAGAGGGTCAGCAGTAGGTAAATGGGGTCAGAGAGAGGGGGAAGAGGGTCAGCAGCAGGTAAATGGGGTCAGAGAGAGGGGGAAGAGGGTCAGCAGCAGGTAAATGGGCCAGAGAGAGGGGGAAGAGGGTCAGCAGTAGGTAAATGGGGTCAGAGAGAGGGGGAAGAGGGTCAGCAGCAGATAAATGGGGTCAGAGAGAGGGGGAAGAGGGTCAGCAGTAGGTAAATGGGGTCAGAGAGAGGGGGGAAGAGGAGTCAGCAGCAGGTAAATGGGGTCAGAGAGGGGGGAAGAGGGTCAGCAGTAGGTAAATGGGGTCAGAGAGAGGGGGAAGAGGGTCAGCAGTAGGTAAATGGGGTCAGAGAGAGGGGGAAGAGGGTCAGCAGTAGGTAAATGGGGTCAGAGAGAGGGGAAGAGGGTCAGCAGTAGGTAAATGGGGTCAGAGAGAGGGGGAAGAGGGTCAGCAGTAGGTAAATGGGTCAGAGAGAGGGGGAAGAGGGTCAGCAGTAGGTAAATGGGGTCAGAGAGAGGGGGAAGAGGGTCAGCAGCAGGTAAATGGGGTCAGAGAGAGGGGGAAGAGGGTCAGCAGTAGGTAAATGGGTCAGAGAGGGGGGGAAGAGGGTCAGCAGTAGGTAAATGGGGTCAGAGAGAGGGGGAAGAGGGTCAGCAGCAGGTAAATGGGGTCAGAGAGAGGGGGAAGAGGGTCAGCAGCAGGTAAATGGGGTCAGAGAGAGGGGGAAGAGGGTCAGCAGTAGGTAAATGGGGTCAGACAGAGGGGGGAAGAGGGTCAGCAGTAGGTAAATGGGGTCAGAGAGAGGGGGAAGAGGGTCAGCAGTAGGTAAATGGGGTCAGAGAGAGGGGGAAGAGGGTCAGCAGCAGGTAAATGGGGTCAGAGAGAGGGGGAAGAGGGTCAGCAGTAGGTAAATGGGGTCAGAGAGAGGGGGAAGAGGGTCAGCAGCAGGTAAATGGGGGTCAGAGAGAGGGGGAAGAGGGTCAGCAGTAGGTAAATGGGGTCAGAGAGAGGGGGAAGAGGGTCAGCAGTAGGTAAATGGGGTCAGAGAGAGGGGGAAGAGGGTCAGCAACAGGTAAATGGGGTCAACAAGAATTTGCAAAATGGGACAAACACCCAATTGAGATCCTACATGCAGAATTCTGTAAAAGTATCCTCCGGACTCAAAGGAAAACAGTAAACAATGCATGCAGGGCGGAACTAGGCCAATATCCATTAATAATCACTATCCAAAAAAGAGCCACCAAATTTTGGAATCACCTACAAATGAGCAATCCCCAATGCTATCACTACGACGCCCTGAAATGCCAAGAGCTGACCATAAAGAAGAATACCCTCAGTCAACTAGTCCTGGGACTCAGTGAAGTAACTACTAACAATACTAACAATAACCAGCCCCAGGACAGTGACAGGGTAACACAAAGAATTCGACCCAACACAATCGTCGCTAAGCAAAAGGAAAAATATCTGACATATTGGGCAGAAACAACAAAAACCCAAAGCAAACTCAATTGCTACTTGGCCCTAAACAGACAATACAACATAGCTGATTACCTGACCATGGTAAAGGATAACAAACTGAGAAGAACCTTGACAAGGTACAGACTTAGCGAACATAGCCTAGCGATCGAAAAAGGCAGACACAGGCAGACCAGGCTGCCAAGAGAGGACAGGATATGCTCTCACTGCAGTCAGGGAGTGGTGGAGACAGAGATGCACTTCCTCACAGCTTGTGGAAAATATCAGGGCATCAGGGAGAATTTCTACCAAAAATTCTCACAAATATGCCCTGATTTCAGAAATCTGAATGACAACCAAAAACTCCCATTCCTACTGGGAGAGGAGAGAAGCTGTGTAACGCTGGCGGCGCACTATGTTGCAGCTTGCCATGAACAGAGGGACAACCAGTAAGCTAAGAAAAAAATATATATAAACAATGCGAATGTATATTTATACACTCAGGGATATACCTGTTTATACACTGTATGAATAGAACTGCGTTTATGTGCTGAACCATAAATGTATTTTGATGCTTTGGCAACATAAGATGTAACTTATCATGCCAATAAAGCGATTTAAATTGTAAATTGTAATTGTCAGAGAGAGGGGAAAGAGAGTCAGCAATCGGTAAATGGGGTCAGAGAGGGGGGAAGAGGGTCAGCAGCAGGTAAATGGGGTCAGTGAGAGGGGGAAGAGGGTCAGCAGTAGGTAAATGGGGTCAGAGAGAGGGGGAAGAGGGTCAGCAGCAGGTAAATGGGGTCAGAGAGAGGGGGGAAGAGGGTCAGCAGCAGGTAAATGGGGTCAGAGAGAGGGGAAAGAGGGTCAGCAGCAGGTAAATGGGGTCAGAGAGAGGGGGAAGAGGGTCAGCAGCAGGTAAATGGGGTCAGAGGGAGGGGGAAGAGAGTCAGCAGTAGGTAAATGGGGTCAGAGAGAGGGGGAAGAGGGTCAGCAGCAGGTAAATGGGGTCAGAGAGAGGGGGAAGAGGGTCAGCAGCTGGTAAATGGGGTCAGAGAGAGGGGGAAGAGGGTCAGCAGTAGGTAAATGGGGTCAGAGAGAGGGGGAAGAGGGTCAGCAGCAGGTAAATGGGGTCAGAGAGAGGGGGAAGAGGGTCAGCAGTAGGTAAATGGGGTCAGAGAGAGGGGGAAGAGGGTCAGCAGTAGGTAAATGGAGTCAGAGAGAGGGGGAAGAGGGTCAGCAGTAGGTAAATGGGGTCAGAGAGAGGGGGAAGAGGGTCAGCAGTAGGTAAATGGGGTCAGAGAGAGGGGGAAGAGGGTCAGCAGTAGGTAAATGGGGTCAGAGAGAGGGGGAAGAGAGTCAGCAGTAGGTAAATGGGGTCAGAGAGAGGGGAAGAGGGTCAGCAGCAGGTAAATGGGGTCAGAGAGAGGGGAAGAGGGTCAGCAGCAGGTAAATGGGGTCAGAGAGAGGGGGAAGAGGGTCAGCAGTAGGTAAATGGGGTCAGAGAGAGGGGGAAGAGGGTCAGCAGTAGGTAAATGGGGTCAGAGAGAGGGGGAAGAGAGTCAGCAGTAGGTAAATGGGGTCAGAGAGAGGGGGAAGAGGGTCAGCAGCAGGTAAATGGGGTCAGAGAGAGGGGGAAGAGGGTCAGCAGCAGGTAAATGGGGTCAGAGAGAGGGGGAAGAGGGTCAGCAGTAGGTAAATGGGGTCAGAGAGAGGGGGAAGAGGGTCAGCAGCAGGTAAATGGGGTCAGAGAGAGGGGGGAAGAGGGTCAGCAGCAGGTAAATGGGGTCAGAGAGAGGGGAAGAGGGTCAGCAGCAGGTAAATGGGGTCAGAGAGAGGGGGAAGAGGGTCAGCAGTAGGTAAATGGGGTCAGAGAGAGGGGGAAGAGGGTCAGCAGTAGGTAAATGGGGTCAGAGAGAGGGGGAAGAGGGTCAGCAGCAGGTAAATGGGGTCGGAGAGAGGGGGAAGAGGGTCAGCAGTAGGTAAATGGGGTCAGAGAGAGGGGGAAGAGGGTCAGCAGCAGGTAAATGGGGTCAGAGAGAGGGGGAAGAGGGTCAGCAGCAGGTAAATGGGGTCAGAGAGAGGGGGAAGAGGGTCAGCAGTAGGTAAATGGGGTCAGAGAGAGGGGGAATAGGGTCAGCAGCAGGTAAATGGGGTCAGAGAGAGGGGAAGAGGGTCAGCAGCAGGTAAATGGGGTCAGAGAGAGGGGGGAAGAGGGTCAGCAGTAGGTAAATGGGGTCAGAGAGAGGGGGAAGAGGGTCAGCAGCGAGTAAATGGTGTCAGAGAGAGGGGGGAAGAGGGTCAGCAGCAGGTAAATGGGGTCAGAGAGAGGGGGGAAGAGGGTCAGCAGTAGGTAAATGGGGTCAGAGAGAGGGGGAAGAGGGTCAGCAGCGAGTAAATGGTGTCAGAGAGAGGGGGGAAGAGGGTCAGCAGCAGGTAAATGGGGTCAGAGAGAGGGGGAAGAGGGTCAGCAGTAGGTAAATGGGGTCAGAGAGAGGGGGAAGAGGGTCAGCAGTAGGTAAATGGGGTCAGAGAGAGGGGGGAAGAGGGTCAGCAGCAGGTAAATGGGGTCAGAGAGAGGGGGAAGAGGGTCAGCAGTAGGTAAATGAGGTCAGAGAGAGGGGGAAGAGGGTCAGCAGCAGGTAAATGGGGTCAGAGAGAGGGGGAAGAGGGTCAGCAGCAGGTAAATGGGGTCAGAGAGAGGGGGAAGAGGGTCAGCAGTAGGTAAATGAGGTCAGAGAGAGGGGGAAGAGGGTCAGCAGTAGGTAAATGGGGTCAGAGAGGGGGGAAGAGGGTCAGCAGCAGGTAAATGGGGTCAGAGAGAGGGGGAAGAGGGTCAGCAGTAGGTAAATGAGGTCAGAGAGAGGGGGAAGAGGGTCAGCAGTAGGTAAATGGGGTCAGAGAGAGGGGGAAGAGGGTCAGCAGTAGGTAAATGGGGTCAGAGAGAGGGGGAAGAGGGTCAGCAGCAGGTAAATGGGGTCAGAGAGAGGGGGAAGAGGGTCAGCAGTAGGTAAATGGGGTCAGAGAGAGGGGGAAGAGGGTCAGCAGCAGGTAAATGGGTTCAGAGAGAGGGGAAGAGGGTCAGCAGCAGGTAAATGGGGTCAGAGAGAGGGGGAAGAGGGTCAGCAGTAGGTAAATGGGGTCAGAGAGAGGGGGAAGAGGGTCAGCAGTAGGTAAATGGGGTCAGAGAGAGGGGGAAGAGGGTCAGCAGCAGGTAAATGGGGTCAGAGAGAGGGGGAAGAGGGTCAGCAGTAGGTAAATGGGGTCAGAGAGAGGGGGGAAGAGGGTCAGCAGCAGGTAAATGGGGTCAGAGAGAGGGGAAGAGGGTCAGCAGTAGGTAAATGGGGTCAGAGAGAGGGGGGAAGAGAGTCAGCAGCAGGTAAATGGGGTCAGAGAGAGGGGGAAGAGGGTCAGCAGCAGGTAAATGGGGTCAGAGAGAGGGGGAAGAGGGTCAGCAGTAGGTAAATGGGGTCAGAGAGAGGGGGAAGAGGGTCAGCAGTAGGTAAATGGGGTCAGAGAGAGGGGGAAGAGGGTCAGCAGTAGGTAAATGGGGTCAGAGAGAGGGGGAAGAGGGTCAGCAGCAGGTAAATGGGGTCAGAGAGAGGGGGAAGAGGGTCAGCAGTAGGTAAATGGGGCCAGAGAGAGGGGGAAGAGGGTCAGCAGTAGGTAAATGGGGGCAGAGAGAGGGGGAAGAGGGTCAGCAGTAGGTAAATGGGGGCAGAGAGAGGGGAAGAGGGTCAGCAGTAGGTAAATGGGGTCAGAGAGAGGGGGAAGAGAGTCAGCAGTAGGTAAATGGGGTCAGAGAGAGGGGGAAGAGGGTCAGCAGTAGGTAAATGGAGTCAGAGAGAGGGGGAAGAGTGTCAGCAGCAGGTAAATGGGGTCAGAGAGAGGGGGAAGAGGGTCAGCAGCAGGTAAATGGGGCCAGAGAGAGGGGGAAGAGGGTCAGCAGCAGGTAAATGGGGTCAGAGAGAGGGGGAAGAGTGTCAGCAGCAGGTAAATGGGGTCAGAGAGAGGGGGAAGAGGGTCAGCAGTAGGTAAATGGGGTCAGAGAGAGGGGGAAGAGGGTCAGCAGCAGGTAAATGGGGTCAGAGAGAGGGGGAAGAGGGTCAGCAGTAGGTAAATGGGGTCAGAGAGAGGGGGAAAGAGGGTCAGCAGTAGGTAAATGGGGCCAAAGACAGGGGGAAGAGGGTCAACAGCTGGTAAATGGGGTCCGAGAGAGGGGGAAGAGGGTCAGCAGCAGTTAAATGGGGTCAGAGAGAGGGGGAAGAGGGTCAGCAGCAGGTAAATGGGGCCAGAGAGAGGGGGAAGAGGGTCAGCAGTAGGTAAATGGGGTCAGAGAGAGGGGGGAAGAGGGTCAGCAGTAGGTAAATGGGGTCAGAGAGAGGGGAAGAGGGTCAGCAGCAGTTAAATGGGGTCAGAGAGAGGGGGAAGAGGGTCAGCAGCAGGTAAATGGGGCCAGAGAGAGGGAGAAGAGGGTCAGCAGCAGGTAAATGGGGTCAGAGAGAGGGGAAGAGGGTCAGCAGCAGGTAAATGGGGTCAGAGAGAGGGGAAGAGGTCAGCAGTAGGTAAATGGGGTCAGAGAGAGGGGGAAGAGGGTCAGCAGTAGGTAAATGGGGTCAGAGAGAGGGGGAAGAGGGTCAGCAGTAGGTAAATGGGGCCAGAGAGAGGGGAAGAGAGTCAGCAGTAGGTAATTGGGGTCAGAGAGAGGGGGAAGAGGGTCAGCAGTAGGTAAATGGGGTCAGAGAGAGGGGGAAGAGGGTCAGCAGCAGGTAAATGGGGTCAGAGAGAGGGGGAAGAGAGTCAGCAGTAGGTAAATGGGGTCAGAGAGAGGGGGAAGAGGGTCAGCAGCAGGTAAATGGGGTCAGAGAGAGGGGGAAGAGGGTCAGCAGTAGGTAAATGGGGTCAGAGAGAGGGGGAAGAGGGTCAGCAGCAGGTAAATGGGGTCAGAGAGAGGGGGAAGAGGGTCAGCAGCTGGTAAATGGGGTCAGAGAGAGGGGGAAGAGGGTCAGCAGCAGGTAAATGGGATCAGAGAGAGGGGAAAGAGGGTCAGCAGCAGGTAAATGGGGTCAGAGAGAGGGGGAAGAGGGTCAGCAGTAGGTAAATGGGGCCAGAGAGAGGGGGAAGAGAGTCAGCAGCAGGTAAATGGGGTCAGAGAGAGGGGGAAGAGGGTCAGCAGTAGGTAAATGGGGTCAGAGAGAGGGGGAAGAGGGTCAGTAGTAGGTAAATGGGGTCAGAGAGAGGGGGGAAGAGGGTCAGCAGTAGGTAAATGGGGTCAGAGAGAGGGGGAAGAGGGTCAGCAGTAGGTAAATGGGGTCAGAGAGAGGGGGAAGAGGGTCAGCAGCAGGTAAATGGGGTCAGAGAGAGGGGGAAGAGGGTCAGCAGCAGGTAAATTGGGGTCAGAGAGAGGGGGAAGAGGGTCAGCAGTAGGTAAATGGGGTCAGAGAGAGGGGGAAGAGGGTCAGCAGTAGGTAAATGGGGTCAGAGAGAGGGGGAAGAGGGTCAGCAGTAGGTAAATGGGGTCAGAGAGAGGGGGAAGAGGGTCAGCAGTAGGTAAATGGGGTCAGAGAGAGGGGGAAGAGGGTCAGCAGTAGGTAAATGGGGTCAGAGAGAGGGGGAAGAGGGTCAGCAGCAGGTAAATGGGGTCAGAGAGAGGGGGAAGAGAGTCAGCAGCAGGTAAATGGGGGTCAGAGAGAGGGGGAAGAGGGTCAGCAGTAGGTAAATGGGGTCAGAGAGAGGGGGAAGAGGGTCAGCAGCGGGTAAATGGGGTCAGAGAGAGGGGGAAGAGGGTCAGCAGTAGGTAAATGGGGTCAGAGAGAGGGGGAAGAGGGTCAGCAGTAGGTAAATGGGGTCAGAGAGAGGGGGAAGAGGGTCAGCAGCAGGTAAATGGAGTCAGAGAGAGGGGGAAGAGGGTCAGCAGTAGGTAAATGGGGTCAGAGAGAGGGGGAAGAGGGTCAGCAGTAGGTAAATGGGGTCAGAGTGAGGGGGAAGAGGGTCAGCAGCGGGTAAATGGGGTCAGAGAGAGGGGGAAGAGGGTCAGCAGTAGGTAAATGGGGTCAGAGAGAGGGGGAAGAGGGTCAGCAGTAGGTAAATGGGGTCAGAGAGAGGGGGAAGAGGGTCAGCAGTAGGTAAATGGGGCCAGAGAGAGGGGGAAGAGGGTCAGCAGTAGGTAAATGGGGCCAGAGAGAGGGGGAAGAGGGTCAGCAGTAGGTAAATGGGGCCAGAGTGAGGGGGAAGAGGGTCAGCAGCTGGTAAATGGGGTCAGAGAGGGGGAAGAGAGTCAGCAGTAGGTAAATGGGGTCAGAGAGAGGGGGAAGAGGGTCAGCAGCAGGTAAATGGGGCCAGAGAGAGGGGGAAGAGGGTCAGCAGCTGGTAAATGGGGTCAGAGAGGGGGGAAGAGGGTCAGCAGCTGGTAAATGGGGTCAGAGAGAGGGGGAAGAGGGTCAGCAGTAGGTAAATGGGGTCAGAGAGAGGGGGAAGAGGGTCAGCAGTAGGTAAATGGGGTCAGAGAGAGGGGGAAGAGGGTCAGCAGTAGGTAAATGGGGTCAGAGAGAGGGGGAAGAGGGTCAGCAGTAGGTAAATGGGGTCAGAGAGAGGGGGAAGAGGGTCAGCAGTAGGTAAATGGGGACAGAGAGAGGGGGAAGAGGGTCAGCAGCAGGTAAATGGGGTCAGAGAGAGGGGGAAGAGGGTCAGCAGCAGGTAAATGGGGTCAGAGAGAGGGGGAAGAGAGTCAGCAGCAGGTAAATGGGGTCAGAGAGAGGGGGAAGAGAGTCAGCAGCAGGTAAATGGGGACAGAGAGAGGGGGAAGAGAGTCAGCAGCAGGTAAATGTGGTCAGAGAGGGGGAAGAGGGTCAGCAGTAGGTAAATGGGGTCAGAGAGGGGGAAGAGGGTCAGCAGTAGGTAAATGGGGTCAGAGAGAGGGGGAAGAGGGTCAGCAGCAGGTAAATGGGGTCAGAGAGAGGGGGAAGAGGGTCAGCAGCAGGTAAATGGGGTCAAGTAGAGGGGGAAGAGGGTCAGCAGTAGGTAAATGGGGACAGAGAGGGGGGAAGAGGGTCAGCAGTAGGTAAATGGGGTCAGAGAGGGGGGAAGAGGGTCAGCAGTAGGTAAATGGGGTCAGAGAGAGGGGGAAGAGGGTCAGCAGCAGGTAAATGGGGTCAGAGAGAGGGGGAAGAGGGTCAGCAGTAGGTAAATGGGGTCAGAGAGAGGGGGAAGAGGGTCAGCAGCAGGTAAATGGGGTCAGAGAGAGGGGGAGGAGGGTCAGCAGTAGGTAAATGGGGTCAGAGAGAGGGGGAAGAGAGTCAGCAGTAGGTAAATGGGGTCAGAGTGAGGGGGAAGAGGGTCAGCAGTAGGTAAATGGGGCCAGAGAGAGGGGGAAGAGGGTCAGCAGCAGGTAAATGGGGTCAGAGAGAGGGGGAAGAGGGTCAGCAGTAGGTAAATGGGGTCAAGTAGAGGGGGGAAGAGGGTCAGCAGCAGGTAAATGGGGTCAGAGAGAGGGGGAAGAGGGTCAGCAGTAGGTAAATGGGGTCAGAGAGAGGGGGAAGAGGGTCAGCAGCAGGTAAATGTGGTCAGAGAGAGGGGGAAGAGGGTCAGCAGTAGGTAAATGGGGTCAGAGAGAGGGGGAAGAGGGTCAGCAGTAGGTAAATGGGGTCAGAGAGAGGGGGAAGATGGTCAGCAGCAGGTAAATGGGGTCAGAGAGAGGGGGAAGAGGGTCAGCAGTAGGTAAATGGGGTCAGAGAGAGGGGGAAGAGGGTCAGCAACAGGTAAATGGGGTCAGAGAGAGGGGGAAGAGGGTCAGCAGTAGGTAAATGGGGTCAGAGAGAGGGGGAAGAGGGTCAGCAGTAGGTAAATGGGGTCAGAGAGAGGGGGAAGAGGGTCAGCAGCAGGTAAATGGGGTCAGAGAGAGGGGGAAGAGGGTCAGCAGTAGGTAAATGGGGTCAGAGAGAGGGGGAAGAGGGTCAGCAGTAGGTAAATGGGGTCAGAGAGAGGGGGAAGAGGGTCAGCAGCAGGTAAATGGGGTCAGAGAGAGGGGGAAGAGGGTCAGCAGCAGGTAAATGGGGTCAGAGAGAGGGGGAAGAGAGTCAGCAGTAGGTAAATGGGGACAGAGAGAGGGGGAAGAGGGTCAGCAGCAGGTAAATGGGGTCAGAGAGAGGGGGAAGAGGGTCAGCAGTAGGTAAATGGTGTCAGAGAGAGGGGGAAGAGGGTCAGCAGTAGGTAAATGGGGTCAGAGAGAGGGGGAAGAGGGTCAGCAGTAGGTAAATGGGGTCAGAGAGAGGGGGAAGAGGGTCAGCAGTAGGTAAATGGGGTCAGAGAGAGGGGGAAGAGGGTCAGCAGTAGGTAAATGGGGTCAGAGAGGGGGAAGAGGGTCAGCAGCAGGTAAATGGGGTCAGAGAGAGGGGAAGAGGGTCAGCAGTAGGTAAATGGGGTAAAATAGAGGGGGAAGAGGGTCAGCAGCGGGTAAATGGGGTCAGAGAGAGGGGGAAGAGGGTCAGCAGTAGGTAAATGGGGTCAGAGAGAGGGGGAAGAGGGTCAGCAGTAGGTAAATGGGGTCCGAGAGAGGGGGAAGAGGGTCAGCAGTAGGTAAATGGGGTCAGAGAGAGGGGGAAGAGGGTCAGCAGCAGGTAAATGGGGGCAGAGTGAGGGGCAAGAGGGTCAGCATTAGGTAAATGGGGTCAGAGAGAGGGGGAAGAGGGTCAGCAGCAGGTAAATGGGGTCAGAGTGAGGGGGAAGAGGGTCAGCAGTAGGTAAATGGAGTCAGAGAGAGGGGGAAGAGAGTCAGCAGCAGGTAAATGGGGACAGAGAGAGGGGGAAGAGGGTCAGCAGCAGGTAAATGGGGTCAGAGAGAGGTGGAAGAGGGTCAGCAGCAGGTAAATGGGTTCAGAGAGAGGGGGAAGAGGGTCAGCAGCAGGTAAATGGGGACAGAGAGAGGGGAATAGTATTAGCAGCAAGTAAATGGGTCAGAGAGAGGGGCCAGGAGATGGTGAGATACTGGACAGTGACACAGGGTCCATGCACTCCTGCTGCACTTGCTGACATAGGACAAGTTCCCCCTGTTCCTCAACCACCTCAGCAACTGCTGCCACTGCATCAGAAACACCTTCCCCAATGCCCTCTGCGCCCGCTGACTCCACGCACTGCTCATCCTGTGTGTGAGAGGTATTCTGTCCAGCTGTGGGAAGGAAGCAGAAAACATTTGCAAAGGTAAAGCAGGATGTGCCACATCACAGATATTCAGCACACACCTAACCTTCTTTAATATATAGCTGGCCAGGCCAACTCACGGTCAGGTTCAACAATGTCTGATTGAGATTCATCCGCGGGCTGATTGCTAGTAAATCCGAACATCTGCTGGACCCGTTCCTCATGTTCGGTCAAAACCCTCAGCGTGGCAACACCACCACCTGTGAGTGTAAGTTCCCTGGAGTTGTGAGCACTTTTACTCTGAAATGGCAACAGAAAAAAGAGAATCACACAGCTGCATTTCTGACAAGGACAGCAAAGGCTTGGAAGACTGGGTTGGGTGTTTCTTTAAATCTCTGATTGAAAATTTACAGCTCAAAGCAATGGAATCAAGAGAACAATAGATAACCCTGAGCTGCCCCAAAGCCATAAAGTTTTATTGCTACCTCAGGTGACTTGACCAAGAAGTCACTTGACTAAAGAACATGCATTGCAAGCCTTTTGAAATGTAGTTAACTTAAACTCTAAGCAATGGTAAAGTACTCTTTTGCAATAACTGTACAAACCTTGACAGATCGCAACAAGTCACTGAATTTCTTGCGGCATTGTTCCGCTGTATGTGGAATGGTGGAGGTCGCACTGACAGCCTGGGCAACTTCCAACCAAGCTCCCATCTGACCTTCTCGCGGTGCCCTCGACCTGCTCATTCCCAATGATGTGCAGGCGCTTCACCTCCACCTTGTTGAGGAGATTGCTGAGGTCATCTTCAGTGACGTTTTGAGTTCTTTTAATCACGTGAATTGTGCTCATTCCAGATATTTCACTTTGCTAATTACATGAAATTAATGAAAATAATGTTTTCAAGGCTTTCAAAAATGTTTAAATAGCTTCAAATCTCTTCAAAACTATCTCAGTGTCATCAAAATCATGTAAACGTACTTAAAAGTTAAAAAAAAGTTTCCAAAACATTCATAAAAATACAAATAACCTACTTGCACTGCTGTTCTGTAAGTACGAAGCCTCTGCAGCTGTTTAGAAAGATTGGGGGCGTGTCCTATTAAAATGAGACCTCAAGGGGCGTGTCTCACTTACACTCCGCACTGGCTGCACCCCTGGGCGGCGTGACATCAGACGCTGCCCGGGAGTCATCATATGAAGAAAGGAAATCCACGCGTCCCGGGACCAGAATGGCCGGCGCGCCGGGTAAGTGCACATCGGGGGCTTGCACGCGCGGCAAGCCTCCGAAACTAATTTCCGGCCCATTATCTTAATGGCAAGAAACTGGAAAGTACTGTAGTACAAAGGGATCTGGGGGTCCTGGTGCACGAAACGCAAAAAGTTAGTATGCAGGTGCAGCAAGTCACCAAGAAGGCCAATGGAATGTTGGATTTTATTGCTAGGGGGATAGAATATAAAAACAGGGAGGTATTGTTGCAGTTGTACAAGGTATTGATGAGACCGTACCTGGAATACTGCATACAGTTTGGGTGTCCATACTTAAGAAAGGACATACTTGCTCTCGAGTCAGTACAAAGAAGGTTCACTCGGTTAATCCTGGGGATGAGGGGGTGGACATATGAGGAGAGGTTGAGTAGATTGGGACTCTGCTCATTGGAGTTCAGAAGAATGAGAGGCGATCTTATTGAAACATATAAGATTGTGAAGGGGCTTGATCGGGTGGATGCGGGGAGGATGTTCCCAATGATGGGTGAAACTAGAACTAGGGGGCATAACCTTAGAATAAAGGGGCTGCTCTTTCAAAACTGAGATGAGGAGAAACTTCTTCACTCAGAGGGTGGTAGGTCTGTGGAATTTGCTGCTGCAGAAATCTGTGGAAACTACATCATTAAATAAATTTAAAATAGAAATAGACAGTTTCTTAGAAGTAAAGGGAATTAGGGGTTACGGGGAGCGGGCAGGGAATTGGACATGAGTCTATGTTCGGAACGGTCATGGCCCTGTGGGTAGTGGAGTGGGCCCAGGGGCCGTGTAGCTTGGTTCTGCTCCTACTGTGTTCTAATTCTGTGTTAGATTTCAGGAGATGGTTCTATTCCTGTTCCTGGCTGGGGTGGAGATCACCTTTTACAGAAGGTAAGTACTGTAGAAAATATAGGGACAGTGATCTCCTGGACGAGTTTTGATCGCCTAGATGGGTCGGGAGAGGAATAGCCCAGATTTTTTTCTCCCAAATTGTTCATTGGGTTTTTTATCTGGTTTTTCGCCTCTCCCGGGAGATCACATGGGTTCGGGTGGATGGAGATTGGAAGTAGATTTGAGGTTAGGATCAGATCAGCCATGATCTTATTGAATGGCGGAGCAGGCTCGAGGGGCCGATTGGCCTACTCCTGCTCCTATTTCTTATGTTCTTAACTACTCCATGTGCCAGCGAACTCTACATTCTAACCACTCCCTGGGTTAGGAGATTTCTCCTGAATTCCTTACTGGATTTGTTCATGACTATCGTATATTGATGACCCCTAATTTCGGAACCCCTGCAAGTGGCAACATCGTCTCTACATCTATCCCATCAAAACTCTTCCTAATTATACAGCTCACTATTAGATCATCCCGCAGCCTCCCCTTTTCGAGAGAAAGGAGCCCCCGCATGTTCAGTCATTCTGAATACTTAGAACCTCTCCATTCTGGTATCATCCTTGTAATCTTTTTGGCACCTTCTCCAGTGCCTTGACGTCCTTTTCGTAATATGGAGACCAGAACTGTACAGAGTACTCCAAGTGTGGTCTAACCAAGGTATATGGAGACCAGAACTGTACAGAGTACTCCAAGTGTGGTCTAACCAAGGTATATGGAGACCAGAACTGTACAGAGTACTCCAAGTGTGGTCTAACCAAGGTATATGGAGACCAGAACTGTACAGAGTACTCCAACTGTGGTCTAACCAAGGTATATGGAGACCAGAACTGTACAGAGTACTCCAAGTGTGGTCTAACCAAGGTATATGGAGACAAGAACTGTACAGAGTACTCCAAGTGTGGTCTCACCGAGGTATATGGAGACCAGAACTGTACAGAGTACTCCAAGTGTGGTCTAACCGAGGTATATGGAGACCAGCACTGTACAGAGTACTCCAAGTGTGGTCTAACCGAGGTATATGGAGACCAGAACTGTACAGAGTACTCCAAGTGTGGTCTAACCGAGGTATATGGAGACCAGAACTGTACAGAGTACTCCAAGTGTGGTCTAACCGAGGTATATGGAGACCAGAACTGTACAGAGTACTCCAAGTGTGGTCTAACCAAGGTATATGGAGACCAGAACTGTACAGAGTACTCCAAGTGTGGTCTAACCAAGGTATATGGAGACCAGAACTGTGCAGAGTACTCCAAGTGTGGTCTAACCAAGGTATATGGAGACCAGAACTGTGCAGAGTACTCCAAGTGTGGTCTAACCAAGGTATATGGAGACCAGAACTGTACAGAGTACTCCAAGTGCGGTCTAACCAAGGTATATGGAGACCAGAACTGTACAGAGTACTCCAAGTGTGGTCTAACCAAGGTATATGGAGATCAGCACTGTACAGAGTACTCCAAGTGTGGTCTAACCAAGGTATATGGAGACCAGAACTGTACAGAGTACTCCAAGTGTGGTCTAACCAAGGTATATGGAGACCAGAACTGTACAGAGTACTCCAAGTGTGGTCTAACCAAGGTATATGGAGACCAGAACTGTACAGAGTACTCCAAGTGTGGTCTAACCAAGGTATATGGAGACCAGAACTGTACAGAGTACTCCAAGTGTGGTCTAACCAAGGTATATGGAGACCAGAACTGTACAGAGTACTCCAAGTGTGGTCTAACCAAGGTATATGGAGACCAGAACTGTACAGAGTACTCCAAGTGTGGTCTAACCAAGGTATATGGAGACCAGAACTGTACAGAGTACTCCAAGTGTGGTCTAACCAAGGTATATGGAGACCAGAACTGTACAGAGTACTCCAAGTGTGGTCTAACCAAGGTATATGGAGACCAGAACTGTACAGAGTACACCAAGTGTGGTCTAACCAAGGTATATGGAGACCAGAACTGTACAGAGTACTCCAAGTGTGGTCTAACCAAGGTATATGGAGACCAGAACTGTACAGAGTACTCCAAGTGTGGTCTAACCAAGGTATATGGAGACCAGAACTGTACAGAGTACTCCAAGTGTGGTCTAACCAAGGCATATGGAGACCAGAACTGTACAGAGTACTCCAAGTGTGGTCTAACCAAGGTATATGGAGACCAGAACTGTACAGAGTACTCCAAGTGTGGTCTAACCAAGGTATATGGAGACCAGAACTGTACAGAGTACTCCAAGTGTGGTCTAACCAAGGTATATGGAGACCAGAACTGTACAGAGTACTCCAAGTGTGGTCTAACCAAGGTATATGGAGACCAGAACTGTACAGAGTACTCCAAGTGTGGTCTAACCAAGGTATATGGAGACCAGAACTGTACAGAGTACTCCAAGTGTGGTCTAACCAAGGTATATGGAGACCAGAACTGTACAGAGTACTCCAAGTGTGGTCTAACCAAGGTATATGGAGACCAGAACTGTACAGAGTACTCCAAGTGTGGTCTAACCAAGGTATATGGAGATCAGCACTGTACAGAGTACTCCAAGTGTGGTCTAACCAAGGTATATGGAGACCAGAACTGTACAGAGTACTCCAAGTGTGGTCTAACCAAGGTATATGGAGACCAGAACTGTACAGAGTACTCCAAGTGTGGTCTAACCAAGGTATATGGAGATCAGCACTGTACAGAGTACTCCAAGTGTGGTCTAACCAAGGTATACGGAGACCAGAACTGTACAGAGTACTCCAAGTGTGGTCTAACCAAGGTATACGGAGACCAGAACTGTACAGAGTACTCCAAGTGTGGTCTAACCAAGGTATATGGAGACCAGAACTGTACAGAGTACTCCAAGTGTGCTCTAACCAAGGTATACGGAGACCAGAACTGTACAGAGTACTCCAAGTGTGGTCTAACCAAGGTATACGGAGACCAGAACTGTACAGAGTACTCCAAGTGTGGTCTAACCAAGGTATACGGAGACCAGAACTGTACAGAGTACTCCAAGTGTGGTCTAACCAAGGTATACGGAGATCAGCACTGTACAGAGTACTCCAAGTGTGGTCTAACCAAGGTATATGGAGACCAGAACTGTACAGAATACTCCAAGTGTGGTCTAACCAAGGTATATGGAGACCAGAACTGTACAGAGTACTCCAAGTGTGGTCTAACCAAGGTATATGGAGACCAGAACTGTACAGAGTACTCCAAGTGTGGTCTAACCAAGGTATATGGAGACCAGAACTGTACAGAGTACTCCAAGTGTGGTCTAACCAAGGTATATGGAGACCAGAACTGTACAGAGTACTCCAAGTGTGGTCTAACCAAGGTATATGGAGACCAGAACTGTACAGAGTACTCCAAGTGTGGTCTAACCAAGGTATATGGAGATCAGCACTGTACAGAGTACTCCAAGTGTGGTCTAACCAAGGTATACGGAGACCAGAACTGTACAGAGTACTCCAAGTGTGGTCTAACCAAGGTATACGGAGACCAGAACTGTACAGAGTACTCCAAGTGTGGTCTAACCAAGGTATATGGAGACCAGAACTGTACAGAGTACTCCAAGTGTGGTCTAACCAAGGTATACGGAGACCAGAACTGTACAGAGTACTCCAAGTGTGGTCTAACCAAGGTATACGGAGACCAGAACTGTACAGAGTACTCCAAGTGTGGTCTAACCAAGGTATACGGAGACCAGAACTGTACAGAGTACTCCAAGTGTGGTCTAACCAAGGTATACTGGAGATCAGAACTGTACAGAGTACTCCAAGTGTGGTCTAACCAAGGTATATGGAGACCAGAACTGTACAGAGTACTCCAAGTGTGGTCTAACCAAGGTATATGGAGACCAGAACTGTACAGAGTACTCCAAGTGTGGTCTAACCAAGGTATATGGAGACCAGAACTGTACAGAGTACTCCAAGTGTGGTCTAACCAAGGTATATGGAGACCAGAACTGTACAGAGTACTCCAAGTGTGGTCTAACCAAGGTATATGGAGACCAGAACTGTACAGAGTACTCCAAGTGTGGTCTAACCAAGGTATATGGAGACCAGAACTGTACAGAGTACTCCAAGTGTGGTCTAACCAAGGTATATGGAGACCAGAACTGTACAGAGTGCTCCAAGTGTGGTCTAACCAAGGTATATGGAGACCAGAACTGTACAGAGTGCTCCAAGTGTGGTCTAACCAAGGTATATGGAGACCAGAACTGTACAGAGTGCTCCAAGTGTGGTCTAACCAAGGTATATGGAGACCAGAACTGTACAGAGTGCTCCAAGTGTGGTCTAACCAAGGTATATGGAGACCAGAACTGTACAGAGTGCTCCAAGTGTGGTCTAACCAAGGTATATGGAGACCAGAACTGTACAGAGTGCTCCAAGTGTGGTCTAACCAAGGTATATGGAGACCAGAACTGTACAGAGTGCTCCAAGTGTGGTCTAACCAAGGTATATGGAGACCAGAACTGTACAGAGTGCTCCAAGTGTGGTCTAACCAAGGTATATGGAGACCAGAACTGTACAGAGTGCT